>NC_055962.1:13068835-13206335 GCF_018492685.1 Alosa sapidissima
GCTGACTTGAATCATAGACTGCTCACAATGCATCTCTTTTCCATGGAGGAGAAACCAAGGCAAATAGGTCAAATGTCAAGGTCAACAGTTTCAAAGCACCTCTGGCCCTGCCCCTTATACATACCCATCAACTCCTGCTCCCATTGGCCAGGGCAGTTCTCTGATGTCACAGTGGGTAACCAGAGAGAGGAGATGGATCCATTCATCGGGACACTCCAGGTGATGGATCCACTTTCCACGTTTCCATAAAAAGACTTGACTCCTGCTCTTGGCAGGTGGATTTTTCCAAGGTCTCATTAGCTTGTCTTCTAATGGTGTCCATTTTGACATGCATGCCTGTAAATCATTGAACACAGACCTACTGTGTCCCTTACGCCTGTGTATTGATGACGCTCGTCATGAGCAGTGGAACAGGTGTCCTTTTTACTTAGTTTTGTCTTGCATAGGTCTACATGTTGTTTTACTCTAATACATTGACTGTGAAATATAAGGACTTATACAACTGTGTTTATGTTTTGTCATATGGTTGTCAAAAAATCCTCTGTCCAGTTATCTTATATATTCGAGTGTGTTCACTTAAAGTGTAAATGTCAGGTTAAATTTTTTTTTGGACAAATGAAGACATGAAGCAAGATAGTAGAGTAGTGATTTTTCTTGAAAAATCAACTTTAAATACAATAGAACAATATTTACAGATATTACACGGCTCTTCACAAGGCAAGTAGAACGCTCCATTGGCTTGAATGGGATTTCCCAAAGTTCTACGGTAAAATATTTTCATGTAATTACCGCTGCAAACAATAAGTCCCTTCAGGGCGGAACAAGACCCCTCTGCTGCGTGTCGGGGTCCGGTTCGTCCTGTCGGGACTTATTTTCCCAATAATGACCGGCGTTCTATACATTATCCCTTACTTATTATACGGCTCTTCACAATGCAAGTAGAATGCTCCATTGACTTGAATGGGATTTCCGAAAGTTCTAGCGGTCATTATTTCTTGGGAAAGGACCTCTGAAAACAAGAATGACCGCTGTCAATGGCAACGGAGTTTGTGCTTGGAACTTCATTCAAAAGTGAAAGCAGACGGTTGATCAGCTGTGTTCTAAAGAATGTTTGATTCAAGTTCAGCGTGTGTTGCGAACTATTTGTTTCTCAGCAAAAGCCACGACGAAACGGTAACAAATAAGTGTAAAGAGACATATCATGGAGTTTATTTTTTCGTTTTGGCAAGTAGCCGTATAATAAGCGGGATAATGTAGAACGCCGGTCATCATGGGAAAATAAGTCCCTTCAAGTCCGGTTCGCCCTGTCGGGACTTATTTTCCCCATAATGACCGGCGTTCTATACATTATCCCTTACTTATTTTTATAACTGAATTCATGAACATTCCAGGAAACATTCCAGACACAATGATGACCTCATAAGAGGGAGTCCAGCAAAGTTGGTCAAATAAAACACATGGGATAAGGGATCATACAGTAGGTTTTTTTACACTGATGAGGCCAACTAATGTTAGCTATAGATTAATTTGCTTAATTGATTCTATTTAACTTGTTGAACTGTATATGAAAGCCTATGTGATGGAAAATGACACAACTGCCATTTTGAAGCCATGATACATACTAATAGTGATCCGATCCTACTCACACCCCTAATCAATTTCTCACTGACTGCCATGATTTACTTAAATTTTGTAGCCTATTTGTCTTTACTTTGTCCCTGCCAGTCAGGCTCATTCTTATGAACCACTGGTAATGTCATAGAGGACATTTTTGGCCTTATCAGTGTAAAAGAAAATGCAGTTAAAACCTACTCTCCCCTATGCTCAACTTTGCTGGAGTCCCTCTTATGAGGTCATCCAGGGAAGGATTACTGCACGGGCCTACCGGGCCCAGGCCCAGGGACCCAAGGGGTCAGGGGGCCCTGAAGCCCAAGCTTTTGCATGGAATCATTGCCTCAAGGGGGCCCTTAATACATCTGGGCCCAGGGGCCCAAAAGTTCATAATCCATCCATGAGGTCATCACTGTGTAAATATTGTTCTATTGTAGGCTATTTAAAGTTGATTTTTCAAGAAAAATCACTACTCACTACTATCTCATCCCTTCATTTGTCAAAAATGTTTGATTGTCATAATTATAGTTGTGAGACTGCAACTTCTTCAAACAGCATATTATCAAGGCCCAGTGGGAAGTGGGTAAGAAGTTCAGCTATAATGTGAGAGAGAAATAGAATAAGTAAATGAGAGAGAGAGAGAGAGAGAGAGAGAGAGAGATTATGTTGGCTGTTAACCTTTCTGGAGCATTATGTTGCTGGTAAGCAGATTACAAGGATTGAAAAGGACAGGGGCAGGTCATTCAAAAAGGCTTTTATGATCATCAGATAATAAAAAGCTAAGCACAAGATTCACTGGCCTAGTCACCATGCTATATTCACTGGACTGGTCGCCAGGCTGTGCATGGTTCAGTTGGTGAAACCAAGATATACTTACTGAAGGTCAGACTGTTTTTGCATTCAAAAGACATTTTAACAGTAATTGAAGCAAATGCCACACTCATTTTGAAACACTTATTTGGGGAGTCTGATCCAGTGATATCGCAGACAGAGGGATCTGTGTTCACTGCCTAGGAAATTCATTTGGTCAAAACTCAGTAAGTAGAAAGTCTATGACCTTCACAGCACACATTTTGTTGGAATGTTGGCAAACAAACATTTCACTAAAGTGGTAGATGATGCTAATGGGAATATTGATTTTCAACCTTGACATAACTGTTCCACTGGGATTGTTTTCCATATGCAATACCAGTTTGTGCTGTAGCATTCATACACATCTGAGTATACCAACTCAGCTGTACCAAACTCAAGGTTTAGGTAAAATGGAGTGACCTCACCAACAAGGGTATATCTGTGGTGGAGGGTCTCAACTGATTGATGGGCACATTATAGACAGCTTGCACAGAATAACTCTTTAACACTAAAGGTAATGTAACTCATATTTTTTTCGGGATTTCTTCAGTTTTTACAATACGCGTTGGGGTCAGGAGCCAAAACTGAAGGTTCACTGCTCCCTCTGGTGTGTAAAGCAAGTATTGTGCTGAAATAATTATCCTGAGCATCTCTAAGTGCTTAGAAAATTGTTGTTATTTCTTGAAATAACCTGAGCAAACTCCACTAAACAGTCGATTGCCTGTATGAGCTGTAATGCTTAGTTTATGTTCAAAAGCAAATATTTATGCCAGTCCACGTGCAATGCCATCAGAGTGAAAGGTTCCTAGGTTTTGACAAGATAGTCAAAATGCTATGCATGTTGTCAATATAATGGTTTAATCTGCAAACATCTCTTTTGTAAATGCACAAGGCTACAGTTTTTTGTGTTTGGCATGCATGTTTCAATTTCAACAGTAAACAGTATTATGTGGGAGACTGTAGGAGATGAAACAGGATTTAAATTTACTGCATACTTTTACAGTACTGTTTAGTTTGTTGCCAGACCATTTCATTCATTGCCATAAAGGGTAAACCTTGTGTTTTACAGCAGTGTTATGTACAATATAATTGAAAGATTACAAATGTGAACTGGAACACTTCTGCATGCAATGACTCAAGCAATGAACTAGTGCCTACTTTTGGGGTAATATTCAACAGAGCACCTGAATTTCGACTGTGACATTAGCAATTATGTACACAATCAATTACATGATTTATGTACACAATCAATTACATGATTTGCTGTTTGTACACAATCAATTTGCTGTTTGTACACAATCAATTACATGATTTGTTGTTTGTTTGAAGTAATACGAAATTGGGTTTATGTGCACAAGTGACTAGATGATGTGCAGGTTGAACTTTTGAGAATTTCAACTCTGATCTGAGAAATGTACCAAAGTGCAAACTGTAAAACTGTAATTCTTAAACAATGTGATATTAGGTGTATTATTGTTACATAAATCATCCATTTGACTTGTGAATCATTTTCATTCTGCTTTTGAATTTCTCACATGAAACATTTAAATCCTGCAGGATGTCTTCTCTAGCCCAACAAAAGCCTCCTTCCTTATACCGTTTGAACAGCAACCTGATTTCTTATCACTTGGCAACAGAGGGAATGCCAGCACCTCATTGGAGGAGACGGGGGTGGGTGAGGCATGCCTCATGCCATGCAGCATCTAGCAAAAAAAGGCACAAAGTCCTCCACACACACCCGCCCAACCATCCCACCTCTCCAACCTGTCAATCATTTATTTATGCAAAGGGGGTTCATGCCAGGCCTCCTCCAGAGTAATACTGCTGTCTCCCACCCTTCCTCTCCTCTCAGACTGACACAGGCCAGGCAGCCCAAACATGGAAATTACAGATGAATCAATATATGAATTAATAAAGGAATAATAATAATAATAGTGATAATAAGCTTTATTTGTATAGCACCTTTCATACACAGAATGCAGCTCAAAGTGCTTTACATTTGAAGCATGTAACACAATAATAGTCAGTCAGTCATTATCAATCACTTTTCTTCATTGCTGGGGCCGTTTATGATTCTCTCAGCAACATATCAAAAATATAGAAAATGACATGTCATAAGACTGGCAGCCCTAACCCTCTTACCCCCCACAAGCACGCCATATGGCAACTGTGGCAAGGAAAAACTCCCATATTCCAGGAAGAAACCTTGAGCAGAACCTGACTTAATAGGGGGAGCCCATCTGCTTCTGGCTGGCTGCGCCCTCCAATAGCAGCAGATGTAGAATAATCTGAAAAAGTAGTCTACAGGATAAGATGAGTTAACTAAAAGCTTTCCTGTACAGGTATGTTTTCAGATCTTTTTTAAAAATATTTACTGAACTCGCCTGCTTGATGTACAGAAGCAGGGTGTTCCATAGTTTGGGGGCATAATGGATAAAAGCAGTTTCTCCACTTTGTTTGTGGAGCACTTTGGGTACGATTAAAAGATTAGAATTGGATGATCTAAGTTTCCTTTGTGGTTGATAAGATATTAAAAGCTCAGAGATATATGAAGGTGCTATGCCATTCATCCATGGTAGATGGAATGATATATATCTAGCCTAGAAATCTAGACGCACCCTAGCGGTGGCAAATTAATTTGCTCAGCCTGTACGTCTAGTATCAAACCATAGGGATTTCTGTTGGCTGACGCCGTGGACGTCATCCAATCACAGCGCTCTATTTTGTTAGAGTCTTAAAGTGGGCTTAACAGGATAACGACAGTCCTGCGACGGTGAACAACAAGGAAGGTGGCTATGGCGAACGAAGAGCAGTTGTTTGAATCGGCGTTGGCGTCAACTTTGGAGGAGTTGGACTTGTGCTTTTCTTTGAAAGTTGAGCAACACAATGCACTTAAGTCATTCCTTTCGAAGAAGGATGTTTTGCCGACCGGATACGGATATGGTCGTAGCACTGGCCTATTGCATGCCTAGGCAGTTTGAAAGACAATTCTCTGCCCGTCCCTTAGATTAAGCGAGGTGAATGGTTCGATTCCAGACTATACATTTCAATGATATAGGATGGCCCGCCAGGCTAATATATATCTACAGTATAGATTAATATGGTAGATGGGGTGATTAAGAAAATGTGATCTCTCTCCTTTTAAGCCTTCCTTCCACAGCTTCAGTCCAGACACATAGTCCTCCACAGGGACCAGACATCCCAGCCTCATGAAGAATGAAGGAGCCACTGACACACTTCCTCCTCATACCAGCTGTCTGCTAACCATCCGCAGCCTCCAGACAACGGGGTTGGGTGGGGTGCCATCCCCCATTCCTGTACCACGCGGCCTAATAAATGAATAAATAAAACAGTGTTTCACATTCACCAGCAGAGGTTGCTGTTTTCAAACATTTGGCTTAGATAGATAGAAAGCTAGATAAATAGATTGACAGTCAGATATTTAGTTTATCTGAAAGGAAATCCAGCAGCTTGACACACACATGCACACATGCAGAACACGAAAAACACTCACAACACTGGAAATACAATGTTAGATTCCAGAAAGGGAACTGACACTGTGATGCAGTATGCATAAGTGGAAGTGATGTGATGTTATGAGAGTGGGTACCATGGACTTATAGTACAAAAAGTGAACAGAGCAAAGATGTTACCAGTGCAAGAATAGAATTACTTTGTCTGATATAAAAGGTAAATGCCAAAAGAAATTAGCTGAAACCCTTAATACTAAAAAAACAGAAATACTAAAAATAACAAGCAATAAGATTGAAAGACAAATGAATGTGTGTGCAAGCTTACCACACTGTTTATTACTGGCGGCATTGATGAAGAATGCAGGCATTTTTTTTGTCAGATTATATGAAGGCTTTTATGATTTCCTTATTCTATAGGGCAGTGGTTTTCAAAGTGGGGGCCGCGAGGGAGTGCCAGGGGGCCCTCAGCAAGTTGGAAAGAAAAATGGTTGTTATACAATGCCATTAGAATAATTTGTCACATATCTGAACTTTATATGTCCCATGATAATAACTGGGAATAATTGTAGAGTGATAACTCTCATATAGCAGAAAGCCCCAAATGCAATTTTTACACACTGTATGCTCCATCGCGAAGTGCTTGTGGCTAAAATAATTATTAGGATTAGCTTAATATATTTTTACATTTGCCGTAGTATTGTCGATGGGTTTAATAACACCTTCACTCCTTGGCCAGAACCTAGTGGTATTTGGGGGCCTTGTAGTTTGGGAACCCCTAGGGAACTTGGCTGATTCATCGTAGCATTGGATACCATATGATCTTGAAAGACCACATGTTTCTGTATACAGCTACTACTATACCTCAAGCGGATTAAAATAGTAAAAAGCCATTATTTAATTGTAGAAGCAACTGCAGGCCTAATTACTCTGTTGCTTTGTCTCTATACTGTGAAGAAAATGTTACCAATGTTTCTATGTTATCATTTCAGTCCACTTGAGTGCCTAAATCCATTCCACAGGCTACGGTAACAGAGTTTGTATCATGCTGGAAGTTGTTTAGGTCTAGGGTGGCATATTTTGTTTAGACCTATCAGTTAGTCATAAATCATCACTCAATTTGGGAACTGGTGAGACCTTAGGCTAAAGAAAGCAATGGTCTTTTCATAACAAGTAGGCTAACAGTTGGAGCTTTCAGGACTGGCTTTTCAGATGTAAACGGAATCGGGAATGTAAACAATTACATTCCCAGAGGAGGGCCGAGAATGTGACGAGTGGCGATGAGTGTGTCAGTCCACTGGTGAGGTCAGTGCCAGCTTGCTCCCAGTATCTGTCAATCAAGCGATGACGTCACCAATCCATAGCGTTTCCGGTGTTGGTGGGCGGTGCTCCGTCGTTCCAGGTCTGGGATTCTTTGCAGCGAACGAGACAAGGCTGGACACGATTTCAGCCATATTCGGCTTCAGAGAGAACCACACCGGCTAGTTCAAACTAGCACAGAGGGGTTCACCTACGAAAAAACTGCCACTCCCAAATTTTTCGTGGACTCATTTCCTTAGTTTTAGACTATTTCTAGACTTATCCCTGGCATGCGAAGAGGTTGATGGTCTAGCAGATGAGAGAATGGGCGGCCGGTCAACCTGAGATTCGACGGGGGAAAACGACATCCCGTTTTCTAACGTTAAGTGGAAAGTACAGATTTGTCAGGATTAAAGCAAATGGGACCGACTGGGCCTCGAATCTGAGAGACGGGAGCAAAGTGGCGACGACAGCAACCACGGGCCGAGATTAAATAGTCCACTAACATAAGAAAAATATAATGTTGGGGTTATTTTGCTAGCTAGCTAGCTTTAGGCTAGCTAGCAAGTTGGAGTCTGGAACTTCAGTGCTCCACATCTGCCAAATTACTCTTTATTTTTTGGCTGCGCCGAAGGGGTGCAGGGAAACATTAATCTCCTCTATTACCAACACGGGGAGCATTTTTCGGACGCAGGGAGTGGTAGCCAACGTGCTAGCTAATTGTTAAGAAAATGTCTGCGAAGGTGCGCCTGAAGAAGTTGGAGCAGTTGCTGTTGGATGGTCACCAAAAGAATGCAAGTTCACTCAGCGTCGAAACCCTTCTGGATATTTTAATATGTTTGTACAACGAATGCACCAATTCCCCATTAAAACGGGAGAAGCACGTGACGGAATTCTTGGAATGGGGTAAGTTTATGAACAACTCCAGCTTTTATTTGCCATTATCCTCTGATGACACACTTATTCGCAAGTCATTTCCATCCCTGTGCTAGCCAGTTATCCTCTTATCATGGGAAATCTAGCATAGCCAGTAAGCTAATCGAAGGGAGCTAACTCACGCTCACGCTAGCGTGCGCTGAATAGAGCTGGCATACAACAATTGAGCAAAGCAATCAAGTTAGGTGGTCCACTTGATACTTTATTCAATGTGTTGGCACACATTAACCATTTAATCTCAAACACAAGGCCTGCTTTGGTGAAGTCGAGTGTAATAGATTTTGTGAATGTCCTTTTACTCCAATCAAGATGTTGATTTCTTAGAATGAAGTATTGTTACTGGTAGCCTATGACTGTTATGGCATACGTTGCCGAGTAGCTTTCAAAAACGTGTCCATTGCTGTCCTTGAAACTATTTCCTTGAGAATGCAAGATGCGTGTGTGGTTTAGTCAGTGCAGCGGGATAAGATCACGAACCCTGAGGTTTTGTTTGCCAGGTCAACGTTCAGTTCCCTGTTCCAGCATTAACGTCACTACTTTGCGAGTGTTTCACATATGGGTGTCCGATAAGGTGCAGGAATGTAGACAGATATGTTCATGATGATGATACGTTTTGGGTGATTAAGTGTGCGGAGAATGCATTTGCCCGTCACTCAACCAACAGCCCTAGTGTCCTAGAAGCTTAAATGTTCCCTCTATCTTCAAGTGGTGAGGTGGGGGAAGTGGCCTTGTTTGAATAAGACTACGTCTGAACACATAAATAGATTGTTCTTGTGCTCAAATGGTAAATGATTAACACACGCTTGAGTCTACTTTACACACATCTTTAGTACTGGCGGCACGTAGGAAAGGTTGGATGTTGAAGTGCACTGCTAAAAAAAATAAAAAAGGACAGCCAAGTCCTTTTTCCCCGAAGGCACTCCTTGCCATTCTGGCAACACGGTGGAACGTGGGCAGGACGGGTGGAATGGAATGTCCCAACAACCACATCCCTGTTCTTGAAGTGAGAGGAATTGACAGCTACCCTCTCACTCTAACATTTTCATTTGGTCTCGCCCCTGAGTGTTTTGGCCACACTCACACAACATAATGAGAGGATTCTCTTCCCTGGCTGTTTCTTTGACGTCAGTAATGAGATTACAACCCTGTGTGTCTGCAACCGAAAAGAGCGTCCCTGTCCTCAACGGACCCGTCGTAAGCAGGTGCCGCCTTGTCAAGGCGGTCGGTCTATCCGGCTCTCTCATAACCTGCGTCTTCATTTCGATTACCCCCCCCCCCCACACACACACACACACACACACGATGGATATGACCTGAGGATTGTTTCCCTTATCCTCAGATGAGAAAAATTACAGAGTATGTTGTCAGCTCATTAACTTGTTTTGTTGGTAATTGAATCATGGACATTACATCTTTTTACTAGTAGCATTTGACTGTGTTTATGTTTTTGTTTGCAGTTTTCACTATTATGTTATAGGCACAAAAAGTCAGGGATTTTTGCTTTTGGGTGAAATTTTAGGATGAACCTAAAATCCACTATAACCTTTACAGGTGAACTTAATGTGACCACCTCTAAACTTTTGAATGTGCATGTCGAACAGTTAAATGTTGCAGCACTTTCTGTACTGAAACATTTAAATTTCACCCGGAAGCCAGATATCCTTAACTTTTTGTGAGTAGTGTATGCACAACAACGATGTAACTTATATAACATTGTCAGGCATTGACATAAATTGCTCAATATAACCACACTGTCATTTGGTGAAGGAGATGTAGCCAGACGTGTTGCAAAACTTGTCACCCAAAATGGCTAAGGTGAGAATAATGTGAGAAGATGAGCTTCCCTTATGCCATAAAGATTAGGTCAGAGTGGTGGAGTCTCTTCACAACTGTTCCATCACCATCTGGAGAGGTATCGTTCCTTTTTTCTCACTAATACGTAATGAAGCTGGGAACGGCACACCACCCACATCCGTTAAAGCGATCACAGCAAATGTTATTCTACACTTTCTGAGCTGTGTGAGCGTGTGTATGTGTCAGTCGGTGCTCGTGCGCTATGAAAAAAAAACCCAGCAGTGAATCTCTCCTCATTATCTTTGACAGACATATTGACAGAGTCTCGCTCTCCGGTATTGAATAGTTCAGCAAGTTCAGTCAATCACTCCATGCTTGCATGCCTCTATGTCCTGTAATTACATGGGTTACCCCTGACTCGCAGCAGCTTTTTGAAGACACTGCAGTTTGTGAAACGTCTAAGGTTTCAACAGTTAGGGCTGGTTCATAGTCTACGATCATAGTCGGACACAGTTGACAACACCAGGCTCACACACATATTGAAGAGCCCATCTTGTCGTCTACTCAAGCTATGCGAATGATGTGCCCCCATTGGAAATGCATGATCTGGCATGCACATTGCATTGGAAAACGCATTCTACCTAAGCAGGAACACGCACAACTATACACTAGACTGTGAAACAACCCTAAGTGTTTACTCATTGTTTGAAACATTAGAAAACGAACAAGCAAAATGGGAGGAATCTTATGGGTTGGCATGCTGGCTCTGACAGCTGCCAACTAGGGCTGTCACTTTTGTCGAAAAAATCCTGTTTGATTTTTGAGACATAAGTGTTCATTGAATCAATTGTAAAATCGATTTTTCATGTCTAAAGACGTTTCCATTTTCAACGCCAAATATAGGCCAATCCACAAAAAAATAACAGGCATTAGGACGAACCTAAAGAGGGCGCTTGTAGATGCAAGCCAGCAATATTTCTGATGATTTATTGGCGTGAAGTTTCGTGCACAATGACAGGAGTGCAACATTCTCGAAAAACAATAAGCCGAGTATACTGCCATTACATCAGTGACAAACATTACTGCAGGCTTCAACGTAGCTGTGTTTACGATTAGAAATGTCAAACAAATTTCGCCTACATAAAGCTCGATTGCACAGTTTGCATAGCCTACCGCTTTGTTCTTCTCCATAGTTTGATATACCCAAAAATCCGAAGTACACATCACACCGAAGCCACATCAAACTCCTCAAGTTATTAGGGCCTATCACTAGTCTCTCTCATGTCGCACAGGTTGATCGCGTTGTCCTCCATTTTTGGCAAAACACGAGCAGCACAGTAGCTGATTGAAACAGCTGTTTCTGGTGCGTAAAATTGGTGGGAATTTTCTTTTTAGCTTCCGCAATGCTTTCCGCACTTTTTGAATTCTTTTATATTCTTGTTTGTGAATTTTGTTACATCTATTTTTTTATTTGTTTAATTCGTTTAAAATTAATAGTGTACATATTTGGTTAAAATCGATTCCCTATTTTAGTTTTTGAAACTTGTGTTGTTTGGTCCAATCGATTGGGCAATGTCTGTGTCTGTGTCTGTGTGTGTGTCCACCTCGACATAAGGGTGTGGCAATAGACCTCACAGAAGGGATTAGGCAGGCCCTACGCTGATGACTGGAAAACTTAGGCTCCCGTAAGAAGAGGTGTGTTTCGACTGTGTTACTGACTTGCTACATCTATCCCCCACATGGCGCCCACTCCCCAGCCAGCACACCCCCACCCTCTCTGTCCTCCTCCACCACCACCATCTTCCTGTTCAGATGGCATTGGCTGGAGGCCTTTCTGGTGTTAAAGCTGCACGAGGTCACGTTGTCGATGCTCGAGTAGATTAATTCACTGGCTACACGGAGCTTTAGCCCTCTAGCTCAGCTCAGCTTGGCTCTGTTCTGCTCTGCTCTACTCTACTATGCTGCGCAGTGCAGTGTAGTGTAGTGCATGTCATCAGCCAGGCAAACCACCCAGGCTGTGTGGTGCTTGCCAGGGTCCCCTTCCTTGTCGCTCCCCTTCCTTGTCGCTTGTGCTGACTGTTTGTGTGGTTCACAACAAAGGAAAGCAGCCTAGTGTTATGCTCCCTCTCCTGTGTGTGTGTGTGTAGAAGGAGAGAGCCTGCTGCTATACCAGTTTAAAACATGGTCTAGGTTGTGATTGTTTACCCATCAACAGGACCTTACATGGCCCAGGAGAGAGGGAGAGGTAGATAGAGAGACAGGGGTAGAGGGTAAGAGAGAGAGAGAGAAAGGGAATATGTTCCTGTCTCTATAACCCCACCCTGACCTGTCAAAAAAGGGAAGGAGGAGAGTGTAGATGTAGATGTTGCTAGGGAAGGAAAGAGAGAGAGAGAGAGTGTGTGTGTGTGTGTGTGTGAGAGAGAGAGAGAAAGAGAAAGAGGGATCAGGAGCAAAAGAGTGAGAGAGAGAAGGGGGAGGGAGGAAAGAAGGGAAAGGCTTAGAGAGAGAGAAAGAGAGAGAGTAGGATAGAGGGATGTAGGGAAAAATGGATGTTGCAGAGAAGGAAAAGAAATGCACGCACGATGAGAGAGTGAAGTTGTGAAGGCATGCAGGATGTTGCAAAGGAAGGACGACGCTAAAGAGGCAGTGGGAGCGGGAAGTGCTAGTTGTCTCTCTTTGGTGTGGTGGCGGCGGGGGGGCTTTGGTAAGTAGAACAGCAGCTCTCTGCTCTGCTCTGCCCTCCTCTCCTCTCCGCCAGGCGTGCGCCCTCGGGATCAGAGCTTGTTTATCTGTGCCAGTCTCGCCCACATCAAAGCCCCAGTGCTAGCAAGCCAGCCACCGCTGAGTGGCTCTACTAGGACCCCGACCCCACCAAACCCCCACTCCACGCCCAGCGCCATTCACTGAAGCCCGTCTTTAGAATGTAAAAAAGTCCTGCCACGTGTTTTTTCAAACCGCTCACTGAACCAGCTGATTTACTATTTTACTAATAATAGTAGTGGATCAGTTAATTGGTGAATTCACCCGTGTTTAGTGCACAAGTAGAACCAATACATGGTAGGTCACTCACCTCTGTTTTAACCTCTGTCCCCACCCAAAGTCCATACTTAGCATTCTTGGATTTGCACATAAAATAATGAATCTCGCTCTCCTGCAGTTTTCATGTTTTCATGCATGTGCATCTACACATTACCTCTCTAGCACACACACACACACACTGACTTAACAAAAGGTTTGTTGCTCCTTTATTTGCTCCATCTTGCTTAGCAGAAAAAAAATATGTTGTTTATGTAGTCTAAATACACAGCACAACCATACGCAAACAAGTTGGTGTTCTCTTGGAATTCCCTTCTTTCTCAAACAGCTGGACCAACGTGGGTTTACACACACCACAGTTTGAGCATGTTCTCTAGTGCTACTAGGAAGCTCAAGCAATTTCTGTTTAATTTGTAATGAAACATACCCAAGCTTACATGGGCTTATTATAATGTAGGTCAAGCTTATATTATCTTAGTTATTTATTAATTAATTAATTTATTTAATGTTTATATATTTACTTTTGATACATGGAGTCATTAATTGTATCACAATAACCCCTTTATCGGCCTGAGCTTTGTGTGCTTATGTGTTGAGATCTTATCACATGCTGTTTTAACAGCCTGCTCAAGCCTGTTCCCCGCCCTAAAATAACACGCTGCATATTGCTACCATCCTCATTAACGGAGAGATCCAGGGGAGAGGAGACGCTATTAAAACGTAACTTTTTTGAGAAGGTTGCTTACTCTTCAGAATGCTCTATTGTGCTGTGTGAAAGGAATGCCACCATTGTTCTCTGCATGGCAACAGCACACCACGTACCACATCTGCACAGGAACAGAAAAGCTTGGGGAAGCTCTGGCTTAGCGCAGCGTAGTGTAGCATACAGAGCGTTGTCATGATAACCAAAATTAGGTGTTATTGTAGCGTAGCATACAATAGTGTTGTCACAATAAACAAAATTATGAATTTGATGCGATGCCATGCCATACCTTGATGGCAGTACTGAAACAACACCGCGGCAAAGCTCCATTGTGTTGTGAAAGAATGCCTCCAGTGCAGGGACCAAAATTAGCACCAGCTACCAGCCAGTTGCTGGTGAAATATGAAAAAAGTGGCTGGTAGATTTCAGACATAAAATAATGACTAAACTGTTGAAATAATGACGTCATCATTTTTTTGTCTGTGGCTGATAGAAATTCACATTTGTCAAAAAGTTCATTTTGAACCCCGCTTTCGAGTTTTCTGCAGAAGCACAGTTTCCATGTGGTACATCTGTAGGGAAGCAGAAAGCACAGGCATAGCACAGCATAGCATAGTGTACCAGTATACCAGTAGAATAAACTGATAATTAGAGGGGCTGTTTTGAATTCGACACACCATGTTCACCCAGACATATGTTACGCAGTAGCATATTACTGACTGCTTCAGGCTATAAACATCAGGACTCAGAGAAAAAAATGGATACATCTCTCACACATGGATGGAGTTACTTCTGTTCTCCACAAACCAGAGGTGTGTTTCCCAAAACCATAGTTGCCAACCAACGAAGTTACTAACAGGTTAGCAACTATGGTTTTGGAAAATGCACCCCAGGGCAGTATACAGTTATTCATCTGAACTTTTTTTAATTTTTTTAATTTTTGGGAGCATTTATGAATAGACTTATCGAAAACCAACTGTTGTCTTGTTGTGTGTATTGTCTGCAAAGCTAATCACTGCTAACAGTGATTTTATGTCTTGGTTTTCTTCTCTGTCCATTCTGGAGGTAATGAATGACACTTTCTTCAACATAAATGACTAAAAGTACATACCTACTGTAGATCTGTGTGTTTGTGTGTGTGTTCGAGACTGTGTGTGTGTTCTGTTATAATTTGACAGGTAAATGATGCAGCCAGAATGCTACTTTCCCTTCCTCATCAGTATTGAGGTCTGTTCCTTTCAGTTGCTGACCGAAAATCTGCATATCCTGACAAATACGGCAAAGAATTTGACTGTGATGCTTTTGTATTGCTTGCACTTTATTAGAAAGCGCACAACATGAAATTCTTGAACATGAAGTACAATATATTCATATTGATATTCTAGCCTAATGATCAAACGTTCAAGAGTGCACACTGCACTACTGTCATTGGTAGGCCAGCGGAGTGTTAGTGTCAGCCCATACCCAGAAATGCCCGTTTGGAAATGTTTATATTTGTTTGGTGTGATCCACTTCGGCCACGGTCCAGGGCGAGAGTACATGGAATACTGGTACAACACGCGCTGTTTGCATATGTTTTGTGTAAACAAACTGCACAGTCGGCAAGAGAGAGCGAAAGCGCTCAGTTTTGTTACACGGAATGGGTGAGGAATGCCAGCAATGGACCAGCAGTAGGCTCGCCTCTTTCTCAAGGCCACACCTAAAGACCCACAGCGACACGAGTGTCACAAGCTAATTCAGTGCCCTGGAGATTTCTCTGGAGTGTATTTTTTTTCCCCCTATATCTCCCATAATTTGTTTTTAGGAAAAAAATATGTCCTTGGGCTGCTACGGGTTAAAACGAACCGATAGATCGTTGAGTAGTTGTGCCTTCCCTGAGTTGCTGTGTAACGGTTTACACACTCAGCCTCTCACATTACACGGGAGATGTCTGGCATGCCCCTCCAGTTATCATCCCCCCGCCACACACACTCTCTCTAGCACACTCATGCACACACACACACACACTCCCTCTCTATCACACTCACACACACACTCTCTCTCTTTCTCACACACACGCACACACACAAAAACACACTCTCTCACTGGTGTTTGTGCTCACCGTGTTAATGACGTGAGGCGGGCATCGTGCCCACCCCCACCTCCCAGGATCACGGCATACTCCAAGAACACACACACACACACACACACACACACACACACACACACACTTTCAGGAAGAACATGCACACACAGAGCAGATAGTCAGGACAGGGCTTGTGCTTGGAATGCCTTTTACTAAACGAATGGCTTCTATCAACACCGCTCTGGTGAAATGTGTGATGCTAGCCTGCCTCCATGTCAAAAGTGCCCTGCCTTCCCCTCCAGCCTTTTGTGTGGATATCATGGGCTTTATTTACGAAAATGGCGTTCAGTGTTCTTGGATGTGGACCAAGTTTTATTTTTGTTTTGATTTTTTTGGCCGTCGAGGGAGGACTCATTGTGTTCCGAGGTCCCCTGGGAGTCGGAGTCACCTGACTCACAGCAATGGCACGGCCGGAAAAAAATTCCAGCCATTCCTGCTAATATCCTCCATCCTCCCTCTCCCTCCCTCTCCTCCTTCTCTACAACCCAACCCGATTCACTATCCACCCCTGCAAACCCCCCCCCCCCCCACCTCAACAGCAGGCATGTGTGGGCGGTCCTCTCCTCTCCCCATGGCCACCCCCGTCCTCTCCTCCACTCATAGGCGCTAGGCCGCAGGCATGACACAGATTAGCTGTTTGGGCCTCTGGCGTTCTCCTCGTGGCTTTCCTCACAAGTGCCACCAACACTCTGGTAGCGGGTGTGTGACCATGAGCAATGGCACGGGCTTTGCGCCTGTGAGTGTGGATCTTTGTCGTACCTTGTGCCCCCGTGGCATTGTATGGTTGCGGTCCTGTGGCAGAAATGAAAATCCTTCCTATTTGGGCTGTGCCATATGACCAAACATTTCATAGCACAACAAAGATAATCTCATGACCCAATAGCTATATATATATCACCATATAGCACATTTTATGCAAATTCAATAAACAAATTGCATATGACTAAACTAACTACTAGACTGTTTCCTATTTCATGTGGAATAATGTATACTTCACAAACAGACATGAAGTGTGAAATGTAGGCCTATTTCACCAACCTACCAATGGAAACTGTCCTCATTTATGTTATCATTAAAACAGACTTTTGATAACTGCATATGCAAAAACATAATTATGAAGCACACTAATTAATATCATGATATGACAATATAGTTGAAATTCTTAGCGTGGGGAGGAATTATCGTGATAGTCGATTCTTCTGCCCATGTGCTTATAACTGCACCTAAAGGTGATTGGATGGATACTCTGGGACCACACATACTTAAAAAAAAAATGTCCTGCTCAATGTTTTAGGGTTATTTAAGGTGTGCTCACTTTGACAATGTCAAGTTTATACAGTCTTGTGGTGGTTCTTAGTTAAGTACTGGGTGGACCCCACCACACTTAGGTTTTCTCTTCCCTGTTAAGCCTTTTAAGTGGACTGTAAGCGCCATAGCTGCATATTTGTTATGTTTTTTTTTGTCTGATTCATATCAGTTTAGCCACCTCCACCCCGGAATAAGTTGGAAGTTTGACTAGAAGCCACCTTTTGTGGTTTAAATGTTTGTGTTGCTGCTTGCAACATGTAACCCGGGTCACTCTAAATGGTCAACCACCAAACAACCATGCCCCTGTCTGGCCTAGGGAGTTTTCCAGCTGGCTATCTATATTGTTAGTGTCATTTGGTGGAATGACGAGTGCTCCGAGAATGTGACCTTGACAAGGCCTGTTGAACAGGAGACTATCAATCTGGCCAGAGAGGAATTTCAACACTCAGCCATGTTTCCCCAAGGGTCTGGGTTTGTGTTTCTGTCTTGAATGGTCAGCGTGGCTGACCAGTGAGGGTTAT
Organism: Alosa sapidissima; assembly: GCF_018492685.1. Taxonomy (NCBI): domain Eukaryota; kingdom Metazoa; phylum Chordata; class Actinopteri; order Clupeiformes; family Clupeidae; genus Alosa; species Alosa sapidissima. The sequence goes on from NC_055962.1 coordinate 13,086,491, forward strand.
CCATAAATATGGATAAGAGAAAAACATTTTAATAGGAGTATTGATTGAGTAAAGAGCGATTACATTGATGCATTGTTAACCCTCAGCAACTGTATTATTTGCATTTGCAAATAACCAATGTGTGAAAGATGAAGTAGTAACGTCATATCATTGTGTAAGCAACATTTTGATGAACACCTTGTATTATTTTTGCTGAACTAGGCCAGGCTAAAGGCTAAAACACATCATCAAAGCGCCTTCTAGGCCTTTTCTTTCTTTGACTGCCTGTTATGGTGCTTAGTTATTCAGGATTTAACTTAGTCCATGGTGGGCCCAAGTGAAAATAGACTTGACCATCAACACAATTTGTCCTCAGAACCTTAAGAAACAGAGGCTATCTGTCAAATTTCACACCCACCCCCTTCCCTGGAAACGGAATGCATTCATCAGAAGTAATATGTGAACATTCTTTAAACAGATGTGTCAGTCCTAATGCCATTTTCTTATTTCTGCCCACACATTGTTGAAATTGCTGGTTGTAAGACTGAGAGGCATCAAAACGTCACAGATCACCTAAATTAGGCCACTGTGCAATTCTCTACGAAGAACACCACACTCATGTAGAGCACATGAACCTCAGGACAGCAACTTGAACGAGTTCAGGTAATTTCTCAGTAAGACTTTACCATCATGCTCCCCATGCTCCCCAAGACCAGTCCAGTGCATTTTAATGATCATCTTGCTTATTATCATAAAGCTTATACCCACAGTAAAATGTCTCATGTCTGTGTCTCAGGTTTTACTGCTGTTAAGGAACGACTTCATGGTCATGTTCAGACCCAAGGAAGGTTGTGAAATTTCACTTCACGCTAACCGCAAACCACACTTTAACACACAAGACAAGAAACTGAAACTCACAACTCCCAGTTTAAGGAAGTTGTTCAAAATGAAGTTGAGGTTTTTTGTTGTTTTTTTTAGAAGAGGATTTGTTTGGAGCTTGTCTGTGTCAATTGAGACAGCCAAGTGAATATAGAGTTTCCAAATGCTAAAACACACACGTCACACACGCAGATTTGAAATCCCTGCGAGTCTATTTAATGCCTTTGACATTTGCTTCAGCAGGATGCAGCATGTCTGGCTTGTTTACGCAAAGCTGCACAAATAAGCTACTAGATCATGATGTCCTACAGGGCATTTAATATAATGCCGAATATTATATTTTATTATCTAGTAGTAGTTGTAGTTGTAGTAGTGGTGGTGGTGCAATTTCTCTGCCATCTATCTGTCTAATCAATTGCAGTGTCAGACTACAATGTCAATCAATGACACTGTCAGAGTTGTTAGTCAGCAAATTGGTCAGGTCATGGTTCACGATAAGGTAATGGCTCATTATATTAATTATTTAATAGCCATGGTGTCACTGATTATTGAATTAATCACCCCATTAATTAACCAGCATTGCATAATTAGACAGGAGACTGAATGTGGGTCTTCAGGGATTGTGTCATGGAGATTAAGCATTTGACATGCTCTATAGGAGTTATAGGCTTATGAGACCAACAGTCTACTCTGAGATTCAACAGTATTTGTAATAATATAATAAGGATAATTTTTGTGTATATAGTACTTTTCAGGCTGTACGCCAGTGTTTCTCAAACTTTTTCAGACCAAGGACCACTTAACCAATTAAAAAAATACCTCACGGACCACCTAGCTAAAAAAACAACAGTAGACCTACTTCAACTATTGCACAATAGGTCTACTCACTGAACAACCTTGCTTATATTGTCTTTGCACCTTGCTTATTGTGTCAGAAGATTCATACGATTTAAACTGGCGTAGCTTACATAGGCAGTGTGGCAGAACTGTTTGGATTTACATACAAGTTGGATTAATATTGCAAACAACTCCTCTACATTATATTTTAGCACATCTGCTCGCGGACCACTTGGGATAGCTTGCGGACCACCAGTGGTCCCCGGACCACACTTTGAGAAACACTGCTGTAGGCTGTACGAGGATCGGGAGGTCGAGTTTAACTCCAGTTTGTACAATATTCCTGGGAAAGACAACTGTCATGAGTCATGAGTCTCTTATTGGGTTATTACCTGAAGGAGGGGGACAGTGACCCAACCAGGCGTAACCTCCTCCCCCCATTCTCCTTCTATGGTGCCTTTTAACCCTTAAAGGAGTACCGTCACACCGGTGTGACAGGAATGTTGGGAAATTAACATTCTAAAGAATATCTGGGTTCATTGAATTCAACATAGAATTTTAGAACCTTCAATTGAACTTAGAATGTTCAAAAACCTACACCTTTAAGGGTTAATCTGGCTGTGTCTGTCTGCCTGGGACTAGGACATTACGCACGGAATATCATCCTCTTTACCCTCCTGGGATGAGCGACCAAGGCTCCCAGAGGAGGCCCTTTTTTGGAGCCGTCTCTGAGCCATGGTCCAGACAGCTGTGAGCACAGCGCTTACCTGTCTTGACTCCCTTACATGGAAGAGGGATCATCACAAGGTTTCCCTTGGTCTCTGAGAGGGGACTACTGGTGTGATTCATTCATTCACTCATTCATTCACTCATTCACTCACCACCTCGTGGTATGTGGTGCACCTGGTATGTGGTGAGCGTTCTGGTGCATAATGGCAGCCGTGCCACACATTGGTAGTGGCTAGTGAGCTTCCTCCTTCATTGTAAAGTGCTTTGAGTGCCTTGATAAAGTGCAAAGCGTTATGTAAAGGGAAGTTGTTGGTGTTCTGTCAATGAGAGATGAGCGAGCAAGCAAGCCTTAAGCCAAAACACATATTCACAGATTGCCAGAGCGGAACAGAGCTTACCATTCTGGCACACAGGCATCCTACCTAGCAGGGCTGCTAACATCTCACATCCAGGGTGCATGTGCTAAACTCACTTGCATAGGCTTGAAAGAGTGTGAACAGTGAGAAGTTCAGCACAGATTGCCTGATGTAGTGGATAGACAGTGAAGAGGTACAGGTTTCGTGTTGCTTCGTGCACTAGTGCCCACATATGTTTGCCCATGATGTGCCGTGTGTCGCCTGCCTCAGACAACTGTTCAGAGAGCAGCCGCCTCCACAGGGAAGCTTGGGCTGCTGGGAGATGCTGGTTGGTTTGAGTGGAGGTGGAGGAAGGGGTGGGGGTTGTGGATGGACACAGAGAGAGAGAGAGAGAGATGGATGGATGGATGGAGAGAGAGAGAGAGAGATGGAGAGAGAGAGAGAGAGAGAGATGGGCAGGGTGAGGGAGGGAAAGAGAGTAATGGATGGACGGTGGGAGATGCGTGGCAGCTGGTGCAGGATAATAGATTAAACCTGGGCGGGGCTCTAGATGCTTTTAGCTCCTGCTACCAGTCAGCTAGCCACTACAACCCACCCCTCCCCCTTCTACCAGCAGCATAGTATCGCTCTCAAATTCAATTAGTTTTATCGGCATGACTGTATTAGTTATAATATTGCCAAAGCAGTATGATGTGTATGCAATGCACAAAATGAAAAATATAAAGTAAAGAAAATTTGACCTGTAGTATATCTTTTTCTCACTCATATACACATGGTCACACACACACTCTCACTATCCTCCACACAGACACGTACACTTTCCCCAGCATCGCCTCTGCCACTGTCCTAACTGAGCACACACACACACACACACACACACACACACATGGACGCACACACTCAAGGCTCAGCTGCCTGCTAGTCCCAGCCCAGACCTCTGGGTCCCTCATCAATGTTTAATTGGCCACTTCATGCCTGTCAGGCCCATTTGTGAAGTAAGAGGTGGAGGATATTGGTCAGGGTCGCATCAGTCATCAAAGTTATCTTGGAAATAGAAAGTGGCTGTTTGAAGTCATGCTTGAATGCAAGGTTACCTGATTTCTCAGACTAACTTCTTCCTCTGCCAATTTGTCTTGTCGGTTTCAGGTTATCTGATTTCTCGCTTGATATTATTCGTCCCTTTGGGTTTTGTTCATTGGACCTAAGAACAGTCTGCTGAGTGTCATAGATAGGCCTGGTTCCAAATGGGAATTAAATTAGTTTGCAGGTTCCCTGAGCTGATGGTGGTTTATGTGGCTGTGGCAGACAGTAAACTGACTGTGACAAGTGGCGTTCATAGGCCAATTGTTTGTTTGTTTTGACTGTATAGACCACCCGCCTTGCGGCCTTTTCTGCCGATAGGGTGCGTCTAGATTTCTAGGCTAGTGGCGAAGGCTACTAGAGGTGTGTTAGCCTTCAAGATTATTAGGTTATACTTAAAAACAGAAAAAGCCACCAAAGCCACCCAAAATACTGAAAAACTGAAGAGGAGCCCGTCGCCACGCTAGCAACACTGCACCATCATTGATGCCCTGCAAGCATACATATAAATCTAGGCTACATCTGTACAACAAGTCCCTTGGATACATCTGTGGAGCATGTACTGTAAATCTGAGGAGCATCAAAGTTAAAGTGTGCAGGCAGACATTTAATGTGTAATATGTGTAACTGCACGGGCAGTGGAAGGTTTTGTGGCACATTGTCCTTCATCCGCTTATCTGAGCCCTTTGCTCAGTCTTGGATCGTCTGCCGACATCACCTCGGGCTGGCTGTTTCCTTGGCACAGGAAGGAGTGTCGGAGGGTAGGGGCACTCTGCCAACTTCTGCTCTGGGCGTTTTTTTTCCCTGCAGGAGGCTGGCAGCACAGATGCGACCCACTCTTCCTTTGAGAAGACCTTAAAGGACCTCTGGCAGCCTAGAGCTGTGTCTTTGTGTCTTCCCAATTGTGTTGAAAGAAGGCGTTTGAATGTAAATCCCATGAAAACCTTGTGAGCTCCCCAAGACTTGAAGTAGTGATTATGATTAGTGTCCCTCTTCATTTGGTGGCATAATGACCACTGTTCTGGTCACTGAATCGACTGTCCTGTGGTTAAGCTTGGTGTTCTGAATGTTTTATGACCAAAGCTTCCAGGAAAATAGAACACGCCTACGGCTCAGTGAACTACATTCAGTCTTGTCTGTTTGAGCACAGATTTTGGCCAAATAGCTTTTGCCTATAGAGGGGGAGATTCCAGTTGATATTGGCCTCAGGTACTGCTTTGGATCAGAACCTTTAATGGAAGCGTGGGATGATGTGTGGAGTCAAACCTCTCTTGAATTCCAACAATCTCTATCTCCATTTCCCTTTCAGCTGTCATGAAAATAAACTACATGACTAGAAGGATGGAAGGAACAGTTGTGCTTTGCTGTTGCTATTTGGGTATCCTAAAGCCCGGTGATCCCCTCCAAATACTTCGAGGGGGACTGCATTCCTATTTAGAGTAAACCATTAACATGATTGAAAGGCTAGTGTAGAGATATCTCCTACATCCTAAGGAAGGCATGTGTTGATGCTCCAAGTCTTCCACAGCTCCTGGGAAATAATCAACAGATTAATCGACTATGAAAATAATCATTCGTTGCAGCCCTACTCTTGGGTTTGTAAAGGTGAGCCTCCTTTCATCCAACTGTCTGGTCCTCTCTCTCTCTCTTGCTTTCTCTCGCTCTCTCTCACTACTCACTCACTCTCTCGCTCTCTCTCGCTCTCGCTCTCTCACAGCTCTTGTGTTTGTAATGTTGATCGCCCTTTTACCCACTGTCTGGTTCAACCCCCCCCCCCCCCCCCTCTATGAAGTCCTCGCTCCATCACTCACAGTGCTGGCATTCTTCCCTTGCGCTCCGCAAGAAGCTGGACGCCCTGCCAATCACCTACTCACTCCGAGGATTCCCATTCCAAACCCAACAATTGGGGGCTGATGACATTCCCAACCCGCGGCTGATAATTTGTTTGTTTGTTTACGGATAGCCTGCTGCAGGACTTTTCCATGTGCCCTGTCCGCCATGACCAGCATGGTTTTAGTAGAAGGGTGTATTTTTAACCCCACTGTATGTCCCCTGTGCTAGTTATTTTGCTTCTGATTGAAAAGTTCCTTTTCTTAGAGGTAGGGGAACTACAACTGAAGTACGTGAGTGATAAAGATCACATAGCACATAGGAACATAGGACTCATAATTGTCCAAATGAAAAGTAAATGCTCTTGACCCCTGTGTTTTCTTGTTATGTTAAAGTATATTTTTTGCTTTTTGGTCTTTTGACATCAGACAGTACAATAAAGAGAGTGACAAGAAGCAGCAGGGAGAGAGAGAGAGACACGGTGGGATAGGGAAACGCATTGTTCATATGAATTGAAAATGTTGGGATAAACACAATAAAATAAAATTGCACAGCAGCTAGAGGATATTTATAAGGCTGTTCACACTTTTTAGGCAGAAAGTTGTATTTTGACGGACAATCACCTATTTGATTTCCACGAGCTTTGCCTTTGCTTTACTTTGCATCTCGGCATATAAGGGATGTTGCAATAAAGGCATGCTGTGTGAAATGTTAAGCACTGCAAATGGCCCTTGTAATGCTTCCTGCCAAGCTAACTAATAAATAAAAGATTAGTCGCAGGCAGCCCCATTACTGCGGAGTATCGGCAGCCTGAGCGGCCTGCTTACTGCAGCCTTGTTTCCTTTCTGACATTTTTGCCAGATTCGTCTTTCTAAGGCTTTCTGCTCTGCCTTGATCTGTGTGTGGTGAGAAGAAAGAAAGATCCCCGAAAGGGTGTTGGGCTCTTAGTAAGTTTCCATTTAGTTAAAAGCAAGGCCTTTGCATTTGCGGCAGCTGCCCGCTGCTGTGTTGAAAAATGAAATGATCTCCGCCTGGTATGTCAGTGGCGCTTTGTGGGGATGGGTTGTCCCCCATAAACTGTGGGTTTTGGGCATTTTGCTTCTCCGTATTTCAACAGTCCCCTCTAAGAGGCGACTAATGTTGACATGGTACCAGATAGTACTCACTTTTCGTTTACTCATTTTCCCCAGTCTTTATTGGTTCATGTTTCTTTTTTGGGTCTCGTGGTGTGCTGCAGACTGTCAGCAATTTGCCAGGTTAAAAACACAGTTCCGGCCTCTTTGCCTTGGTTTTTGTTCCACTTGCTTGTGGCGGTGACCTAATGGGACCATCGGAACAGTGCGAACAGTGTTGGCCGGAGCGCGAACAACTGGTGGCCTTCTACTAGTGGCGAAGTCGAGACAAAAGGCTTTTTTTCTCATCTCATCCATGGGGAATGATATTCAGCTACTTGTGAATGTATGCCTTTTCCCTATTCAGACTGGGCATTAGGGGCATTTTTTTTTTTTTTCCCCTCTTCAAATGGCGTCTGTGAAACAGCATGGCTTATTCTGCCTGCTGCTATAGTCCCCAAGACACCCCACCCTAGTACCCCACACACTTCAATCTCTGAGCCTGTCCTATCTTAGCGTCCAGCTCCAAGGCCCTGGGAAACGGCTGTCATAGCAACACATTTTCATAACCAAGGCGTTTCAAAGAGAGAAGTGGCAACAGGGACACTCTGGACTGGAGATGAGTGCTTGTGGACAACAACCCGAGAATCAGAGGGGTGGATTTATGGGTTTATGCTTTTTATCAATTAATACTTGTAGCCATTGTGGCACCAACAATGCTACAGCCAGACATTTCCCATTTTAGTTTGCTTAGGAAAAGCAGGATGACCAGTCATGAAAAAATGTTAATTGTTATATGTTGTCAGCTGTTTGTTTATGGATAGCCTGCTGCAGGACTTTTCCATGTGTCCTCTCTGCCATGGCCAGTACAGTTTTAGTAGGAGGGTTTATTTTTAACCTCACTGTTTGGACTTGGACTTTTTTTTTTTCAACTAATCGAAAAATTCCTTTTCTTAGAGGGAGGGGAGTAATAAGTAAGGGATAATGTATAGAACGCCGGTCATTATGGGGAAAATAAGTCCCAAAAGGGCGAACCGGACCCCGACGCACCAGCGGAGGGGTCTTGTTTCGCCCTGAAGGTACTTATTTTCCCATGCTGACCGGCGTTCTATACATTATCCCGCTTATTATACGGCTACTTGCCAAAACGAAAAAATAAACTCCATGATATGTCTCTTTACACTTATTTGTTACCGTTTCGTCGTGGCTTTTGCTGAGAAACAAATAGTTCGCAACACACGCTGAACTTGAATCAAACATTCTTTAGAACAAAGCTGATCAACCGTCTGCTTTCACTTTTGAATGAAGTTCCAAGCACAAACTCCGTTGCCATTGACAGCGGTCGTTCTTGTTTTCAGAGGTCCTTTCCCAAGAAATAATGACCGCTAAAACTTTCGGAAATCCCATTCAAGTCAATGGAGCATTCTACTTGCATTGTGAAGAGCTGTATAATAAGGCTCATTAACTTGAGAAATGTTTATATTTTTAGTATTTCTGTAGACAGAAGTCTACATCCAAGTAAATTAAACCCATTTGGAATGTTGGGATGGGACATTTTATTTGAGTCCAACGATTACTCGTCGATGAAGTTTCTCAAATTATTGAACTGGATTGCTTCTTAATTCATGCCCCTCACTATTAGTGTTAAATATTTCAGTAGTAGCTATTGATTTGAAGATGTCCCTCAATGACATCTGGCCTTCCGCAAATGGCAGCAATACATCTCTTCCAAGACCTTGAGTCAGAACCCTGTGGTTTGTTCAAGGAGGCAGTCCTTCCACAGACACACACACACACACACACACACACACACACAAAAGAAAGAAAACTGCTCTCACAAGCTATTGTGTGGAACTATTTATGTAATTTATGGTTCATATCTGCTACCAATCATTATGACGAATAGCTGCTTGTGTAGGAGGATGGAAGAGGAGTTGGCCTGCTTGCCTAAGATGGTTAGATTCAGTTCAGCTTGCTTATCAGTCATCACTCAGCCTCATCGCCTTGTGCTGCCTGATGTCATCTGTTTAGGAGTAAAGTGGGGTAAGGTCAGAGTTTCCAGCTCTGATCAGTGGAATTGACTCTGGGACTCGGCAGTTCTCTAAAGCAATTTGTGGTTTGTGTTGTAGAATGTCGAGCCTCTGTAGTGACACGAGCCACTTTAATGTTTTTTCCTAATTTTTGTAAGTTGCTTGGGATAAAACCGCCTGCTAAATGAATAAATGTAATGTAAATGTTAGAAGTATGTATGAAATCTTCACTGATCTCCCGATTCGATTATGGTCATCATGTCAGGCGTGTCAGCATGTCAGTTATTCCATGAAACCGTTGAAGTGTTCACTGTGGATGCTTCTTAAGCATTTCGATTCTTGGCCACATTTTGTAATTCATGGACTGCCTACCCTCTGTTACAGTGTGACTAAGTGCATTGTAACATACTGTGTAAAGAACAGTGTACTTAGATACTATGTACATAAAGCTATGCCCAGGGTTTGGGTGCTGTTGCACACTGATAAGTGGCATTTTATATTGTGCTTAATGTAACCATGTAATTAATGGGTGACTTCACTACATAATCAAACTTACCTCGTTTCTTACAACAAGCAGTGGAGTGGAATCAGAAGGCAGACATGCTCACTGTTCCGGGTGACCAAAGGGGCAGTTTTGCCCCGTGAACAGGAGCAGCTGATTCTTCTGTCACTAAGATCTCCACGGTCCAGTTGGCACACCGCAGTTGCGCCAACTGGGCCCCAGCATGGGTGGGCCAGGCCTTTACGGGGAGCTCGGAACCATCTGCCAGAGCAGTGGGCATTCATTCATTCATTCAGCGCCCATCTTGGGTTACTGGAGACTTTGCTTATGAGGGAGTGCTGTTCAGCTCTGTCATAGAGACACATGTCCAAGCTTGAGTTAGTTGTCTAATTAAATGATATGGAACCGCGTCAGAGAGTGAGCCCACGCGATAATGGGCTCAAGTCAGTGGCTATGTGATATGTTAATGACCTAGTGATTTTATGTGAGCTGTAGGCTATGTAATATACGTGATATGGACTGAAGTTAATGCTTAAGTTATAAGGATGATAGTTAATGCACATGTGTGATGGGTTTGAATGTGTACTTGTATGACATGGCCAGGAGGTGTTTGAGGATTCTGTCTAAATACACAATGTGAATTGGTTCCATTCAGAAATCACCGATCACCCAAACGTCATCTGTTGGTTTGTAGGAAATAGTTATTGCATTCAGAGGCTTAATGGAAATGGAAAAAACGTTAATGGAAAACTCATTATCATCCGAAAATAGGCCCGAGGTTGATTTTAGAGCGGAGTTTTCCCTTTAACACTTGATTCATTAAGGTTTTCTATGTTTATGTTGTATAGCCTAGCTGCTTTAAGTCAATGTTATGTATGTTTGACATGCTGTACATGTTTAGATTGCAGTCTTGCCCTGTAGGCCTACCCCCATGTCCCAACTAATAGGATAAAATGTAGGCCTACCCCCATGTCCCAACTCATAGGGTAAAATGTAGGCCTGGCTATTTTTCCTCTCCTTTTTTATGAGCGTTAGTTGGCTTCATGTTAGACCTTTGTTCCAGCCGGCGTGTTAATAGAAAAGATGGTTGATCATTTTCCAGACAAAGCAGACACAGCTGGTGTTCTAATTTCAGGCCCCTTCTAAACACACACACACACACACATGAATCAGTCGAATGATTTTGGCCCCTGTGATGAGAGTTTGTAGTAATTGGGAAGACAAGGCCACGTATGAATCAGAGAAATGCCCATGTAATGCAGGGCTGAGAGGATTACCAGATTACATGCGTTTAAACCTCCCCCCAACACACACACACACACACACACTACAATGCATCTCAGGGGAATAGACTTTGCCTTTGTCTTGAGGGAGATTGGAATTAGAATTGTGTCAGCCTGAGTCTGGGGATAAGATTGAGACCTTAAAGGCGATGGCTGCTGGACCGGCAGGCTTTGATCAGGTGTGATGCTGACCAGAATGCACTGGCACCCAGCGCGAGTGAACGATGCACAGAGACTGCATGTGGTGTTTCTCTAAAAGGTCACCTTGAAATGTTGTTAGGAGAAGCAGAAGAGGGAGACGATCCAGGATTTGTGTGTGTGTGATGGCCTACATGAGAAGCCTATAGTTGGTCCTCTCCCTGGGTGGTCACTCCTTTGCACGGCATGAGCCCCTTGTCCACCCTCATCATCCTCCCTTGGCTACTCCTGTACACACACACACACACACACACACACCAGCCCGTCCCGCATATAACTACAGCTGTACATCACCCATAAACTGCTGTGTACACCACCCATAAACCACCTGTAAACTGCTGCGCACACCACCCAGTACCCGCCATTAGCCCGCTGACCTCCACAGGTGGCCCTGACGTAAAACCAGAGAGATAACTGTAAATACTCTTGTAAACGTTAGCGGTTAACCTTAGCACTGGTTAGCGCTTGGGGCCTGTGCACTGTCATGCTGTCATGTGAGCATCACGGGCCCCCCACCAGGCTACCCTAGCGTGGCCCCCAGCAAAGCAGCGCAGGTTGCTGGCTATAAAGCCTGTCAGACATGATGTAGGCACTGTGCTAAGGGGTGTGTGTGTGTGTGTGTGTGTGTGTGTGTGTGTGTGTGCGCTCCCCCTCCTCTCCCTCAGCACGGTGTCTCTACATGCAGTATAACTCGCCACCCATAAATCACTCTGTTCGTCTCACGCACTCTCTCCTTTCTCTTACCTCTGTTGACTCCATCTCTTACTCTCTCTCTTTCTTCTCGTCTCTCTCTGTCTACCTTCATCTCTCTCCCTCCCTCCATCTCTTTTTCTCTCTCCCCTCTCTCTTCTCTCTCTCTCCATCCATCTCTGTCTCTCTCTTCTCTCTCTCTCTCTCTCTCTCTCTCTCTCCCTCCCCCTTCATCTCTCCATCTCTGTCTCTCCCTCCATCTCTTTCTCCATCTCTCCCCTCTCTTCTCTCTCTCCCTCCATCTCTTTCTCCATCTCGCCCCTCTCTTCTCTCTCTCCCTCCATCTCTCTCTCTCTCTCTCCTTCTCATACTCCCCGCAGTGGAGCAGGTTCGCCGATCTTGTTTAAAGAGCTGGACACCCTCTAGTGATAAACGCTCTCATTCTTTCTTTGTGTGTGTGTGTGTGTGTGTGTGTGTGTGTGTGTGTGTGTGTGTGTGTGTGTGTGTGTGTTTACACACTGGCCCCCCTGAGACAGCATGTCCTCATATGGTGTTGTTCGCAGAACAAGGCTGCGGTCTGGGACCGGTCCAGGACCCCCTGCAGTGCCTCGCAAAGGGGAGGTGGGAGTTGCTTTTGTTGGGCCGGCGGGGCGGCTCGTGCTCCTCGGCCTCGGCTGGCCTGGGAGTGCTGCAGCTTGTGCCCTTCGTAGAGGAGCCCTATCCCCCCCCCCCAAGCAGCAGTTCTGTGCCCTGGACTCTTTCATAGAGGGCATTCTCTGAGTATCTCAATGACTGTACTGAGGCCAAGCTGGAGGCATTAAGCCATAACTCTGTGTGTGTGTGTAGTTGCCGCTTTGTTTTAGTAAATAAAACTGCCAAGTCTGCACTGCTTAAAAAAAATGAAGAAACATACCATCAGACTGTTATCTAGCCTGTCTTAATGTTTCTGTTGGATTATGCTATCAGAACTTTGAGAAGTTCTGTTAAGATCTTTTTCTGAGGTGGAACTGTTGCCATGAATGCATAGATAGAGGTAGTGTAAGCAGGCCAGCAGGAAGAGCACGAGTGTCCTTCATGTTAGGCCTCAGAAAAACAAACTCTCAAGCAGCATGTGAGATTTGTTTACAGATCAGCCATGATAACGGTCTCTCTCTCCCCCTCTCCTTCTCCCCCTTTCCCTCCCTCTCCTTCTCTCTGTCTCTGGTCTCTGTGCCTTTCTTCTGCTTTCTTTCTTTTCCATTATTCCTTCCCTCTCTTTCCTGTTTTCTCTCTCCTGTTCTTTCCATCCTCCAGTGAAGCCGTTCACCACCACAGTGAAGGAGATGCGTCTCCATCGAGACGACTTCGAGATGCTGAAGGTTATTGGACGTGGAGCCTTCGGAGAGGTGAGAAACGCACACACACACACACACACACACCACCTCGCCTGTATCTACCCCAAACAATGACACAGCTCCTGCCTGCTGCCTCATCTTGTTCAAATGGGGGAACTCCCAGAGTTCCATTATCACTGTGAAAACTATCCGCCGTTTTGAATGTCTGCCGAAGTGCGTCAGTCAAACCCAAGGAAAACTTTGGAGGGGGAACCGGCTCCCATCGCAGTTCCCATCAATCCCCCTCTGCCCTCCCCAGGAGCCTTATCCACCACCACAATACACACACACACACACACACACACACACACACACACACACACACACACACTCCTTCTTTCTCTCCCTGCCAGTTGCCCCTGGGCCTGAGCCTCCCCAGCTGACATGGTGCTGTTGTGCAGAGGCAGATCTGGGCGGCTAAGATGGATCATTTGTTTAACTGAGGAATGTGCTGTTCCAGTCCCTTTTACTTATGACCTGCTCAGCCCACACAATCACAATCTCATTCTCTCCCCCCCCCCCCCCCCCCCTTCTCATTCTCTCTTACACTCTTATTCTCTTTCTCTCTCTTTTTCTCTGTCTCACACAGACGCACCAAACACAGACACACACACACATCTCTCTCTCTCTCTCTCTCTCTCTCTCTCTCTCTCTCTCTCTCTCTCTCTGACACATGTACATCACACACCTCCTTTTTCTCCGACATACTCCCTGCACTCTCGCACTATCAGGTTCACCTTGAACTCACTTGCACCCACAGCAAAAGGTTCCCACCACAATTAGAAATGTTTTCTATGCCACACGCCCTCTTGGATGTATTTTTCCAATTAGATTTTGGATTTGCTTTGGCTGTCAGAGTCGAATCTCTCATCCAAACTAACCCTAAAGAGACCCCCCCCACACACACAGACACACACACATACATACACACACACACACACACACATCCTTGTAATGGGCCTTTCCTAGAAAAACCTAGTGTTTTTCCCCCGCGGGCCTTTATATGCTTTCAACGTGATCCCTCTTTAAACTCCAGATGTTAATGGAGAGGCCAAATTATCAAATGTCTGATAATCCCAATTGCAAGGTTAGAGCAACACTCTGGATTGTTCAGCAGTGTTGCTGTGTCATGCAGTGTGTGTGTAGGGACTCTTGACCGTGAGAGCCAAATTCTGTCCAGTACTCTTTCTGTTGTCAGTGTAGTCAGTCCTATCGGAAAGCCACAGACGTTTATCTGGCAGCAGTGTTTCACCGCACATGTCAGATCATCAAAGTGACTTTCCAAAGTCAAGAACACTGTTTACACTAGCTTCTCATTTCCTCTATGTTTGTGTGCTTGTTTGCTTAAAGACACAATATCTCTCTTTTGTTATTGTTTTTACTGTCATTATTATTTTATACTCAAAAACATTGGTTAATATGGAAATGAGCACTCATAACTTTCCTTCAACAAGTCTGAGTTTGGTGAGCCCCATTGAACCTCAGTCTTCAACAGTTTGTGGACAAATTTAAAGTCAGTGAATGAGTGTGAAGGAGAGGACGGGGAGAATATCACACTGAGGTTTTAACATTAGCTAGCGTTAACTTGACCGGCAGATATTTCAGATATTGTAGCTTAGACTCTGAGTCTAAGTAGCTGTGGCTGTCTAAAGTTTAATTGGCTGTGATCGCGGCACAAAATGTATAATCCATAACTCGCAATCAGAACTTTTTTTGGGGGGAGGGGGGGGTGTTAAAGCGGTATATCCTGGTTATTTCTTGCTTTTCAACCGCGGTAAGAAAAAATCCATACAGTCCTAGCCCTACTAGCAGCAGTGTTGGCACCAGCACTGTACCAGTACATAACGACTAGTCGACAGCTATCATGGAAAATGTGTCTACTAGTAAAAATGAGTAATGGTGAAACCCGTGGCTGTGGCTGTTCCTGCATACAGGAAGGAGGTCAGGACGGACAGAGCAGCTTCCAGGAAAGTGCTCAGGAAATGAGCAGCATCTCTGAGGAGCAACCGTGACGAAAATAGTGTCCCATCATCCTCCTCCCTACACACACACACACACACACCCACCATCCCAGACACACACACACACACACACACACACACACACACACACACCAACCATGTTAGACACACACGCACAAACACACACTTACTTCTACCTTCCCAGAGACTCACACACACTTCCCATACAGTACATCACATCCCAAACACACACCATATAGTATACACACACACACACACACACTCCCTCCCTCCCTCACTCCCCTCTATAAAGTAATGCACCATGTAACACATTCCCTGCACCACAGAGAGTGTTTCCCCCTGGCCCTCCTGTACTGTTTGGAGTGATCTGCTGACTTACACATAGAGCTGTTGGTGCTGCTGCTGGTTGTGGTGGTGGTGGTTGTGCTGCTGCTGGTGGTACTGCCGTCCAAAACGGTGTTGACTCATATTTATTTAGCACAGCTTCCGCACAGGGATTGTGTGGTGTGTGTCTGTGTGTCTGTGTGTCTGTGTCTGTGTGTGCTTGTGCTTGTGCTTGTGTCTGTACTTGTGTATTTGTGCGTGTGTTTCTAGACGTGCACATTTGCAAGTTGTTCTTTGACCCCCCCTTTCAGAAGGGTTTGTCCTGTTGCCGGCTTTTGGCGGCCGCCATGTCTCCTCCTCCTCCTCCTCCTCCGTCTACTGGCCTTTTCCTGTGGCGCTAACGTTACAGGATGCGTTTCCAGATAAGTGCACTCTGTGCATTTCCTGTTTATGAGTGATGGCAGCCACCATGTTGTAGAGCTATTGGGGGAAAGGGGCAGAGAGAGGAGGGATTGGGAGGAGGATCAGCAAGGGCTCTTTGGCACCGGCCCTTCCAGAGGTGGAGCGATACAACAGTGCCGCATCCGTCTCTATTGTTAATGTTTTTAAGTCACCCAGGTCGTGGATATAGTATTGTCAGAGTGTTTTGAATGGGATGAATAGGCTAGTGCTTTGAATTGTATTGTGTTTTGTATTAAGTGGTGTATGTGTTTATGACTATTTTATATATATAAATTATATATAGGCCTATTTTCTTTGGCGATGGAGAAATAAGCCCTTAATCATGTAGAGTTAAGGGGGAAACCGGAGTTGTTTTTTTTTAAATGCAACCAGTCACACCACATCCACTGATGCAGAATGAGAGGGAAAGAGTGAGATGGAGGTGAAGGACTGAAGGGCAGAGAGAGAGAGATGTGAGGGAAGAGAGAGAGAGGGATATGTGAGGGGAAAAAAGTTAGGGAAGTGGGAGGGTGTGGGGCTGATGGGTGGAGGAGTGGAACAGTCACCTGCTACTGTACAAAAAGAAGGGGAAAAAAACAGGGAGCAGTGTTCCTTCTGTGACAAGCATCTCCTGACGCCTGGTACTGACCGCCCTGGGATATGAGAGATAATAAAGGGGTGTGTGTGTGTGGGGGGGGGGGGGGAGCAGATAGACAGAGGAAGAGACAGAATGGTGTGTGTGTGGTGGAGGTGTTTGGGAAGATTGTGGGGTTTAATGCCTCACCTGCAGCCAGGCTTACCGAATTCATCAGACCCAGCATCAGATAAAGCAAATGTAACATTGTTAGGTGTGTGTGTGGGGATGGGGTGGGGTTCATGCATCACATTAGCTCCAGCGGTAGTAGTGATGTGGCACAGAGATGAAGGAACAGAAAAAGGGTCTGATCGCTCTAAAAAGGGTCTGATCTCTCTCATTACAGTGTAGATGTCTGTTGCCATGGTGAGTGAAGCACCAGAGGGTTGTTGCTAGCCGGTTCCCTTTCTGAAACGATTAGCGATTAGTCTGCCTCTGTCTCTGCCGCAGGAGCATGACTGGACTAAGCCTACATTTTATGAAGTGATACTAAACTATAAATTGGCCTTAAACCCTGTCATTAGGGCTGCACAAGTGATCCATTTCTACTCAAAACTTAGCAATCACACCTCAATCATAGACAATCTTGGTACATCTATGACTCCTTGTGTGACAGAATCTCACCAATCAGGAGCGCTGTGCTTCTTCTGCACCAGACGTCACATCACTCAGACCAAAGACCAGTCATGACTTGGTAGCTTGAGCTCCACCTGCTTCTCTGGCTTGTGGTTAATTGCATCATTGCATTGCTGCTCATGTGCATGAAGATAATTTCACTGGACTTCACTAGCTCATCCCTCCTCCCCACATCTGTTTGCCATAGTCTCTCTGTAAGCCCTCGGTGCTTACCTCAAATGAATTGCTTCCGGCCCATCCTTGTTTTGCAACACCTTTTGACAGTTGCTGTTTAACATTATTTATACTAGCAGTTACAATGACCTTTTCCCTCTGGTGCGATTCCTGCGTGTTTCTGAATGAGAGGCTCTCAGTCGGGGGCAGCAGATGCACTTTGCTCTTGGACCTGTCAGTGCTGGTGGTGAGAGTGTGGCGCTGGCCTTTCATCTCTGTTAGCCGCTGGCTGCTAGCTCGCACTTTTGCAATCACGGCAGGATTGAGTGAGCGTCTTTGCACGTGTATGTGCTTATCTGTGTGTGGGTGTCTGTTTGTTATATTGCTATATATACATTAGTTTGTGCGTGCTTAGGTCTGTTTAGATGTTTTGTGTATATGTCTGTAGACATGCATTTATTTGTGTGCGTGTGCGTGTGCGTGTGTGTGTGTGTGTGTGTGCGCGTGCGCGTGGGTGGGTGGGTGGGGGGACCTCTTGCTAGTCGCCGCTGTCCATGTATCTCCCGCCTCAAAATCAGGTCAGGCTGACTGTGACTGGCTGGCGAAGTCCGTGTCTAAAAAAGGAGAGGAGGAAAAGAGGACGACACGCGCACACACACACACACACACACACACACAGAGAGGGAGAATTCAGAAGATTCTGGGCTTGGTTTGTTTTTGTAATGAGGTCAGTTATCTGGTGTGGTTAGAAGCCTGCCTGATAAGGGGAGAATGTGTGTTTGTGTCTGTGTGAGCCCTGTTTCAACTTGTTCTAAATGTGTATTTAAGACAGGCTTGACTTGCAATAGCGCCCTTTTGCACTTGTTAGTGTGTGCGTGTGTGTGTATGTGTGTGTGTGTGCGTGCGCGCGCACGCTTGCACATGCCTGTGTGTTTCTGTGTTTTATTTTTACATGCCAGGTGAGCAAGTCATGTCCCTTGCTGGCATAACGTTGTTTGCCGAGACCGCACATAAGGCACCAGCCAGGTGTGTTTGTGTCGTTGTGTGTGGTTCATTGCTTACACTTGTGTGTGTGTGTGTGGTCAAGTAGGGTAAGATGGGGGATGCGGGCCTTTGCTGCTGATGGTTGCTTTGGGTAAACGCACATTATGTGACGTCTGGTGAGCAGAGCAAAGAGCAGGCTGCCCAAAGTGCAGTAGCCAACAGTGCAGCCAACACTGGAGACGCTTCACTGTGCTAAGTCAATAAGCACCGCAACAAGCCAGACGTCTCTCAAACAAAAGCACGCACACTGCTCAAGGGCCCGCTTAGCATTCTACCATATGAGACTATTGCAAAAGCACTCCAGACGTTTTGCCTGCTGGCTAGGCCATTGTGTTTGTGAAATGTTAATGAAATAGTTTGAATAGCTAAACATCCCAGAGCCTCCATTGCTACCCTATATGCCAGATGTTGTAAGACAAAATCAGTCTCAGGGTAAAGTCTACTTGGATGAGGATTTTTTTATTTGATTTTATTTAATATATATTTTTTGTTTTTGCAGCAACCTATTTGAACAGAATGTTTTTTGTGTGTCAAATTTGGAAAAGGAACTACATTTCGTGCGGGTGTTAGTGACTGGTATTATATCCATATTCAGCATAACCATAACAGTTGTAGTAGTCATCATCATTGAGGATCTTAGCAAATGAGGAACTTGTGAAGCGATAGAAGAAGAAGAAACAATAGTCCTCCTCTCCATTCTAGCCATAGTTTCTGGTAACAGGAACATCTATTACTCCTCTTTGCTATAGGGCTTAAGTGGCTTCCTTTTACTTTTTATTGCTGCAGTGATTAACCCAGAGATCACACAAGTTCCTTGTAACCAGACATATAGGGAAGGGAATGTGCTGTCACAATGCAGCCCCCCCACACAAACACACACCCCACCACCCGCCTCGCAATACTTGTCACATGGGTGTGGCTATACAGTCTCATAGGCTATAGGCTACATAGACTGTGTGTGTTTGTGTGCGTGAGAAGCAGCCAGCATTATTCCTGCTGCCCTTATTTCCACTGTCTACTGACTCATTGCTTCCTCAGGTCCCCCTACACACACACACACACACACACGCACACACACACACACACACACACACACACACACACACACACACACACAAACACAGAGCAAATGACTGATATTTTGTGACTAATCCAAGGACTGTTTGTTTTTATAGTCTTCACTAAGGAAAGATTTGATCCATCTCAAGCCTGCTTTGACTCCTTGGGCATCTCCCACTGACTCTTTGAATGACTATTCCAAGTAGTTAAATTTGCATGGTTTTTTTTTGGTCAATTTGGGAAACATTTTAACCATCTCCTTTGCCCTCTTTTGATTTTGTGGAGAGACATCAAAGATTAAAATGATGAATTAGTGAGAGACTTTCCCTCCTGGGGGAAAGGATTCAAAGTAGGGCAAGAGTAAACAAGATCAATAAATAAATGAAAGAATGAATGACTGAATGAATAAGAACCTAGTAGAAACGACATTTCTCAAATGCCTCTAATTAGCTGGATTTGCAGTTGCCTGTTTAAAAATGCATTCTTCAAACCTCCCTCATCACCAGGCCTCGCCAATCCGTTTGCTTGTTTTCCAGGTTGCTGTGGTAAAGATGAAAAACACAGAACGGGTCTACGCTATGAAAATCCTCAACAAGTGGGAGATGCTGAAAAGAGCTGAGGTAAAGACCTGCTGAACTTTCAGACCAGTGTCATTCCTGCACACCTGTCTGCCTCACCTCACCTCTGCCTCCCTCCTATGGTCCGTGTCACTCTTAGACCTATGTCACCCACACACCCGTTGTGTCACTTTAGTACAACCCCCTCAGACCTGTCTCAGTAGGGGTGTGCATACAAATAATTTAAAATATTTAAACAACTGACAGTGGTATTCGGTTAATGTTAATATTCGTGGAGTATTTCTTGAGCAGTTAACTGTTATCTGTGCACACCCCTAGTCTCAGCAGCACATACTGCCTCATAACTGTCTCACCATAGACTCCCACTGACATTGTGTTCCGGTGGCTGAACTGATTAACCAACTAGTTGTTACCCAGGAAGCCTGCCGACTGTATATGTGTATAGCACACAAAGATGTATGTTAATTTAATAAATGTAATGTAAATCAATACCGCCCAGACTAAATGTGAATCTATTTCATTACCAAGACGAGTATACATTCAGTAGGTACCTTGCACTGAGCCTAGTGGCACTCCACTTCTCCATGTTCGCCCAGGTAACCAATAAGCCTCTCTTGCACCCCAAAACCCCTTTACTACCCAAGCCAGTTCTCAGGAGGCTGTAGCTTTCCTCTGCAGGAGGCAAATGGAGTAAAGAGGGGAGGCCATTTTCTCCCCCCTCTTATGCTCGCCTCCCATCTTCTTGACCTACTTTCCGTACAATCACTTCTGACAGTGCCCCTAGGCCTCTCAGTGCTGTGTCAGGCGAGCTTTTGTCAGCCAGGGCTGGTCAGTAATCCCTCAATCCCACTTTGAACATAGCAAGGTCCCCAGATCCTCCTGCGCGTCTTCATAAGACATGCTATATTCTTCTGAAGTGTTGTTGTAGACGAAAAGCAGAGGCAAGTTCATTTAAAAAACCATGCACAGCTTACAAGATTGGTAATATTAGGAAATTATTTCATATTATTTAAAAAATATATTATTTTATAGTAAATACAATGATAAATATTATCAATAATTCAATGAAGGTTGGTTATAGTGCTGTTGTTGAGATTACCCCAGGTCAGAAACTATACATGCTGGGGAAAAACAAGCTAGCAGGATGCAGCCAGTGTGGGGAAATAGACTGTGTCACTCACTTCCTGGTCCCCCAACCCCACCCTTGTTCCCCTGTAGACGGCCTGTTTCCGGGAGGAGAGGGACGTCCTGGTTAACGGAGACTGCCAGTGGATCACCACCCTACACTATGCCTTCCAGGATGACAATTACCTGGTAAGAACAGACACACAGCCAAACACTGCAAACACCCCATTTTGCCTGTTTTTTTTATTATTATTTTTTTAAACAAACCACACATGAAATAATTACAGAAGAATACCAGTACTTTCCTTAAACGAACGTAGGCCGGCCCTGCCAAAATACAAACACTTCTCCATGCCTGATTTTTATATCTTTCGCAAAGACAACATGCAGGAAACAAATGTGCAAGAAATAACAGCGCTTTCCTGTAGAGAACGGACACAGCCAAGCTGCAAGTGCCTCAACATGCCTAGTTTAAGAAGTTAATACATCAGTGATTTTGGCTGTGTCTGCCGGTTGTGATGAAACAAATAGGGTTACTTAAGTTTAAAGCTCAAGCGTTAACAAACATCTGTTGCCATAGCCCATGTACACCACATGCTTATATCCATAGGTTTTCTTTTTGGAGAACACGGTGCCACAGCTTTAACTCTCTCTCTACTCCCCACCCCTAGTGCCTTCTGATGGACAATGGCATGCTACTAATAGGGAAAGTCTGGTGAACACATCCCGTTTATCATAGTAGCCCGCTCTCCCCAACATTATTTCAGTGTAAAGTAATATTACAGTTACACTACTTTCATTTGTACTATGCCCTGCTGAAGGCATGAGCCACTACGCGTGGGTGTTTTTATCAGTCCTGTTAAGACGTCATAAAGATAAAATTTATTTTACGGAAAGGAGTGCCTTTGCTGCCAGATATCTGTGCTCTCCTCTTCCTCAATTGATTCTTTTTTGTACTCTATTGTGCTGATTTCTTTAATTCTTGGAAGACATCTTGTGGTATCCCCAGTTGACTCTTGTGTGACTTGATGCCAAAGACCACCCAAAGCTTTTCGATTTAGAGCACACCAACAACCTTTTTTTTTTTTCAGATTGACCTCTTTCTCACTCCCTAGTGTCTGTTGATGGACTAATACATGCTACTGATGGTACACCCTGGTGAACATGTACTACTGATAGTACACCCTGGGCAACATAGGCGAACATTTGCAAGCGGTTCTCTGTCTGCCTTCGAGTTCTCTGCAAACATTTGCAAACACTCAAACACATACAGTGTGTGAGCTGGACGAAAGGTTACCGTTAAATTGATGTTCCATGGAGCACATCACAATATGAAGCTCAACCAAGCGGTGGTATAATGCCAAACGTTACCTTAATGTTCACCCCTCTCTCCACCCCCAGTACCTGGTCATGGACTACTACGTTGGGGGTGACCTGCTGACCCTGCTGAGTAAGTTTGAGGACCGCCTCCCGGAGGACATGTCCAAGTTCTACGTGGCAGAGATGGTGCTCGCCATCCACTCTATCCACCAGCAGAACTACGTGCACAGGTGAGACACACTGCACCATGGTAACCAGGCTCCTAGTAATACACCTGGCCAATAAGCAGCACAGGTTAGACACAAGGTGCCAGGGTAGGAGGCTACTATTAGCAGGGTTGAAAGTTCTCAGGCCATGTGCGGGAATTCACGCATGATCTTTGACGTTTATGCTGTGAAAATAGTCACAATTACGATAATTCAGGTGTCCTCTAGTAATCTGCCTTTAATCTCCAAGTTCAGGCATTTGTCATTTGATAAAAGGGCCAAAACCTCCATTCAGCATAACATTATTCATTGTGCCTTATCTATGTCTTATCCTTATGGGAAGTCACTTTGGCCTAAGTGTAGAGCTTTACTGTGAGCTGTGTGAACATTTACATTGAGGTGCACTGCCACTGATTGTGTGTGTGTGTGTGTGTGTGATAAAGCAAGAGAGACAGATAAGAAGCACACGTAGGTGTGTTGCCGTAGTCGTCTGGCCATGAGTAAGTATACCCTGGTCAGATGTGTTGACAGATGACTAAGATGTGGCTAAGATGGTCCCAGTAGTGTGGCTGCCTGTAGAAGGGGCCTCTTCCTGGACCCTCTGCCCAGCAGGGAGAGCATGTCCTGGGGAGCCATCCGGCACAGCTGGGCCTCTCTTCCTGCCTGCTATGCATCCAGGAAGCCTGCTCACTGCTGCTTCCCTCGGGTGCCAAAAACCACACACATACACACACTTACATGCGCACACACACTATTCTTGTCTCTCTCTCTCTCTCTATCTGTCTGTCTGTCTGTGTCCTGTACACCTCTCTTGCCATCTATTTCTTAGATTAGATTCTTTAATGTTATTGCACCGCTGAGGACAACACTACAATGAAATTACATAGCACCCCCTGAAATATTAAGAATAAACATACTTAAAAACTATAAACAAATACACTACTCACAAAAAGTCAGGGATATTTGGCTTTCGGGTGAAATTTTAGGATGAACCTAAAATCCACTATAACCTTTACAGGTAAACTTTATGCGACCTTCTCTAAACTTTTGAATGTGCATGTCCAACAATTCAATGTTTCGGTACTTTCAGCACACACACATGCGCACACGCACACGCACACACACACAGGATATCTGATTGAAGAGATCTCCCCAGCAAGTCTCAGCCCCCCAGTGGGCATAAGTCTCTAAACTGTATGTGTAAGCATTTGTCGTTCATTTATTTTCATTTATGCATTATATCCAAAGAGACTTACAGAGACCAATTACAGTGGCAGCAGGGAGTCTAACCTACACCTTTTGTTGCTACTGCTTGCTACTGTTTCTCAGCCAGGACACTACCACCACAGTTCGTAGTTCATTCATAGTCATCCACACATTCATGTAGAGGGCACCCTCCCTATTCCCCTTCAGTGCCCCCTTCTCCTCATGATCAAATAGAGGCCACGGCAGTGGTGTCCGAGGCCATATTATCCCCCTGACTGTCCAGCGTTAAAAACATGTGTTTGGGCCATTCATGTTGGTGAGTCCCACTCCTCATCGCCCATGACCCATCCCTCCCCCCCCCCCACTGTAGGCAGCCTGGGAGAGCAGGAGTGCAACCGAGCGAGAGGGCACTTAATGGGCCGGCTTGCTTGTGTGTGTTTGTGTGTTTGTAGGTGTGAATGGGCCTGATTGTGCGTGTGTGCCTCCTTGCGTGTGTGTGTGTGTATGTGGGTTTGTGTGTGTGTGTGAGAGGAAGCGAGAGAGAGTGAGTGTTTCTGTGTGTGTGAGTGAGTGTTTCTGTGTGTGTGTGTGTGTGAGTGAGTGTTTCTGTGTGTGTGTGTGTGTGTGTGTGTGTGAGTGAGTGTTTCTGTGTGTGTGTGTGTTCCTGTGTGAGTGTGACGGAGCGATGAGTCCTGCCTGCTGTGTTTACTTCGTGCCTGTGGTGCCCAGCGTGGTGCCAACCCTGTGGAACAGAGGCCACTCTGTGTGTGGCCCTTGCAAGGCCAGCCGGGCAGAGCCCTTACCCGCCACTCCGAGACCAGTGACACAGAGACATACAGATCAGAGAGAGAGAGAGAGAGAGAATGATGGAAAAAGGAGAGGGAGAGAGACATAGAGGGAGAGAGAAAGATGGAAAAAGGAGAGACAGAGAGAGCAAGTAAGATGGAAACAGAAAGAGAGAGCGCTTGATAAAAAAAAAGATGTGAGGAAGATTTGCCACGAAAGGTGTTTGTGACTCATTCTATCGAGTGATTTGCTAGAAAGAATCTTGCATTTCATGTTGTGTTTTGGTGCATGTTCTCAACATAGTCTCTCTTTCACTGTATCTTTTTATTTTATTTTATTTCTCTCTTTCTAATGGTTATCAGGGACATCAAGCCAGACAATGTTCTGCTGGACATGAATGGACACATCCGCCTGGCTGACTTCGGTTCCTGTCTTAGAATGATGCCCGATGGCACGGTAAGACCTCTCCCCTCGCCAGGCTATTGTGCGGGGATCACACTGACCAGCGGCAAGCGGCAGGTTTCCTATTATACTCTTTGGTTCGGCAGCGGAACGGTGGCAGCGCTGGCGTAACACTAGCACTAAACAAGCTGAGCGTTGAACTTGGTTCAACTTTCAAAACGCAACGCAAGCGTATTCAGGTGTCAGTTTAGGCACACCGTTTGTGTTACTTAAGAACGAGAGAGAACTTATTATGGTCTGAGCGCTGTGTTACGCTTGCCGCTGGCCTATGTGATCCCTGCCGTAAGGTGGCAATGTAGGGGGCTAACCACATGACCTGTTCCATGCGTTCTGATTGGATGCCCATGAAAATCTACCTACTGATGGTTAATGTACCCCAGGAAAAAGAACTTAAACATTTCTTATTGACATCGCTCAAAAAGTTGTCATGTCAAAAGTTGTATTATCAGCTGAAAACACCAAAAATTAATTAAATAATGAAGATTTGGGATAGTCGTAGGTGAACTGGTAGATCAAGGTACGAACAAGGTACGGTCTAAGGTTCCATACCCATGGTGCGCACAGGCTGATCCAAGAAAACAATGTATGCCTGTACTTGTACATTGCCTGTAATGATATGCTGTGAAGAAGGTGTCTGCTAGGCATAACAAACTCACAGGATGGCATATACTAGAGGCACAATGCCACCCCTACCCTACCCCGCTGCCCAGACACATGGCAAACAATAGCAAAATTCCACCTCCTCTCCTGATGTCGTCAGTGGTCATTGTGATGGCTGATTCTTACGGGTCAAGTTCACATCTGGCTAATGTTTCACCACCAGCCAGGTCCAGCCCAGACGAACCCAGCTGGGTACGACACACTGGGCACTGGAACTGGTTGTAGTTGGTAATGGGAGGGGATCGCGCTGGCTGATTGGGTAATCAGAAAGTGGCGTATGTGTGCTTGTGCCAAGTGGGCACACTGTGACGTTTAAGGGGGGGGGGGGGGGTGGCATTTGGGTGGTAAGTCGACCAAGAGCGCAGATGCCCCGGGAAATCCCAGGCGGACTGCTGACGAGAGCAGACGGCAGTCACGGAATGAGCAGCGCCTGTAATGCGGCCTGGTTCCTCACAAGGCAGGCTGATGCAAGGCTCACACTGCACAGTACTACACACAAAAAAACATACCGTATATGAAAATACAGTTTTTCACACACACACACACACACACACACACACACACACACACACACACACACACACACGCACACACAGGTAGCATATGCTCTGGAAGCCAGCTGGTTTCAGAGATTACACAAGATGTTTGAGCTTGTTAAAATGCCTCTGAGCATATTTACAATAAAATAAAAATAGCCTCAAATACTTTATGTAGTGATGTCAGTGGTGTCATAGTTAGAAAGTTAACAGGATAATGTGTATTTTTAACAGGAGAACGGTTATTTTCACTGCAGTAGCGACAATGGAATTGCTAATAAATGATCTACAAAATCTACAGACTCATATAACTGTCTTTTTTAATTATTTTAGAATTATTTAGATTTTTTTTTTTCAAGAATAGCGTATGCCTGCCACTTCAGTCAGCATTACTGTTTAGACCGAGATCACGGACCCTCCCGTCAGCCAGGGTTGAGTCAGGTTCTTTAGTCCAAAGCGGGGATTAGATCATGTTTATCGGACTGCTCTGTTTGTTTGAGTAGTCCCTGTCACTGACTCAGACTGTCCATGAGTCACTAGTCTGCAGTCTCATCCCAGCACAATGATGTCGTTCCCTTAATGGCTAAAAGTAGCCTCTGTGCAGTGCCTCATGCGAGTTTGTCAATGACTGTGTGAGTGTTTAAGAGGATCCTGTCAAGCATTCGCTGGGCAGTGAAACCCCATGGCAGTCACAAGGAGAGAATGTGTGGTTGGGGAGGGAGGGATGGCAGTCAGTGGGTACGTGTGTGATTCTGCATGTTGCTCTCCTCTCTGTGTGTGTGTGTTTCTCTGTGTGTGTGTGTTCGGCAGAAGGGAGGAAGGTGTGCTTGTGTGTGTTCGTTTGTGTGTTGGGCAGGCAGGAGGGACGTGTGTGTTGGGCAAGAGTAAGGGAGGTGTGTGTGAGTGCATGCACTCTCGTGCTTGTTCGCTCTGTTCAGCACTGCCTTGGTTAGTAGCGTGACTTACATAATACTGGGGCTGGTGACAAGTCTTCAAGCAATTCTAGACAGCGAAATGGGACCTGACCGGTCCACTGGCCAAGCAGCACACAGTGCGAGCACTTACACACACACTCACACCTACACACACTCACACCTACACACACTCACACCTACACACTCTCACACAGACACGCATTCAGTCTCTCCATATCTCTCTCAAGACATAAACACACCATTAAGACACGGCACATTTTGACGTCATGTGGAGGAGCGGTACTATGGTCAGCTCATCTCAGCTCTGCCCCAGTGACCTACACCTGACAGGGCCTTAACAAGCTATATAGTCAGACACACATCTACACACAGATGGTGTGGACATACTAGCGGTCCTGTCATCTTGATGTAGACTCTGTTGTCACTCAGCCCCATCAGACCAAAAGCTGTAGTAAGTGATTTGGAGGTCACTGTGCTCTCTTAAGTCTGTAGAGGTTTTGAGTAGATCATTGATGGAACCATTCAGCAGTTGTGCATAGAACTGCATAGAACTGCATAGAACTGCATAGAGGTTCTGTTTAAACCAAGTAGAGAAATGTACAAAGATTGATGTACAGTACAGACATATTCTAAATGATGTTTCAAATGGTACAGATGGTTGTGTTTAGATCCTGTACAAAACCATACAGCTCTAACTGCTCTGTAATCAGCTGTTCTCTCCCAGCGCATCGCTGTTCCCAGTCTCTGCGCTGGAAGTCTAAATCTGAACGAGCTCGACTAGCTCAGGGGCAAGCTGCATTCAGGCTAATTTATGGGTCTGGGTTAATGTTCTGTTCTTTCATGCTAATTTTATTGCCTGAGCTGTGGGACGCGTCTTCATCCAGTTTCCAGTCTCCCTCCTCAGCGCACGGAGGAATTAATAATAACCTCAGGTTAAGAAGACGCCGATATGAGAGAGCGAGTCTTTGTGCTATTTTTTCCTTTGAAGCTATTGACAGAGTGTGTTCTTTTTTGCATGCAGTGTGTTTAGAATTCCCCAGAGGTCTCCCCCTTTTCCCCCGCCTCTGAGGCTAAAGGCTTTGTGAACCGTTTTAATGTTCTATCTCAGAATGGAGGGGGGGGGCTGAAAGTGTGTTCTCTCATTAACACCATGCCACATCCTCAGCTTTGGATGTTGTATGTATTTATGGGTATGTCTGTCTGTGAGTGTTGCTCCTGCCATCTGCATGCAATTGCCATTTTGGTGAGCCATGAAATTTATGTCCGACATTTTTGGAATGGGCGCATGCGTAGTGTGAGCCATTCAATTTATGTCCGTCATTGTGGGAATCGGGGCATGCGGGGACAGATCTAGGCCTCGGCCTCAGGGCTGACATCTCGAACTTTACTCTCGAAACACCACAGCCTGTTTTTGTGAGCTTTAAATGTGAAAACGGCGTGGTGAAAACTGCCTGAGAGAAGCGACTGCTAAGAACATTCGCTGGTCAACGCCATAATTCTATTGGTCCCTTTGCCCGTTTCCCAGGTCCAGTCGTCGGTTGCCGTGGGAACCCCGGACTACATCTCTCCGGAGATCCTGCAGGCAATGGAGGACGGAATGGGGAAGTATGGGCCAGAGTGCGACTGGTGGTCCCTGGGCGTCTGCATGTACGAGATGCTCTACGGAGAGACCCCCTTCTACGCAGAGTCACTTGTGGAGACCTACGGCAAGATCATGAACCACGAGGTGAGAGCAGTTAGCCATCTGGTGTCATCATTTACTACTTTCTTTCTTTCTTTCTTTCTTTCTGATCTCTGTCTGTCTGTCTGTCTGTCTGTCTGTGGAACCCTTGCCAAATCAGGCTCATTTGGATGTTGTGGTCTAGGCTACATTCATTTAGCATATTTTATTTGCATGAAGGCAACAAACTGAATCTCATTCATGACATATTCAGGCTTGAAATGTAGACTGGAACTGTTGGGCACAATTACCTTATTCCTGTTCTCAGAAGCATCCACACTCCACCTCCTCTCCTCTCCTCTCCCCACCTCTCCTCTCTCCTCTCCCCACCTCTCTTCCCCTCACCTCTCCTCTCCCTCTCTCTTCCCCTCACCTCTCCTCTCTCCTCTCCACACCTCTCCTCTCCTCTTCTCATCTCCCCACCCTGTACCCTGTCATCCCCCACCCTTGTCGCTGCCCTGCTGTTAACCGGCTCTGTAACCCAGAAAATAGGGTAGAGAGTATGCAGCAGTCAAGGGTGGTGTGTGTGGAGGCTTTTGAGAGAGGTGTGTGTGTGTGTGTGTGTAGAGGAGGGGTTAGGGATTTGTATGGAATTTGCATGAGTGTGGAGCGCCGCCGACACATCAAAGAGGCATCCCAGTGGCGTCCTCTGCACCGCTAAGGCAAGGAGGGGCCGTGTCTGTGTATGTGCGCGTGCTTGTGTCTGTGCGTGCGTGTGTGTATGTCTGTGTGCGTGTGTGTGTCTGTGTGTGCGTGCATGTGTCTGCCTGGGTGACTTAGGTTGAGGATATAACCACTCCACGGCCAATTGATTCCACACACACACTGCTTTTTCTCCTTACAGTAGACCCCTTAGTGATGCAGCGCAGATGATATTTCAAGGCTGGTCTACATTTACGAGAAAGAAGGAATATATCTCGGGGCTATCCACAGTGTCTAGGGGCCTGTGTTGCTGCCAGATTTTCAAAACAGACCTTCAGATATTGATCATGACTTGGATGGAGGTCTTGTTGTTATATGGCTCACAGATGATTTGTTTGTGTGTGTTGGCCCCCCACCTCAGCAGTAGGAAAACACAGTTTAATTATGTTTATTGAAAATCATTCTAAAACCAGAGAAAAGCAGTTCTGTCGAGCTTTAAGATATTGCTGACTGTCTCCAGATCCAATCCAGCGTGATTAATACAAGATGGAACGTGGTTCAGTCTGCGTAGGAACGTCACATGGAAATCGTTTCATGTAAAGCTACGCTAGAGAAAAGCCACCGACGTCTCAGTCCTTCAGAACGAGGACAGAAATTGGATTTATTTCACACCCCATCATCTCCTCCTTACTTGTTTGGGTCTCACTCTGTCTGCGTGTGTGTGTGTGTGCCTGTGCTGTGTTTAGGAAATGTGATTCATAGAAGCTGGCCCTTATTTCCATTTTTCGGGAAAAACAAACACAGAGACATATCATGTTTGATGAAAGCTGCTAAAAATCCTTGTCCGTTGTGAAAGTAAAAATGATTACAAATTAAATATCTGATAGCTCTCCCTATCACCCTTCTAGATCCTTCATTATCTTTCTGTCTGTCTGTCTGTCTGTCTGTCCGTCTGTCTCTCTCCCTCTCGCTCTCTGTCTCTGGGAGATTGGCTAAAACTCATTTTAAATATGATTAAAAATGTTAATTCTGACACTACTTGATCCCCATTCTCACCCGTCTGGAACCTTCTGTCTCTCTCTGGTCTGTAGGAGCGTTTCCAGTTCCCCTCCCACATCACGGACGTGTCGGAGGACGCCAAGGACCTGATCCAGCGGCTCATCTGCAGTCGAGAGCGCCGCCTGGGCCAGAACGGCATCGAGGAATTCCGTCGGCACCCCTTCTTCGCTGGCATAGACTGGGAGAACATCCGCAACACCGAGGCGCCGTACATCCCCGATGTCAGCTCGCCCTCCGACACATCCAACTTCGACGTAGACGACGACGTCCTGAAAAACCCTGTAAGTTCACGGGTCACCTCTTGTCCCGCCCTGCTTGCTTTGGGGATGTCGGGGATGGTCGGTCAGATGAGAATGATGAAAGAATTCATAACTAGAACATAAAGATAGTGTAATAACTCTTTTCACAGAGATAATGATTTACAGCAATAGTTTTTTTTTTAATCGGTAAACAAACAAACAAATAGTGTTTATTTATTTTTATATAGTTTATTAGCTCATGCACTCCTTAACTGTCAAACATATCCCTTCACCAATGAATTCAATTAATTTCAGTGGAAACTCTTTAGCAGAGCCCAGAACCTGAACCCCATGACCCATTTACCATATTTTTGGTTGCCCCTTAAAGAAAAACTCCTACTTCTGTTTCTCAAGGTCCCCGAGTACTGTCAGTACGATAAAATTGACAGTGCTCTGTGTCCTCGAGAAACGGAGATCTATGTGAAAAATTGCCGGAATTCTCCTTTAATCTACAAGTTGAACTATAGGAACTAATATCATAAATAATTAATTATTTAATAATGTAAGTAATTTTGAGCTTTAGCATCTTCAGGCTAATTTCAGTAGCTATATATGCCTGCAGTGATTGGTGTTTTAAAGCTCTCTCTCTCTCTCTCTCTCTCTCTCTCTCTCTCTCTCTCTCTCTCTCTCTCTCTCTCTCTCTCTCTCTCTCTCTCTCTCTCTCTCTCTCTCTCTCTCTCTCTCTCTCTCTTTCTCTCTCTCTCGTAGGACATTGCACCGCCCATGTCCCACACGGGCTTCACCGGTCAGCACCTGCCCTTCGTGGGCTTCACCTACACCACAGACAGCTGCTTCTCGGACTGCGGCACGGTGCGCCTGTCTGCGCTGCCCGGTACAGGGGGCTCGGCGACAGTGGAGGCGGACGGTGGCCTGCAGGTGGAGGCCTTCGAAAGGAGGATCCGCAGCCTGGAGAAGGAGAACCAGGAGCTGAACCGCAAGCTGCAGGGTAGGAACCCAAACACACAGAACACACACATAAACACATACATGCATGCTTACACACACACGCATGCACATAACAGGGGAGGGACAGAAACACACTCACACATACCGGTACATGCATACACATACATCAACAGGGTAGGGACAGAAATGCACATAAACATACACACACTCACACACACTCACACACACAGTGTCTGTGTCTGTCTGTCTACGGGTGTACACAGATTTTAGCACAACCAGCTGTTGGCTCTCTGAAAACATGGCCTTCAGACACAAAGCAAACCTAACCCCCAGTCTGCATAGATTGTTCAGCCTTTGAGTTTGTACTTTTACCTCTGCCTGTCTCAAGCAGTGTCTTTTTAGTTACTTTTTTTTCATGATCCACACCTACCTTTCTCTGGGTTCAATGTTTAATGAGGGATTTTATACATCACAGATGTGCACACACACACACACACACACACACACACACAGGATCATCCCCCCTCAGTCTCTGGTGACTCACACTAGCGTGTCCTTGTCATCTGGTGTGGGAAATTCTGTCTAACTTCTTTATTTCCTGCGCTTTCTCAGAATAGGAAATAGGATTATTTGTCAAGGTTATCTGGAGGCTAACAATAGTGTCTAGACATCCAAGTTTCAACCAGACCTTTTCATATTGATCATGACATGGATGGAGGACTTGATCAATATCAGTCAACATTGGTCATACACAATTTTCATGTGTGTGTGTGTTTGTGTGTGTTGGCCACTTATCTCTGCAGTAGGGCCTTGGTCACTTGTGGCACACACTGTAGTACTCACTTCACCTCGCGTGTTGGGTTTTCTAACCAACATCCTGGTTCCGTCTGCTCTCTCTCTCTCTCTCTCTCTCTCTCTCTCTCTCTCAGAATCAGCACAGGCTGGCGGGTCAGGTCGCGGGACCAGCACCTTGGGCCGAGACAAGGAGATCAAGAAGCTCAACGAGGAGATTGACCGTCTGAAGAAGAAACTAGCCGGTGAGGTGGCACACACACACACACACACTTCTGGGTTCCATTAAGGACTGAGTCCATGAACTGTAACGGTCACATGAACCGTTATATCTACACCAGTCAGCAGACTCCACAGATGTGGTTTATGATTAATTTAATAGAATTGAACTTTCATGAGTTACTCTGCCCTTTCATGTTAGAGGACAGTGTCTGAAGGCCAGCATGGCCTATAATTAGTCTCCATTTTAGACTCAATCATGTTTGCTTTGGCATGAAATAGTTTCCAGACATTTGTTCTAGTGTAAAGTGCAACCAGCACGCAGAAAAGCAAATCAGATATGGGTCATAGCATCAGTGCCTTTCATGTAAAGGACTGATTACAACAGCTAGTATGCCTCAAAGTAACCACAGCTAATTTTTAGGCTTTTTGATGAGTTTTAATCATGTAGCAGGTGCTAAATGTGATAATAATTGTTATATTTTGAAATTAACAACCAGTTATCAGAAAAGAGAAAATATTAGGACGGAAAAGATGTGGTGTTCTTGCAGGTTCTTAGAAAGTAACTAGGCTTCTGCAAACACCCAATGGCACATACATGAATGAATAAATAGATGGATGGATGGATGGATGAATTGATGAATTTTACGCTCACTGTAGTGGTTGTCTTTTCTTCAGACTCTGACAGGCTGGAGCACCAGCTGGAGGAGGCGGTGACCCTGCGCCAGGACTACGAGAGCTCCTCCACCAAGCTCAAGGCCCTGGACAAGCAGGTCAAGGCCCTGCGGCAGGAGAAGGAGGAGATCCACAAGGTACGATGCTGGCCCTCGTGGCCCAGAAAAGTGGCTGTCTGCTGGGCAGCGGGCTTGGGCCAGTGCCCCCTGGGCTCCATGGTTGGTCAAAGTGAAGCCACTAATGACGCCATGTAAAGTGTGGAGATTTGATTCCGTCCCTGTTAAAGACGGTGGACATGGATATCCTTGAGGTCTGTGACTCAAAGTGTGAATGAGTAGGAGAGGCTTTGTTTCTTTCCTGGCAAGAAACACATGATCACAAAGAAGACTTGCATCACATGAATAATGCTCTTTGTAATCCCTGGGTAATGACACTACAAATATAACCCAGCAGATCAGTAGTCCCATATCTGTCCATGAGACATTTGTCATTCTGAATAGTCAGCCAGCAAACAAACCCTTTATGTAGTGTCTGATAGTGTCCGTGAACAGGAAGTGTGTGTGTGTAAGTAAGGATACGGGCTGTGGACATAGGGCGGATAGTAAATATGTTTTTGAGGAGGACGTTCAGCTCATACATTGCAGTGTCATTGTGAGTCTTTGATGCCTGCTGAGAAGCCATTACTAGGCATTATGTGGACGGAGTAGCCATTAGCAGCACTGTTTGACGCAAATGGCTTGATGACCGCTGTGCAGCTGCCGAACCCACACACAAACCCACACACACAAAGGTTCACATACATCCATGTTCTAACACACACACTTATACACGCTCTCTGTCGTGCTCTGTCTCAAACACATACACACACAGTGATTTGGTTTGAGTAACCAGTCCCACCAAACACATCCCCTCTCAGCTTTGCCCCACCCCCCTCTTAACTCAATATCCTTGGGCTGTACTTGATTATGTGGACTTCATAAACACTAGGCCTCCTCTCTCCTGATGAATGTCATCATTCTGTTACTCAGGCCAGGGTCAAACCCCTCTACTGTGCCTTCCCCTAATCTGATTCAGCCTGGCATTCTGTCCCCACTGTGTTGGAGCCGCATAGATGTCCAGAAAAGGAATGTTGGCGGAATGGCAGTGCTAAAGATAGACTGGTCACTATCTGTCTTATTGGGATAAATATTCAGTTATTTGTTTATTTGTTTGTTTCTTGTTTGTTTCTCTGGTTTGTCCAGAAGAGGACTGTTGACTACATGGCTGCGCTAGAGGAGGATACATGTAGAGTGTTGTTTTGTTGGTTGATTGATTAGTTGGTTGGTTAGTTAATTGGTTACTTGGTTAGTTGTTGTAGTGCTTTTAGACAGACAGTATAGAATGCCTGAGGAATGGCTGGACTGATTTGGTGCATAAGCGAAAATAGATTCCAGCAAATGAAGAAATGAGTGTGCTGCATGTGGATAGCCACGGTCCTCTAGTTTATTTCCTCCAATGGACCCTTTCAACAATAAAAACAAAAACAATGCTTGAACGTTCTATTTGGGCCCCAATCTACTTCCTCTGCATTAAGATAACATATGGAATGTTAAAAAGGAAGTCTTGTGGGGCCAGCTATGATGCTGATAATGGAACTCTCTTGAAAGGGTCCAATACCGGTCAGCCATAATGGTCTTGTGTTTTTCTACAGAAACCTCTAGCATTTCTCGCTGCCTCTGTCTGTCCCTCGTTCACATCTGTCATTTTTGTTGTCTTCCTCTATACTCTCTTTCTCTCTCACTCTCTCTGCGCTATGACCTCCTTCTGTTTCTTTATCTCTGTCAAAACTATCTATATCTTTCTGGTGCGCTCTCCCTCTCTCTCTCTCTTGTTCTCTTGTGATTGACATGTAGGCTATGTGCATATTCTACCTCTTCCTTCATTCTTCCTTCTCCCTGTCTCTCTTCTCCTGCTTATAGGTGCATACAAGCCCGTTAATATTTTGTGTGCTTTCTTTCTCTCTCTTTCTATATCTCCCCCTCCATCTCTTTCTTCCTTGCTCTCTCCCTCCACCCCCCCCTTTCTTCCTGTCCTCCCAGCAACTGGTGGAGTCTCTGGAGCGCCTGAAGTCCCAGACGAAGGAGCTGAAGGACGCGCACCAGCAGCGCAAGCTGGCCATGCAGGAGTTCTCCGATCTGAACGAGCGCATGGCCGAGCTGCGCTCGCAGAAGCAGCGGCTCTCGCGCCAGCTCCGCGACAAGGAGGAGGAGATGGACGTGGTCATGCAGAAGCTGGACACCATGCGCCAGGACATCCGCAAGACCGACAAGGCCCGCAAGGAGGTGAGGGGCGGGGGGAACCTGTGTGTGTCTGTGTCTGTGTCTGTGTCTGTGTGTGTGTGCTCTGGTGTGTCATTGTGAAAATGACACTGCATGGTAGATAATGCTCAGAGGGTGGGAGGAGGCCTTTGGTGTGTGTGTGTGCATGCACTGGTGTGTCATTGTGAAAATGAAAGTGTGTGTGTGAGAGGGTGTTAAAACTGATCTGCTTCATGATGGTGACAAAGAGGGCGGTGTGGGTGTGTTTCTGTGTTGTAATGGAAATCAAATTGACAGGTGTGAGACAATGCTTGCAGGGAGGTGTGTGCTGATAAGTCAAAAGATGTTGAGGCTCATTATGGAAACTACCTGACTGGCTGTCTGTGTTTGTTAGAGAGAAGCTGGAGAATCCTTTGTTGACTCTGGCATTCCTGTCACCATAGTAACCTTTCTCTTGGCACGTGTTGGCTTTATTACCGCCACCCGTCAGAATCATTACCCACAATGCCATTGGCCACCCATGGTCACGGCAACACTTGTCTATCCACTACACACACACACACACCACATATTTCCCCTATGACTGTTAGGGTGTGCGGTATGGAGACAGCCATAGGGAGTTGGCATGCCTTGCTGAGCGCTTGCTTAGCCACAGCTTGAATGGGGCCTGAGTCTCCACGGCTGACAGCAGGAATGTGTTCCCTGGGGACAGCCACACCTCCCGCCCACACCCCCCACCCTCTGGAGGCCTGGAGCTAACAGGGGACAGATGGACAGCACTGACCCCCCCCCCCCCCCCGACTGCTGGGGCTGGTGGCTGGGGTGAACGCACCAGCGCATTGGGCCCTTTTGTTGAGCAGCGAAGCCCAACCTGCTTCTGGAACGTTCTGTAGCAGCTCCATTACAACTCATGAGCAGGCTGTCCGGTACACACATACTGATGTAGATCCACTGTGTCCTGGTATTTATGTCTAACAGAATACAGGCAATCCCATGGATTGAAAAGGTGGAGGGTGTGTGTGTATATGCATGTGTGTATGCATGTGTGTGTGCATAAGTTGCTGTGTGTGTGTGTGTGTTGGGTGGGGGAGGCCATTCCTGGGTGTGAGCTTACTCAGTGTTTAGTCTGCAGTCAGGCACGCTCGGCTGGCTGAATGACGGACGTTAGCTCCCTTTTTAAAGTGCTCCGTGGCCTCCATGGGATCAATACCCAGCAGACAGGGCAGAGGCCCTCGGACGGGTCAGGTTTCCACACCCAGCCCATCGGCGCGGCGACCAGCAGGACTTGTGTGTCAGCACATGTTAGAGGAAGTGTGTGCACGCATGCATATGATGATGATGGTGATTAGGACAAAGCATATGTTTACATTTCGGTGTGTGTGTATGCCTGCAGGCTTATGTGTGAAGCCTGCAATGGCTGGCTGTGTGTGTGTTTGTGTGTGAGAATGGCCAAAGGTGTGCTTATAGATAGATAGATAGATAGATAGATAGATAGATAGATAGATAGATAGATACATACTTTATTGATCCTCACGGGGAAATTCAAGAGTTCATGTGAGTTATGTGAGTTCAACCTCCTGTAGGCATGAGTGACAAAGAGGATGACTGCATTTGTGTTTGTGTGTGAGAGAGATGGTAGTATTGTGTGTGTGTGAGAGAGAGAGGGGATAAGTGTGTCTGTGAGGGTAATTGTGTGTGTGAGGGTGTGTGTGTGTGTGTGTGTGTGTGTGTGAGTAATTGTGTGTGTGTGTCTGTGTGTGAGGGTAATTGTGTGTGTGTCTGTGTGTGAGGGTAATTGTGTGTGTGTGTGGGTAATTGCATGCGCTAATCTCTGTGCTCTCTCCCATTAGCTGGAGGGTCAGCTGGAGGATGCCAAGGCGGACGCCTCCAAGGAGCGCAAGCTGCGTGAGCACAGCGAGGTCTACTCCAAACAGCTGGAGAGTGAGCTGGAGAGCCTAAAGGTCAGAGGTCACGCTTGGTGGACCCCCCTTCCTACTCTGGTCATCGGTCATCATCTGTCCTCTCATCTTACCTCTCCTTGCCTCCCACTCCATTATATTGGCTTTGTACTGGTCATCTGTATTCATAATTATCTCTACACGCATAGGCTATTGGTCATCTACATTCATAATTATCTTAACACAAATAGGCTAATGGTCATCTAGGCATCAATTATGACTAGAGACTAGCCTATACTACATAGACCTATTTCTTTATAGCGCGTTCACTCACAATGTGACTTATTTTCAGATAAGACAAAATAACACACAAAAAGGATTTGTACGTCCCACTAGCCCTAGCCCCAAACTTTACTCCATTCTTCTCCCTTTGCTCCTGTTAGTCATCAGTTTTGACTACTTATTCTCACCGTCCTCCTGTCTTCCTTTACACACACACACACACACACACACACACACACACACACACACACACACACGACTGCTCCAGACTCCGGCGGGATGTCCTATGTGTATTTTTAGCCCCTGCGCTCTGCCTGTTTTGATACGTGTTGTTGCCGTTGGCATGGCACAGGGAGAACAGCTGGCCCAGACACCTCCATCCTCCCCACCCCCCACAGAACCCCTCTCTACCCCCCCCCCCCCCCTTCTATGAATAATAGTAGTAATAGTATCAAGCACAGTATTCATGTTAAGATCATAATAATTGTAGTAGTAGTAGTAGTAGTAGCAGTAGCAGCTTTAATTGTAGCAGTAGTATTTGTTTTTGGTGGTGGTGGTAGTAGTGGTAGCAGCAATGGTGGTAGTAGTAGCAGTAGTATGACTTAGTGTGACCAGAGAGCACCACCATGCTGCTCTCCACAGCCCCCTAAATCCTTGAATTGACAGGCTGCTACTTTTGCATAAGAAATAGCCATGAAGTCCTAAGTTCATCAAGTCACCCCCCACTACTTGCTGTCTTCCCCCAGATGAAGCAGGGCACTGGCCGTGCCTCCGGCCTGAGCGCGGACGCGCAACAGGAGCTGTCCAAGCTGAAGTCGGAGCTGGACAAGAAGGTGCTGTTCTACGAGGAGGAGCTGGTCCGGCGCGAGGCCTCGCACACCAGCGAGATGAAGAACCTGCGCAAGGAGCTGCACGACTCCGAGGGACAGCAGCTGTCGCTGCACAAGGAGCTGCTCATGCTCAAGGACAAGCTGGAGAAGGCCAAGCGCGAGAGGTACGCACACACACACACACACACACACACACACACACACGGATGCACATATATGTACACATACACACATATATATGCACATACACATGAATACACATGCATACAGCCCTAAACATATACACACATGTTTCTGGCTTGGTGCACTTGACAGTAGAACTTGGAAGAAGCCTATGAACAAACACAGGTGATGTTTTGTTATTGTTCTGCATATTTAGGGTGGTTATGCCAAATTGAAAGCACAAGTTGGTTGCCACCCAAGTAGACAGGCCTCATAGTCTGTTGTGAATGTCAGGAAAAGTGGTGGAGATCTTAACATGCCTATGGGTCCACCAGATTTCCGTTCAGGCCAAAACACAGGAGTAGAGTTACAGGAGTAGTGTTTTTTTGGGGGTCAGTCTGGCCTCCATGTACCACAGACGTTCTTTAGAAACGTTCCCCTCATGTCCCCCCTCTCTCTCTCTACACCTGCTGTTCAGGCAAACCGAGATGGACGAGACTGTGGGCGCGCTGAAGGTGAAGGGCGAGCGCGACCGCAACCTGCTGACCGAGGAGAACCGCAAGCTGACGTCCGAGAACGACAGGGTGAGTTACCCCCCCAGAGTGCCGGCCGGTTGTTTTAGGAACCACAGGCACACGGAGACTGACCCTCTCTCATTGTGTGTGTGTGTGGGTTCTACATATGTGTGAGAATTTATACCTCTGTGTGTGTGAATTTTCTGCATGTGTGGATTTTACATGTATATGAGCGTCTGTTCATGCTGTGTGTGTGTGTGTGTGTGTGTCTTTGTGGCTGCCTGTTTGTGGTTTTGTATGTACTGAGTGAGAGTGTGTCCAGAGGCGGACAGAGTACACAGCTTCATTACTTGAGTAAATGTACAGATACCCTTTGCTAAATTTTACTCAAGTACAAGTAAAAGTACAACAGTCAGATGTCTACTTAAAGGAGAATTCCGGTGTGATATTGACCTAAAGTGTGCTGAAACATGATACCGAGTGTGAACGTATGTCTCATAGCCCATCTCGGCTTGTCCCCTGCACTCCAAAATCTGGCGCTAGTGCTTCGGCATCGGGCTAGCCATGCAAATAAATCACTGTTTTACACTACCAATGAAGTGTGCATCTCCACACTTCATTGGTAGACTTCCGAGGACCCTGACATTTATTTCCGTTGTTTATTATACATTCCGTGGAAATGCATGGATTGCAGTTGCTGCTACTGGAAGAAACTGGAATCCATGCATTTCCACTGAATTATTTTTGGAATCTGATCCCTTATCATACCTGTTCATTCTTACTTGTCGCTCGACTTATCGTGACTAAATTCAAGATGGCTGCAAACGCTAAACTTCGTGAAGATACTGTCTGCATAAATTGTCTTGTAAGTAAACTACCAGTGCTTTTTCAAAGTTCTCAATGTCTCGTTTTAAATGTCAGGGCCCTCGGAAGTCTACCAATGAAGTGTGGAGATGCATTGAGCCTCGTAAATGGTGTAAAACAGTGATTTATTTGCATGGCTAGCCCGATCTCGAAGCTAGGGTTAGTACTCCGTTACTGTCCGGCTCTGAGTGTCTATGTATGTTCATGTACCTGTGGTTTCTACTTGTGGTTTTTACCTGAGCGTTTCTTCAAGCTGTGTGTGTGTGTGTGTGTCTGTGGCTGCCTGTCTTTGGCTGTGTGTGTGTGTGAGCGAGAGAGAGAGAATGGTTTCTGTGTGTACTACTTTCGTTTGTGCACTACTTATGTATCTCTCTTGTGTGTGTGTGTTCCTTGTGCACACGTGTTTGTGTGTCTTTACATGGTGTGTGTGTGTATTCTCCCCTGCAGCTGTGCACGTTTGTGGACAAGCTGACTACCCAGAACCGTCAGCTGGAGGATGAGCTGCAGGACCTGGCCTCCAAGAAGGAGAGTGTTGCTCACTGGGAAGCTCAGATTGCTGAGATCATCCAGTGGTGAGAGGACTCCCACAACTCACACACTCTTTGACACACGCGCGCACACACACACACTCACATTAAAGTGTACACACACACACTCACACACACACTCGCATTAAAGTGTACACACACACACACTCACACACATTAAAGTGTACACACACACACTCACACACATTAAAGTGTACACACACACACACACACACTCACATTAAAGTATACACACACACACTCACATTAAAGTGTACACACACACACACACTAGGCCTCTTTGTTAAGAAGCATCTCCAACAAACAGCCACGCCGTATTATCATGACAGTATTTCCCCTGGCAGTCATACTTCCATACAGTTCAGTTCATCTCACTACTCTTGTGGCGATAAGAAAACCTTAAAACCAGTAACGCAACATGTATTACTACACAAAGCATTATGCCCCTGCTGCCCTTCCCACAGCAACAACAGTGTGGTCCACGCGTAATAACACTGTGTGTCCACCACAGCTCTGGCTGTAGCTAACTGTGCTCTTGGCACCAGCGTAGCTTTGACTCAGGGCTGGACCCTCGGTGCACCCCACCCAGTATATTGTCTATGGCACATTTAATGCTGAATACCACATGTCCAAGGCAGGAAGAGGTGGCCCCGTGCAACATACCACACCCCAGCCCCTCTGTGTGTGTGTGTGTGTGTGTGTGTGTGTCTCGTCCCCCCTCCTCTTCTTTTTTTATTGCTGAGTCGGCCGCTCCCAAACGCACTGGCTATCACATTCCACACTCTCAGGAACAACCTGTCACTCCAGGGTACTTACCGTGTGCTGGGTGCCTCGGATCCTGTGAGCTAGGATGTGACTGTGAAATATATATATATATATATATATATATATATATATATATATATATATATATATTATTTTTTTGGTCCTCAACTGAAAGACAAGACTGATTGTGGTGTGTGTGTGTGTGTGTGTGTACTGTGTACCCAAAGGGTGAGTGATGAGAAGGACGCTCGTGGCTACCTGCAGGCCTTGGCCTCCAAGATGACCGAGGAGCTGGAGTCTCTACGCAGCTCCAGCCTCGGATCCCGACCTCTGGTGAGACCCCTTCACCTGCAAACACACACACACTCCTCCCTCCTCACCTTCAAACACACACACACACACCTACCTCCATGTCCCTCCATAACCTGCCCTCTCTCCCTCAGAAGAGGCCTGTACCTTCAGTTTGTGGTCTGTCTGTTTTTCTGTCAAATCAGTTTTCTGTCTTCTCTAGTAAGCACCACAACAGCGGTTACTTTAGTGTTGAACCACCAACAGTGTCAACATCCCATACGTATATTTGCCTTCTCTCCTAAATGAAAAACACTGTGTGTGCATGTTACAGAGCCTTTCACAGATGTTACAGAGGGCAGCGTGCCCTCCCACCTACTGGCGTCTCAGCACTTGTGGTGTGACTGCTGAGCTTGTGCTGCTTGTGTTTGTTTGTGGACACGGACCCTCTGACCTGCTTACATGTGCAGATAAAGGCCAAACGATAAAGGCCCCCCCCCCCCATTCTCACACACTTGCACATATTCATACACATGAATCACACATAAACATGAACACACACACACACACACACACACACATACACATACACACACACACATATATATATATGTGTGTGTGTGTATGTACATGTGTATGTACATATACACATAACTTTACACATAACTTTACACATCCGTATGTGCGCAGACACACTTTCACAAAGACATGCGCGTGCACACACACACACAGACAGACAGACAGACAGACAGACTCATCCGCTGCAGCACACCGACGGCCACGTCGTGGCCACTGATGTAATTAAGAGCGCATTAAGTACGTTCCGCCTGCCGCCCCTAAAATAGCTGACCTATTGAAAGCTGATTGAGGAGGAGTGACATTGGCATCGGCCGAGGTGAGCAAGGAGGTCACTTTTGATTTGATATCCTGCCCGTGAAATCGGGATTAGGCCGGAGACAAGAGCCAGAGAGAGAGAGAGAGAGAGCGAGAGAGAGAGACTGTCCAGTTATCTGACGGTAGGGAAAGAAAGAGAGAGGTTCAGAAAGAGTGTGAAGAGCTCAGGACTTCAGGATTAATGTTACACATATACCTTGATGAATTAAAAAATGATGATCCAAGTGATTGCAGATGTAAGCAAAATATTCTCTTGAAAGTTTTGTTCGCCCATAAACATGTATTTTTTATATTTTTAACTGTCTTGGACTGCAGTTATCTATAATCTATTTCATGCAAAGTGCTTGACATGCATAACACAGGATTCTAGTTCTATGGTGAAGTGAGAAGTAGAACAGTTATCTGCAACCTGTGTTTAGGGTGTATAACGCAGGATTGTACCTGAATGAGGGTTAGAGTGTTTGAAACCAGACGTGTCTGAAATTGGATAATGGTACTTTATACCAGACAAAATGGGAGTGCCAGCGTCCTTGCTAAGCGTGATAAGTGTGTGTGGTACGTACATGTGTGTGAAGTGCTGCTCTCTCCACTGCTGCCTCAGCCTGCGTCTGGAGGCACCACTCCCACCCCCAGTCCTACCCAGAAGCCCTTGGTCGTCCTCAGGGGCACCAAGCGGGTAAGTGCCGCCTGGCGACCTCCAATCAGGGCCTCTGCGCCATGGGCGGGACATCAGAAGGGGGTTTTCACAGCGATTGGCTCATCATCTTGTCATTCATCTTTGCCCACTCTTCCTGATCATTGCCATATTAATTTGGTGTTAAATGTTACTTCTGTTTGGTGTTAAATGTTACTACTCCTAAATGTTAGGTCTGTGAGGACCTTTACTCAAAAAAAAAAAAAAGAAGAAGAAGCTAGGCTTTATCCATATCTGGGAAACTGAGGCATTAAATGTTGA
Source organism: Alosa sapidissima (assembly GCF_018492685.1). Classification (NCBI taxonomy): domain Eukaryota; kingdom Metazoa; phylum Chordata; class Actinopteri; order Clupeiformes; family Clupeidae; genus Alosa; species Alosa sapidissima. The sequence goes on from NC_055962.1 coordinate 13,130,066, forward strand.
GTCACACTTTGTGAAATTTCTTGGAAGGTGGCAAAGATTTATGAACACAAAAAGGAATGTCTCGGTTTGTCCCATTGCTAATCACAAGTCTCTTGTTGAGGAGAGATGGATTTTGATGGTTTTGCATGACTGGCTGCTTCTTGATCAGTGTTGGGTAAGGACACTGCAGCAGTTTTTACTGAGTCCATACCAACTCCTAAGCGAAGGCTCATTCATCCCACAAAACAGGATGGTCATGTCATCCAGATAAATACACCGCATATAGCCCTAAAAGAGTACTTTTAAGAAATAAGTTGCTTATAAGGAAGTTAGAGGAGTTTCTCTGGCTTTTTCCGCAGCCCTGTTATCCTGCCATGTCACATCTTGCTTGTGAAATGCCACACCTAGCCACGATTCATTAGCTTTTTTACCTCTGGGGTATATCTTCACTATGAGAGAGGACGAGCCCTATAGGAACTGTCTCCTTTCCTGTAATCCGAGGCGGAGTAAATCTGTCAGTAAAGCTGAGTCCACTGCTTCATCATTTCCTGGACATGGGGATGTGATGTCATGCTATCCGGTACAGCCTGCATGCGTAATGTCACTCCCTCTCCTCTCCTCTCTCCCTCACCCCCTCTCGCCCTCTGTAATTTTCTCTCACCTTTCTCTTGTTTCTACTCTCTCTCTCTCTCCCTCTCCCTCTCCCTCTCCCTCTCTCTCTCTCTCCCTCTCTCTCTCTCTCCCTCTCTCTCTCTCTCTCTCTCTCTCTCTCTCTCTCTCTCTCTCTGTTCTCTCTGGTTTTTACGACCTCTCTCTCCATCCATCCACCCCCTTAGCTAATTGCATTATCCTCACAGCTCTCAAAGCAATGCTGAAGACTAACCCCCGGAATGCAAAGTCATTGTTAGAGCACGAGCACCTCCAACCAATTGTCTGTGCATCATGGTTGACATGTGTCACTGTAAGCTTGACCTGTGTACAGTGTCACCTGTAGATGTGTGTGGTCCTGCGCACATAAAGATGTAATGGGTGCATTGATGTTTCAGATAAGTCAGTGTAACTGTCTTCATGTGAAATGAAACCTCTATCTTAAATATTGGTTGCTGGTATAATTTTTATGATGCTAATTGTCATTCAGTCCGAACCACAGCTATAATCTACAAATAGTTGCCTGGAGCAGATGGCTTGTAAGGTGCAAATAGCAGATTCTATTTTCAACTAATGAGACTTGCCGTTGTCAACCATTGAGCATCTCTATGGTGGTCTCTGCGGAGATGTTGAGAGCATCTCTGCCTGACCCATTACTCCCCGTTGAGCATCTCTGGTGGTCTCTGCGGAGATGTTGAGGGTATCTCTGCCTGACCCATAACTCCCCGTTGTTATTGGCGCAGGACCCCTTGTGGAAGGTGCGTCGCAGTCAGAAGCTGGACATGTCGGCCCGTCTGGAGCTGCAGTCGGCGCTGGACGCAGAGATCCGGGCCAAGCAGCTGGTCCAGGAGGAGCTCCGCAAAGTCAAGGCGTCCAACATCGCCCTGGAGAGGTCAGGAGGCGACCCACAAACAGTCGAAATTTAAATTTCAGATTTTTAAACTAACAAAAGCCTCAAGATCAAATTCCCAACAAAAATACAATATCATTTTCTTACAAAACTACAAAAGTAGATGTCCTTAAGGGAAAAAAAAAACATTTCAGCAATCAAGTTGATCCTGTCCTGACTGGTAGCACAAGAGTGCTAATAACAATCCTCAGGTTCACATACTAATAAGAACTGTATGTATAGATTGCACTCTGCTTTGCTCTAGGCTAAATGAATATGTGTAAATGGTAAAATGTCTGTTCTATTCTCCTTGATTCCGTTTTTATACTACAAGACATGCAGGATAGTCTGAGAAAGGTCTCTGGTGACCTTTAAACCTTTGTCTTGTCTCACAGCAAGCAGAAGGAGCTGGAGGCCAAGACCAAGGAAATGGAGGAGCAGTTGGACAACCTGAAAAAAGACTTGGAGGAGAGCCGCTCACGCTCCGACAAAGGTGCGTGCAACAACTGGAAGAATTACATTACCTCGTTTTTTTTTTTTTTTTTGTCTGGTTCTTTTCACTTGTTGGATATAGAGTGTCTACTCCAGTATCAATACATTAGCTTTACATGAAACTGCTTCTTTGGGCCAAATCTATATGTAATACTCCTATACACCATGACTCTTAGGCTTAAAGCTGCCTGACTTCCAGGACTCCATCTTTGAGTACTTCAACACTTCCCCTCTGGCCCATGACTTGACCTTCAGGGTAAGCGTGCCTCTCTCCTCCTTAGCTTCTCATATCTCATTCAGAGCTAACCAGCTTTGTTTAATACGGGAATCCATTGCTCACACTTAAAGCAGCTATGCCAAGGCTGACATCTTCACAACTATTTAGTCAGACAAGAGAGAGCCAATGCCACAGGGAAAAAACCCATTCGATAATATAAGGTCATTAGCAATCTTTTGCGAGCATCGTGAACCTTACAGTCAGCTCTGAATACAGAGAATGCGTGCTCATTGACACTGAGTGTCAGCAATACTAATCCATCTGCAGTTAATGCTGTATACAAAAACAAATACCCTCTCAAATAATGAACTTTCAGTGTGTGTCAGGGATCAAAATACAAGAGGTTAAGTCCAAAAGGTCCCTGAGGCCTGTACAGTCAGAGCCATAGACAAAGCAAGTGCCAAATCAAAGAATGGAGGCTGAACGTCTCCGATGTATCAAACTGCATGAGGTTAAGCCCCAAAGGTCCCTACAGCCAGAGCAATATACAAATCAGTGCCCGCTCAGAGAAGAATGCTTGCTCCATGTCATAGAGGGATCAAACTGCACAAGGATAAGCCCGCAAGGTCACTGATCCTCTCTCCGTCACCTTACTGCCACTGAGACTTCAAAGCCATCAGACTGGATGGGAGTGACGAGAGCCTTCCTGCCCTCCCCGTCCGAATAAATCTGGCTCGGGTTACCCCCCAGCCTCTTGGTAACACGATATCGCGGGCTTAGTCACAGCCAGGATCTGTGGGTAATAACCTCGGATTGAATTGAATCCCCTCCGGCAACAAGGGAGAGGAATGACACTCGACCGTGACCTAATAAGGTGTTTACCTCTTGTTGAACTATAGTGAACAGGTGAAAAGGCTGGAGGAGGAGTTAAAGTTTGGTGAAGTCTGAAGCTGATGTCAATCTGCCGAAAGTCTCCTTAGATGTTTTGAGACTTTGATTGACCCTCTTTTTCTTCTGTTAGAGTTGTAGAAGCAAAAATAGGGTTTGAAGAACTTTAGAATCAGGGAGCTTGAGAGCCAAAAAAGGGGAAAACATTTGAGAAAGTGTGATGCTTATTTATTTTTGTCCTCCCATCTGTCATCCAAAAAAAGGATTCAGTCTCGTCCTCATCTGCATCCTCTCTGCTAGCATTTTGGGAAGAAGTAAGTTCTGCTGTTCCAAGAGTCCCCTTCCCTGACTCTCTCCCTTTAACCCTGAAAGAGGCTGGTCTAAGCAGACAAAAAGGCCCGCCAGATGACTCCCTTGCAGTTTCCCTCAAAGTTCATCCTTGCTCTCATTTTTCCTTGGCTTTTTTTTTTTCCAGATGTAGCCTCAAGGCCAAATAAACAGACCTGCCGTGTCTGATTTTATTTAGCCCCAAAATTGGCAATTTTGAACCTTAGTTGCTTTACGGTAGCTGCTCCAAAATAGACACAGTGCTTTTTTTACATCAAAGATATTGCAGTATTTGATTGTTCACTTCCACTCTTGAGGGACCCTTCTTAAGCTCCCTGAACCTTTTTGTCTGCTGGCTGCCTTTTTCGTTTTTAATACACCCTATCCTCTCCTGATTCCTGCACCGCTAATGGTATGTGCTCAAGAGTTAGTGTAGGCCCCTCGTACCATCCGCTAGAGTCGTGCTCTCAGGATTAGCATACAATTAACTGCCAGCTCTGCCTTGCTAACCCCCCACGACAAAAAAAAAAAGGCTAACGTCAATCATGTCATGCCTTAATCGTCTAGACCAGCGACGCACCAAGTCATGCTAGCTTTTAGAGATTAGCTGGAAAGCACTTGTCGCTAATGACTAATTAATTGAGAGAGCTATGCAGTCAGTCAATGAATTAGGGATTATGAAAAACCGACAGAGTCGATCAGAATATTGATGACCTCGACTGCTAAACCAGAAAGTGGCTCAGCGATGAATATGCAGCAGGCGCTCCAACAGAGATGATTAGCATAGTTTGACATTTCACAGTTCGGTCATGAAAATGCCTTTTGGATTTAACGTCCAAAAAATATTCTTTATGTGTGCTAACTTACCATACTTTTTTCCCCTTTTCTGATTGAAAAGTGATGGTAGGTTCCATCACAGGGGATGTGTACCAATTATTACTTATAATCAGTAGGGTTGAAGCCAAAGCAACTTTGCCTCCTACTAAAAAGCACTTCTGATTCAGCTGCAAGAAAGCTGCTATAAGATGCTTTATTTAAAAAAATGAACGCGTTTGTTTCATTGGCTTCAAGTGATCATAAGAGTCATAATCAGAGTCTCTATATTGAATGAATGAATGAATGAATTAATGTATTAATGAATGGATAAATGGATGATTGAATGGATATTAGCTGACTGCTGGAATGTGTTTCAAAGATGCAGGGGATAAAGAAATACAGTCGTTTTCACAAGATTAGTAAAAGATTTTCAGCTGATGTGTGTTCATGTATTGGCAACATCTTGTACATTAATGAGAGATCCGACTCTGAAAGTTGTAAACTGGGTTCGATTTGATTTTGGTAAGTATATTGCAGTAGAATTTCAAGCTCACCAACAGACCCCAATTTCTTTCTCCTACATCTGACGTGTGTGAAGTGTGTGTTTAAACGTGTGTGTGATTGTCAGAGTGTCATATGGTTTCATGTTGGTTTCTAGCGCCATCTGCTGGTATGTAGTCAAACTTGATGCACCACACCTTGGAGACATTGTGTGGTTGGTGCTAGCTGAAGGATTATTGGTAACAACCTTGATCCATCTATCCATCCATCCATCCATCCACCCACCCACACACACTCTCAGCCAGCGCTCAATCAGTCTGTGTTCCTGTGCTGTGCTGGTTTCATACTCTTTCCCCTAACCCTCCCTCCAGACCAGCTCAGTCAGCGAGGTCGACGCCACACCCCAGAAGTCGGACGTTCCCTCCTCCTCCCCTTCGGTCTCCTCGGAGCAGGAAGTGAGTGTCCGCCATCAACCTTCCTGCCCTCCATTCAATACTTCCTGTTTCTCCCCCAACCTCCCCCCTCTCCCCCATCGTGCTATTTCCACATCACATTCTTTGGGTTCCAAGGATGGCTTTGGGAAGTGTCAACTCACTTAGCGGTTGTATACTGTACATCCCTGCTCCAGAGTAGAAATGTGGCCTGCTTCCTGGGGATGAATGAAAGCTTGCACAATCACATCTTCAATAGAGAGGAGAACATACCTTAGAACCAAATCACATCCTCCCCTTAAGGGTCTAGAACGCAAGACAAGCTTTCACAATATTTACTACTCCCAGTGAATTGAACCTAACCCAGAGCCATACTTGTTTTCACGCAGTTAATGATTTGATGTTTTGATCACTGACCGGACATGTTGCGTTCGGTGTGTGTTTTTTTTTTTTTTTTCCTAATTCGTGCTAAAAATCAGGTGTGTCCCTTTCAGGAGCCTCCCAAGCTCCCGGCCGCCACCCCCCCTGCTCCGTCTCCTGCTTATCAGTCCTCTCTGCTGACCACACCAAAGGTATGACCACACACCACATACAGAATCAAGTTGGTGTTGTACTGTAATTATAGTACATGTTCAATATTTAATATATCTTGATTTGATCAGGATTTCTTGTACTGTTGCCATGTGTTACATTTGTCTGTTGCACTGCAAATAAATGTGTTCTGTTGTCAGACTGTGTAATATTCGGACATGTTGTTAGCATGTTTTGTTGTTAGCGCACTATAAATGTGTGATGTATTGGTTTGTTGTCTGTTAGCATGTGTGCTACTGCTAACCCACCGAGCTGTGTCTTCCATCTCCTCAGCCCAAAGCTCACCAGCTGAGCATCAAGACCTTCTCCAGCCCCACCCAGTGTACCCACTGCACCTCCCTGATGGTGGGCCTGATCCGACAGGGCTACGCCTGTGAGGGTGAGTACCGCGGCTGAGTTTCTGGCTACAGCTAATCTGCTTTAATATACAGTGAAAGTTGACTGGTATTTAGCAGACACTTTTATCCAAAGCGACACAGCCTCGCAATGGCGGATTCGGGAAACAAAGGGTTGGCTAATTGTTAGGCAGTGATGTTGCTGCTGCTCCACCATGACATATAAGCTACAGAGAGGAAACAAATTGAGAGATTGCCTGAAAGAGCCAGATTTGTAACTCCTCTCTATAGCTGCAGCTTAGGTGTAGATATTCTGGAGATATATATATATATATACCTGTGTGTGTGTGTGTGTGTGTGTGTGTGTGTATATATAACCCATCACCAATTCACCATATAATGCATCCATCTCTCTGTTCTGCAGTGTGCTCCTTCATCTGCCATGTGTCGTGTAAGGATAACGCCCCGCTGGTCTGCCCCATACCCCCAGAGCAGGCCAAGAGGCCCCTGGGCATCGATGTCCAGAGGGGCATTGGAACAGCCTACAAGGGCTTCGTCAGGGTAAGAGAGACATCACGTTGGCAGGAAGAAAATGTCATTGCACTCCTAAAATAGGCTTTCCTTCATGTATCTTTTATCTTAGTGTATAATTGATTAGTTAATCTTAGTTTGGTGGTGTGTTTTTGCGGTTCTTATATTGTAAAACCTAATTTTAAAAGTAATTTTTCCTCTTGGTTGTCTAGGCAGTGGAATAGAAGTATAACTCTATGTTCTGGTTGAAGCCAGTTGGATTGTGTTTCTGATTCCTGATGCAGATTCCTTAAGTGATGTAGATGGAAAGAGAACCGTGTGTATAGTAGAACCACACATCATGGAAAGAGAACCATGTGTATAGTAGAACCACACATCATGGTTATTGACGTGGTTATTGATTCTAGCCCTTGTTGCAGAAAACCAGTCTGGTTTTCTGGTCTTCTCAGCTGGGCCCGTCCACTGAGGAAAAGTGCTATCGATTGGTCACTGAACCTTGCCATATGACACCAAAGTGAAATTGAGTGTTGAAGGACAGTAACTACACCTCAAGGTCATATCAGGGCACTCAAAATGATACTGGTCGAGTATGATTCACTGTCTTAGGGTCAACAGGTAGAGCAAAGGTCATGGGTTTAATTGAGGAACTCTCCTTCTAAGAGAGAGAGAACTTCGACTTTTACAACCTGATAAACCTGTACTGAAATTTACAAAGGACATGTTTGCTAATGGACGTGTTCGCTAGATAAGTACATGCTAACCTGACCTGATGGTCTATACTGTAAAGGATAATCTATACTGAAAAGGTCTGATCATCTATACTGAGAACGACTGAAGGCAATCATGTTTGCCAAATGATTCAGTTGCAGTGTCCACACATGTGAATAAGAGAGTGCACCTCTTTTGCGTAGGACTCTGGACCGTTTGTCAGATGATGGAGTCTTGTGTGTGTGTGTGTGTGTCTGTTTAATTTAAGTGGGTGTGTTGACGCTGTGTGTGTGTGTGTGTGTGTGTGTGTGTGTGTGTGTGTGGGTGCGGGTGTGTGTTTGTGTTCCCCAGATCCCCAAACCCACTGGAGTGAAGAAGGGTTGGCAGCGGGCCTACGCTGTGGTGTGTGATTGCAAGCTCTTCCTGTACGAGGTGCCCGAGGGGAAGTCCACCCAGCCCGGCGTGATGGCCAGCCAGGTCCTCGACCTGAGGTCAGCTCAGGACATGGCACACTCGCGCTCACTCACTCCACACACGCACACATGCTCACAATTACACACTCACCCACCCACCACATACACACACTCACAGTCACACTTTCTAACACACTTACTAACATACTCAATCTGACACACACGCACAGTGCAGCCACACTCATACTTTCATTCACACTCCGTCACACACAAACCCGCACACAATGCACATTGTACAAATGCAGCTGTTGTTTAGTCTAATATGTTTGGTGACTTGGAAAACACCATAGTGGGAATCCACGTGCCAAGTCTTGGTCTCAGTCACTGTGTGCTAATTGTTTTTGTGTCTGTCTTTGTTTACCAGAGATGAGGAGTTCTCTGTGAGCTCAGTCCTGGCCTCTGATGTGATTCATGCCACACGCAAAGATGTCCCCTGCATATTTCGGGTAAGCTCTCAAGCATTTCCTGTCTCGACAGAGCTCGTCTGTGACTACCAAGACCTCACATGATCTAAAAATGGCAATCTCTCTCGCTCTCTCCCTCCCCTCTCTCTCTCTTCCTTTCTTCCCTCTCATTCCCCCCCCCATCTCTCTTACCCATTCTCTCTATCTCTATCTTTTTGCCCTCTGTTTCCTGTTTTCCCTCCTTTCACATCCTTTCATTCCCTCCCTCCCTTCCTTTCGCTCCCCCTTTCTCCCCATCCCTTCCCCCACTTCTTCTCCCTTTTGTCCCCCTTTCGTCCCCTTCTCTCCCCCTCGTCTCATTCCCTCTCTCTTCCCCTCGTCTCATTCTCTCTCTCTTCCCCTCGTCTCATTCTCTCTCTCTTCCCCTCGTCTCATTCCCTCTCTCTCCCCCTCGTCTCATTCCCTCTCTTCCCCTCGCTCACCTTGTCACCTTCTCTCCCCCTTTCCTCCTGCTCCTCATCTCATTCACTCACTCTGGCTTCATACATGTCTCCTTCTCTCCCTTCCTTTGCTCTCCCTCTAACCCCCCTTCTCTCTCTCTCTCTCTCTCTCTCTCTCTCTCTCTCTCTCTCTCTCTCTCTCTCTCTCTCTCTCTCTCTCTCTCTCTCTCTCTCTCAATCTGTCTATATATATCTTTCCCTCTGCTTCCTGTTTCCCTCCTTTCACATTCTTCATTCCTTACCTCCCTCCCTTTTGTTCATTATATTTCTCTCTTCTCCCTCCCTCCATTTCTTCCACTCTCCGTCATCACCTTTACTCCCTTCCCTCCTTTTTTTCTCCTTCTACCCCTTTTTCCTCCTCCTCCTCCTCCCCCTCTCTGTCCTTCACTCCTTCACTCTGTATTCCTCTCACTTCTCTCTCTACCCCCTCCCTCCACCTATCTACCTCACCATCTTTCACTCCTTTCCCACCTTCAATCTGTACCATCTCTCCTCTCCCTGCCTCCCTCCTCCTAACCCCCCCTCCACTCACTCTCCTCTCCTCTCCCTACCTCCCTCCTCTCCTCTCCTCTCCCTACCTCCCTCCTCTCCTTCACCCACCCATCATTATTTCTCCTCTCCCTCCCTCTCTAACTTTCTCCCTCCATCTCTTCCTCCTCTCTCCTCCTCTTCCTCCCTCTCCTCCTCTTCCTCCTCTCTTCCTCCTCCCTCCTCCCCCCCTCCTCCAGGTGACGTCGTCTCTGCTGAGTTCCCCGGCGGGGGTGCGGGCCGTGTCGCTGCTGGTGCTGGCTGAGAGCGAGGCGGAGAAGAGGAAGTGGGTGGGCATCCTGGAGGGCCTGCAGAGCATCCTGGCCAAGAACCGCCTGCGCAACCGCGTGGTACACGAGCTGCTCGAGGCCTACGACAGCAACCTGCCCGCCATCAAGACCATGCTTTCCGCCGCCGTTGTCGGTACGCATCGACCGCACCACGTTGTTTATGTCACGGAGCGACTTTCAACATAGAACAACAATAAACATTAAAAGGAACTGTCAGCATAGCAGCATTACTGTGAGGGGCGTATGAGTAGAAGGTGTTTATACTTGCTTTTATATTTGAGCAGCTCTAGCGACTGCACAGCACAGCGTGTTGTTTATTTAGTGTACTTTGCAGACACTGATAGATGTGTTTATGTCTGTAGGTGAAGTAGGGTTGTAATAATGATGTTTGTGCGCGCGCAAATGAAAGAGTGTCTCCCCTCACCTCTCACCTCTCTTTCTTCCTCAGATCGAGAGCGCATCGCCCTGGGCACAGAGGAAGGCCTGGTTGTGGTGGAGGTGACCAGAGATGGTGTGTACATCATGTTTGTGCCCTTGCTAATGCCTCATAAGCTTTCATATATCTGTACATGTTCTTGGTTACTAAACACTAAAACATATATAAAAACATATATAAAACTTGTCTATAGTAAGTACGAAGGCTAACTCTCTAACCCCTCCTCTTCTCCAATTTTTCTTCCCTTTCCTCCTCCTCTTCTTCCTCTGTTTCTCCCTCCTTTTCCTCTTTCTACTCCTCCGTCATTTTCTCCTCCTCGCAATCCTCCTCTTCCTCCTGGTCTGCAGTGATCGTGCGCGCGGCCGACTGTAAGAGGGTCCAGCAGATCGAGCTCATCCCCAAAGAGAAGATGTTGGCCCTCCTGTGCGGCCGCAACCGCCACGTGCACCTGCACCCGTGGGGGGCGCTGGAGGGCACCGAGGGCACCTTCGACATCAAGCTGACCGAGACCAAGGGGTGCCAGGCGCTGGTGACCGGCACTCTCCGCCCCGGCGGCCCCGCCTGCCTGCTGGCGGCGGTCAAGCGCCAGGTGCTGTGCTACGAGATCACGCGCGCCAAGCCGCACCACCGCAAGCTGTGGGAGGTGCAGGCGCCCGGCACCGTCCAGTGGCTGGGCATGGTGCGCGAGCGGCTGTGCGTGGGCTACCCGTCGGGCTTCGCGCTGCTGGCGCTGCAGGGCGAGTCGTCGCCCGTGAGCCTGGTGAGCCCCGGCGACCCGTCGCTGGCCTTCCTGGCGCAGCAGCCGCTGGACGCGCTCCACGCCATGGAGGTGGGCGCCAACGAACTGCTGCTCTGCTTCAGCCAGCTGGGCATCTACGTGGACGCGCAGGGCCGGCGCTCGCGCACACAGGAGCTCATGTGGCCCGCCACACCACTAGCCTGCAGTAAGTACACGCACACACACACACACACACACACACACACACACACACACACACACACACACACACACACAGACAAGCACTTACGCAGACTGTTTACACTTGTACACTAGCCTGCAGTGTGTGCACTCTTGCACACACACTAATTTACACACAACCTACTTACACACAGGAGGAGTTTATGTCACCCGCCACACACAGGCACCCACACATGCAGTACACACCACACACACACACACACTCACACTCACACTCACACATGAACAAATACACATACTGTATGTCTATGTAGCGATACATGTTTTGTACCTGTGTGTTATAGTACTCAAGTGTGTGTGTGTGTGTGTGTTTTGTGCAACGGTTAGTGGGGAGGTCCTGTCCATTGTTTTAATTTGCCCAGGTGAAGCATGAAGAGACCCGTGTTGGTCTTCACCGGTGAAGAACGAGGAAAGATGGAGGGATGTGAAGAAAGGCAGAATGGAGGAAAGATGGAAGGATGTGAAGAAAGGCAGAGTGGAGAGAAAGAATAGTGAGAGAGGGGCACAGTCAGGAAGTAGCGAGAGCTCAAAGAATGAACATGCACTTCCAGAGCCGGCTTCCCATACAAGAATTAAGCCTAGTCCTAGTCCCAGACTAAACGCTTTTTCTCATTGGAGATGGCCACTAAAGTTCTGTTTTAGTCCAGGGCTAAACTTAATCCATGTACTGAGGACACTGGCCCATAGTGTTCAAAGTGCTTTATTCTTAGAAGATGCACACAAGAATGTAAAATGCCAGGTTGAGATGTGTGCTATGCCTTGTAATTGAAGTGACAGATTTCATTCTGTGACTATCAGTCGTGTGTGTGTGTGTGCGTGTGTGTGTGTGTGCGTGTGTGTGTGTGTGTGTGTGTGTCTCTCTGTGCGCCCTGCTGAGAACCAGAATGGTTTTTGTGCGGTTCCCCGACTGCCTGTTCTCCCTGTTCCAGGTTCCAACTCCACCTACCTGACCGTGTACAGTGACTACGGAGTGGACGTGTTTGATGTCCACACCATGGAGTGGGTCCAGACCATCTCCCTGAGGAAGGTGAGCGTCAGCCGACAACGTCTGCAATCATATTGTGTCATTATTGTCATCATTTGTGTGTGTGTGGGTCTACTGATGGGTATACTGACGGTGGTGTCTCTCTCTAGATCCGACCTCTGAATGTGGAGGGCAGTCTGAACCTGCTTGGCACTGAGCAACCACACCTCATCTACTTCAGCAACAACTCACCAGGTACAGTACACACACACACACACACACACACACACACACACACACACACACACACACACACTCACATGCACACACATACTCCGACACCAGTTACAGTACACACATGCACACACATACTCCGACACCATTCGCATGCTTGCATTGCTCACTTGTACTCCCGTCATACATACATGCCATATTCACATAGCACACATATCCTGGCATTATACAGCGTTTTAGTGGAAAAGGAAGTCCCTGATCAGCCACAGTAACACACTCCTCAGTAGTGTTGTACTCTCTATACCAGAAGCACACCAGCTGCACACATGTGGTCTTAATGGGCATAATCCGTCTCAGTTCTATTGCCTGTTAGTATTCTCATCCAGTCCATATTTAAGCCAACATCCCCAATGCACAAGTCCAGCCAACCCAGCCAGCCTTCCCTTTTAATTGTGTCCTACTCAAGTCCCAACTCTGCCATTAGTAAGCACTCAAGACGGCCTCTCCTCTCCTCTCCACCCCACCCACCCCACTTCACTATGGCTGCAGTGTAGTCTGGTCCAGATCTCTGGTTTGGCCCTTCAGACACACACGGCTACCAGCCAGTTGCCAGTAGCCTCTCTCTCTCTCTCTCTCTCTCTCTCTCTCTCTCTCCCTCTCCCTCTCCCTCTCCCTCTCCCTCTCCCTCTCCTGACTGGCGGCTGGCTGGCTGTTTTCGCTGGCTGGCTGTTTGTCTCTCCTCCTCCTCCTCCTCCTCATCCTTACCCAACACATTTCCTCTTGGCCGATGGCCCTGCAGATAAAGGTGCCTCTGTTTGGTTTAAACCCAAATGACCTCATTCATCAACTGTGTGTGTTTGTGGTGTGTGTGCGTAGCCAAGAAGGGTCTAGGAGTGTGCGTACACACAGACACAAACACACAAAACACACAAGTGACACCTACACACCCACACAGACATACACATACTCACACAGAATGAGTTGAATTAGACCACTGTACATTCTGGACTGATCTTTAATTTTCCCTTGTGTTTCCTGCTCTCTTTCCTGCTCGTCTCCCTTTCTCTGTCTTTCCTTACTCCTCTCTTACTCTTTCTCTTTTTCTCTGTTCCTTCCCACTGTTGCTCCTCTCCTTTCTTCTGTGCCTCTCACCATATCTCTCTTTCTTCCACTCACTTTTCTCTCTCTGCCTTTTCCACTCTCTCATTCCCACTCGTCCTCCTCCTCATCCCTCCATCTCTTTCCCCTCCCGGGGCGCAGAGGGCTGTGAGTTGTCCATCCCTGAGACGTCGGAGAACAGCAAGAAGCTGATGGTGCGCACGCGCAGCAAGAGGAAGTTCCTCTTCAAGGTGCCCGAGGAGGAGCGGCTACAGCAGAGGAGGTGAGAGGGCGTCGCCGCGGCAACACCACGCCTCCCGGAGGGTCACAAAGCAACACAGTGTAGTTCTTTGCGAAATTGAGTTACTAAAACAAGTTTTTATTATTAATTCACATTGACCATACCCAACAACAGAGAATGAGGGACGTGTTCTAGACCAATGTCCAGCGCTAACGAGACAGCTGCTGCCCTGCTGGCATCCATGTTCTTCCCAAAAAGACTACAAACCCCAGCGTTCGCGCTAGCAACTAATTCGTAGCTGTTGTACGGGTGGGCGTACGAGATTTACGAGAGAAATGGAAAATGCCATTATTCCTTTGTTTTCATGTTGTGTCAGTTCTATTTACATTGTAAGTGCAGTCTCCGCAGGCAGATAGAAAAATATAAAAGTTTGCTTAGGATACGTCAAGCAATAAGCGCTTTCAGATATAACCACCGGAGTATATGCGGAGGTTTGTCAAACGGAGGTCCTACCCTTCGGATGATTCAGATATGATGCTAACCTGCGGACCTTATACTGACCTTATACGGACGTATGTGTGAACGACATACACGCACATTACAGAATCTCCGTGTGTTTGTCGAGTGAGGGGTGGGGGCTTGTAGAGTTCACAAGATGCGAGATATGACACAGAATATATACGGCCGCTGCCTGTCACAGCTGCTTTTTGTTTACAAAGTGTAGCCTATGCATTATGTAGGCTAAAGAAGAGAAATCTATTGTGCGTAGGCTAATACTTAAAGTAGTTTAGTCACGTAAGTGCGCACTTGAAATTGACCTACAGTATTTGTATGTGTGCTTCGAATAAACACATTTATCTGTTTTCAACGTTGTACCAGAATCTGGTTTGCGTTGGAGAGAGAGAGCATGCACAAACTTTATGGTAGGCTACCAGCCAATTCAATAGGCTAACTCAAGACTTCAAGGCCATCATACAACGTTTTTAAGCAACAACTTTTTCATAGTTTATTTTTTTCCAAAAGCATCCCCTCCCCATGTGTCTATTGCATTTACGTAAGGAGCTTGGAACAAAGTTGGGTTTTCTTCGTTTTCATTTTCTCTAGGCATATATGCTCAACAAATATCAGCTAGCTCAGCAGGCCATGAGAAGGCTATCAATGAAAACCATGTTGGCTAACAATTTATTACACATTTACATAATGTCTGGAGGAAATACTAGGGGGGGAGTAGTAGAACAACCGGCTAAATTCGGACTTCCATATGACCGGTTATGTCGTTCAGATATACGGCCCCACTGTTTAACATCGGCAGAACCTCCGGTCTTACACGTATGTCTGAAAGCGCTTACTGTCTACCACCACATTAAAGTCAATACAACGCAGCTTCGGCCGAAAATAGAAAAACATATTTCTGAATAGAGTTGTCATAGGGACGCCCATTGTTCACTGGAGAATACCGTACATAGGCAAAAACAGTGCTTGTAGTACCTCCAAAATAATTGGAATAAAAAAATAACTTTTGACCATGCTTTAGCTATTTATAGGGCTCTGCTTGAAAGGAGCTAACTCCAAGGACCGTTCCACTGGGCTCACAACCATCTGGTGTTCTATGTGGAAGATAAGATCCTTGACCACTGGCACCTCCACCTCCTAATAGCAGTTTTAATTGGTCTGTTGTTACACAATTGTGTTTGTTTTGCTTTGTATTTCAGAGAGATGCTCCGAGACCCCGAGCTGAGGTCCAAGATGATCTCCAACCCGACCAACTTCAACCACGTGGCGCACATGGGACCAGGGGACGGCATGCAGGCCCTCATGGACCTGCCTCTGGTAATGGATTCCTCTTATTCCTATTCCCTGTTGAGAAACTGGCACCAGCCAGGTGCTGTTGCTTTGAGCCATAATGGCCACTTCAAATGACAACCCCCAAGCAAGAGCCAAAATGGCTGACAGCTGCACCCCTCTGAAAAATGATGCACTCAGCTGGGTTGTAATGGTATACACATAGACCTCCACCCTCACCTCCTTTGAACCTTCTCAGCATGACTTTCCTCCTTTTTTTGGATGCCATTTTCCCACTCCCTTTGATTATTACCCTTCTCCCACCTCTCCTGCAAGACACACAGACCTTCTTTCCTCACACTCTCCTCCCACAATCTCTCCTTTTCTCCTCTTCAACCCCTTTCTCTTCTTCATTTCCCTTTCCCTCCACCTTCCGTCTCTTCCTCCTCCTTTTTCTCTTTCTCTCTTCTTTCTCTTCCTCCTTTTCTTTATCTCCCCCTCTTTCTCTCTGCCCCCTCTTCTTTTTCTCTTCTTCCTTTCTCTCTCTCTTCCTTTTCTCCTTCCCTTCTCTCTGCCCTCTCTTCCTTTTCTCCTTCCCTTCTCTCTGCCCTCTTTCCTATTGTACACCATATTTCTCTCCCCCTCTTCCTCTCTGTGCCTCTACCTCTTTTTTGCTCTTCCCTTTTTCTCTCCTTTCTCACTCCTCCTCCTCCTCCTCTCTGTGCCTCTACCCTCTCCTACACTCCTTTTCTTCTCTGCCCCCCCCCCCCGCCCCCCACACACACTTTCCACTCTCCGTCCGTCCGGCTCTTCGCCTCTCTCTCTCTCTCTCTCTCTCTCTCTCTCTCTCTCTCTCTCTCTCTCTCTCTGGGGCTGCAGCAGCCGAGTGAGTCTCCCTCCCCCTCCTCCTCCCGCCACCACGCCCTGATCTCCCCGCCGACCAACTTTGAGCACGTCTACCACCTGAGCTGTGCCTCGGCCGGGCTCTACCTGCAGAAGGAGCCGTCCTCGCAGACGAGCCTGCCGCAACTCTCCTCCTCTTCCTCCTCTCCCTCCACCTCCTCCCTGGGAAGGGTAGGCCCGCATACCCTCCACCCCAAAGCGCCCCACTTTTGAACCCTCAAACCTCAACAACTCCCCTCCCCTCAATGGGGCCCTCAGATACAACGCCTCAACAGCACAACTGGGCTCTGATGACCATTATTTCCAAAACTAAATATCTTCAGTGAATGGACAAAACGATAACTGATATGTCCTCGATCAAACAGCTAAATGATTAGTCGAGAAAATCAATCAACAGATTAATTCGACTTTGAAAATAATCGTTAGTTGCAGCCCAAGCTGCTTTGTATCTGAAAGGGCCTCTACACTACTGCCTATAGGCCTACCTCTTTACTTCCCTTTCTATCTGTCACTTTTTCCCCATCAGTCTCAAGTCTCTTCTATCCCTCCTTCCCACCAGTCCCACCCTCTTTGTCATACCGTTACAGCTTTCCCTATGTGTGTGGGTTGTCGGTAGGTAATCTGTGTCTCCCCCCAGAGTGTTTGGTTATTGCTGCTCAGCTTATGCTCTGTGTTAAGCAATCATACACCTCCCATGGACGCAGCGTGTCTCGGTTTAAATTGTCTGTTTGTGCCCATAGATTAACAATTACGACAGGTGGACTTCATGAGTCTAATAATGGGAGTGTTTATACTTCTTGGATAATCTGACCACAACTGGACAGCACTAAATACAGTACAAGTATAAGCGACCACCAAGACACAATGTGATTTGATCACTCAAACCATTTGAGGTGGTCTGGTCCACTTTTGACCACATATCTTTTGAAACATGTAACACTAATATGTACTGATGCATCTCCAATAACGCTAATGAATATGCCGTAGACAGTAATGAAATCTAAACGCAAGCTTGGCAGTAACATCTCTGACTATACACCTTGGATACATGTGTAAACCTTGATGTGTCTCGACTGTCCATTTGAGATCAAATCGCCACAGGCGCATTTTAAACAAGAGTATGAACATGCTCTCAGTCTTTCTGATTCTTCTATAGAGCAGGGTTCCCACTGGTCATGGAATATCATGGAAGTCTATTCCAGACATGGAAAGTCAGGGAATTTTAGCTTTTTTGGGGCTAAGTCTTGGACTATCAGGGAATTTTGTTGTGGCAGTTTAAAATGGCCTGTACTTGCCAACATACATTAATACAAATATATTTTCATGCAGAATTGGTATATATCTGGTTATTACTGCTTGCTTGAGTAGATGTGGTTAGCTCAACTTTATTCATCTCCTGCTCTAAACAAAGTAAAAGATTCTTGAACGCTATGTGACTGCTCTGAAATATTTGGTCTATATATTATACCATTCATTATATTGTAGGTCATGGAAATTCATTTTTTTGTCAAGGAAAAGTCATGGAATTTTACATTTCACTTAAAGTGGGAACCATGAAACAGATTTCTCTATCATGTGTGGTAGCATAGCTCCAATGCATCGGTGCTGGGGAGGACCAGGTGGGTTTCAGCCAGCTTTAGGGGGATCCAGCACAACCCTGCCAAATCTGCAGCGCTGTCCAGTCAACAAGAGAGAGCAGCAAGAGTAAATGTCCAGTCATGTGTTGTTACATCCTCTGTGGGCCAATTTGCTATTTGTTTGTCTATATGTCTATGTTTATGTTGTCTTTCAGATGTTTGTAAATAGCTTGAGTTGTACTGTACGGATCACACTGTGCTGCTGTGTGTGTGTGTGTGTCTGTGTCTCACTTACTATACTGTTGCGTATATCTGTGTATCGGTACAGAGTGTGATGCACTCTTCCCAGGACGACGCAGCCAAGGATAAGCCCCGTCCACTCTCCACCATCTCCCGACAGCAGAGGAGCAAGACCCACATCACACGCACCGCTTCTGGTGAGACAAACACGCGCACACACACCCACATACAGACACACACAGACATTCAAGTGTACACATGTCAGGGCTTAAATTTCACTGCGGGATTGCGGGTATTGCGCATAATTTGTTCAAGTCCCGCAACTCTAGCCATCATAATGCGAGAAATTCCCGCATACACTTTTACAGCCTGTCTGATGACGTTAATATAGCCAATCATTAAGTGGCGTGAATGCGGTGCTATTGACCGGACTGATCAACTACCGAGTTGAATTGAACATAGCCTCATGCAGACGCACACACACACGGAGAGAGAGAGAGAGAGAACCACTTTGCGCTTACGCAAATAGGCTACGCTACCATGGCAAACTTTTACATCTGGAAAGAGCTCCTTGGTAACTATCCTGCTAGCTCAGGTCACGTCAACACTTGATCCCAGAAAGATTGTCTTCGACATGTTAGTTTTTTGAACATTTATTGTATCTAATGACATAGAAAACATAATGATTTGCATACACATACCGCACTATGCACAACTTTGATTTACTAGCGACTATAGCCTAAAACCGTCAGGTTGAAGGGGGGCTAATTACACCATAAAAATACTCTCACGTATTTTCTTAAAGTGACAGGCACTCAATTACACCTACTCATCAGCAATGTGCACTCAATTGGACCTACAGTGGGTCCCAGTTAAAAATTGACACTTCATTCACGATCATGGTGAATGGTGAAATGTAAGTACAACTGCAGCCGCTTGGGGGCAGCATAGTCCGCTGTGGAGTTCCACGGTCGAACCAGACGGCGCATTCGACAGCAAGGGCTGTGATTGGCCGAGTTTTCAGTGCGTTTCTCTGTGTTTTTAGCAGCCCCTGCAACATGCTAGTCCACTGTAGCCTAAGCCTTGTACATAATGTTAAACATAGTTTTGGATTCAGTGGCAAGATTTCTTGATTGTACAGTGTCTGTCTCTCAGTAATGTTTTAAAATGAGAGCTTCGTCAGCTGGCAGTAGGCTACTTTGTCGGTAGTCATGAGAAGTTGGCTTGCTAACAGAACATAAATATGCTGCCCAGAAACCTTGTGAATAGTTCTGATTTTTTTACTACACTAACGAGGTTGAAATATAGACTTTGCCTACAGCATCTCCTTAACAGTAATGTTAACAAAATGACAGCATTCATATGACAAAGAAAAACGAATTCGGTCACTCAAGACTGTGCCACAGCAACCAGTGTAGGCTACAGTCCTACCCAATAGGCCTACTCGAAGCAGATAGCGTTGTCTGACGGTCGAGTGGGTTAATGCACGTATTTCCAGAACAGGTCTGCAACTTTCAGGTAGTTCTGAGTTCGAATCTAGGCAGGAGCAGAGCCATATAAAGGCCTAGGCCTATTGTTATAATTTTTTGCAAGGTGTTGCTCCTGGCAATACTTGTTTATAATACGTTTGGTGATTAATTGATAGCTGTTTTTGGGACACGTTAAACGTTCTTTATAATGAGCGCATCCGGGGAGTAAAACGACTGTTACGCGCTGTTACAACTGTAGGCTACAATGATTGCAATACAAAAATATGCGCGTGTTAGTTTAGTTAGTTTTGTGATGTTTTGCACTTTTGCCTCATGTGTTTTCAGGTTTGAGAGCTTTTTTGGCAAGATTGACCTTGGTTAGACTCTGCATATGTTATTTCTCCGTATGGAAAATAAAGTCAATTTTCGACACACGTCTGTTATTAGTTCAATAACAAGTGTTGCTTGTTAAAACATGTGACTAGTGAAACTCAAATGATTTTAGAAATATTTAGCCAAAGCCAAAAAGAGAAGGAGAGACGCCGGTGCAGCTCAGATGTCTTCTTAATTTTCTTTATTCTTTAGTAAAAGGTGCAGAACATTATTAAACTTTGACTAACGTTTCGATGTTCGTTAGTCAAAAACATCGACACATCGAAATGTTAGTCAAAGTTTAATAATGTTCTGCAGCTTTTACTGAAGAATAAAGAAAATTAAGAAGACATCTGAGCTGCACCGGCGTCTCTCCTCTCTAAAATATCTGTCCTGGCCTGGTTGCAACGGATTGTGGCCAAACGACAGAAGCGCGGAGAACCCTCCTTTGTCTTCCAAAAAGTGTTACTTTGTGCCCCGCGCTCCCCCACTGCTTGTGAAAGAAGGGGATGGGGGAGGGGGGCTTAACGTGAAAAAGCTTAATGTCACAAAACGGCAACGAGTCGTTTTAGGCTACAGGCCTTCATAATGGTAGGCTACAGGAAGTGGGGGGAGGGTATGGGATGACCAGAGCCGTCATCTATCGTCTTTCCAGGCACACAGCTCGTTATAAAGCCTATCGACTGCCTTAACAGATAGGCTTTGCTCTTGGGTTTGGCCTTACAGCGAACTCAATGCTCTTGTTGCTTGCAGTTTGTTAAATAAAGCGATGCAGATTACATGATTTATTTCTGATTAATTGCGTCTTTTGATGTATTTTGCAACATTTGCTTGTTAGGCTGGGCTACTGTCAATGTCCTGTACAGGTCAATGTTCAACAATTGCTGGTGTAGGCCTAGGCTATTAATCAATTAGGGACTGTTCGTTATTTATTTAATTAAGGGGCTACCGGAGGAGTTTTGGGAGCGTTAGTCAAAAAAGACGTGACCCTCCCTCGCCAGCAAGAATTTTTTCTATGACCCTCCAAAGTGATTGAGAAAAAACGCATGATCCTCCCCAGTCCCAACAATGTATTGATGCCTTAGGCTACTGGGTCAATTTGGGAGCTTGCATGCTACGACTCCTTCCTTGAAATGCCTTGAAAAGGCTGTCGTTTGCACAATTTCACAAATAATCACCGGGACCGAAACAAACCTGTCAACTTTTCCCGGGTTTATCGCGTATTTTAACTTTTTCCTCGCTGTCTTAGGAGGAGCTGCAGGGCCGTCGCAAGGGGATGCGAGGCCCTGTGCGAACTTGACAGATGCAAGGCCCTTTTCACTTACGTGCATGAAATCATGCGATGGCTTACTTTACACATAGCCAAGGCTACCGTCGGTGTATTTTAATAGTACCCTAGTCTAATAAGCTACACCAGCTTGCCTTTAAGAGGGGAAATTCAATTGTATAGCCTATAACATTAGCTGAGTCACAAATTTGGCCATATGGTGTTTATCATAGGCTACATCACGAAACCAAATAGTGTAACAAAGGCGAACACTTTAACAGGGGGAATTCATTGGGCATGAATCATTGTGCTGAACGGTATTTGTCAATGTGCAGAAACACACACGACATTCAAACTATTGATAAGATGTACTGGTCTGTATCTATAGGCTAACATTGGACAAATAAATGACACTGACTCGCCATATCCTGACTCAGGAAAAAAAACATTTTCTTGCTTTGCCGCAAACTCAGCAATGAAATCATAGGCCAGTTTGCAGGTAGCCTAACGTCTTTTTCATAGAAGGGAGAGCCCAGTCTCTCCTGTGACATGGAGGTGCGTAAATAGTTTTTAATAGCCTGTTCAACTTCGAAAAGCTTCGTTCACCCGATGCCAGTCACTGATCGCAATTTCAAAGTTCGGAAAGCTTCATCTTTTTAAGTTTTAAGTGCAGTGGCCCATATCTGCCCCCTTTGGAATTATATCTCGAGCCTATTATAAGGTCCAGTGCGTTATGTCCTGGGATTCGGATGTGCTCAAAAAGAAAAGAAAAAACACTTTTTATAGATGGTTATGAGGAGCAATGTGAGAGAGAAATTTGATGATCATTGATCGTTGTTTTGGGACGTTAAGCCTTTTCCATAGGCGTCAGTGAAGGAGATTGAAGAATGACCATTTTTTTTATACGAAAATATTTCTTAACTACAAAAACTCAGTGTCTAAAAACTCAGTGTCATTCAGACTCAACCCTCTTGTTGTTTTATTATCTTTTTCGTTGTCGTTTGAACGTTGGCAAGCAGGCATGTTGCGGTTGCAATTTAAGTGAAATTTCTACAGTAGGCCTACAACATGCTGTTAGGCTGGGCTACTGTCAATGTACTTGTACAGGTAAATGTTCAACAATTGCTGGTGTACAGGTTATATAATCAATTAGCTAAATCATTTGTCCAGCTGTTTAAACATTTTTTCGTGCTACATTCAAACGCAAAAGGTGCTTTGATATATTTTTCGTTTGAACGTCGGCAAGCAGTCATGCTTTGGTTGCAATGAATGAGGATAATTGCTTTTTTTTTGCATTATTTTGAATATGACTCGCTCCAGTCTCAACAGCACGTACTTTTTCCACACGCTTAGTTCTAACACACATAGGCCTATCCCCTCTCGCTTTCTCTCTCTCCATCCCTGCACACGGTGCTTTCTTAAAGGAGCTGCACCATTTTACAACAATTGCATCTACTTTTTCATATAGAATGTTTTGTCAAGTGTAAGCTTAAACTACCGTGATCAATTTAAGTTCCCGTGCCCCCGCTGCATCATGGAAGCAGTAAGTCAGTCGCATCAAAAATAGTAGTGGCACCCAAGTGACACCTTGTGGTTGTTTGTGTCAACTGCAGTTTGTGCCATTTCTGCTGAGAAAATGGGGATCGTGATTCATGAAGGAACCCGTCCAAACTTAACGGGGACCCACTGTACACACCACATTAAAGATATGCCTAAGTGTTATAGGTTAAACGTCAATATGAGGCATTCAAATTACTAAATATGTTTAGCTACTAGTAATTACTAGTAAAATGCTATACTTTAAAAAAAATGCATTATTAAATAAATACACTCTATATGAATTCAAAAATATATGATAGAAACATATCACATAAGCTATCATTTTCAGTGTGTGTTTGTGTGTGTGGAGAGAGTCAAGCAGAATCTAGGATGTCCACTGTTGTGAATGATCCCACTACAGTATATATTACTGATGACGTCAGGGTGGTGGGGGCCCCAAAATCAAACACTTTTTTAAAAAAAGTATCGAAGTATTGAAATCGCAATTCTTGACTTGGTATCAGAATCGACCCCCCCCCCCCCCCCAAATTGTGTAAATCCCCCCCTACATGAATAACCTAAGGGGGGAATTCCCCCCCATTTTGAAAAATGAATTTTAAGCCCTGCATGTAGAGTGTTCAGAACTCAAGCCTTATAAGACCGCTTCGGCTAAGACATACACACATTCACTCGCACCACACCACACTCCACACACACACACACACACACACACACACCACACCACACACTCTCACACCACACACGCTCACATGCACCACACACACTGCCTTTGGTGAGACGCTCAGCACACGCACATCCACATTCTCAAACCTTGAGACCTAAAAGACTGCATTTGAGAATATATTTAAGGTGTAAGTGTGGCTATATGATTTGTTTGTGTGTGTGCGCGCGCACATTTGAGAATATATCAAACGTGTATATATGTGTGTGTGTTTTTGTGATTGCTCTGCAGGAGGAGGTGACTTTGTAGGCGCTGGCTCGTCCCGTAATATATCTGACCCAGACGCTGACTTTGATAGAGAGGTGAGTGTGTAATTCTCCCCAGTCCCACTGGGTGGCACTGTCTCAGCCAGTGTTTGTATATACGCCCTCAAAACACCCACTCCCTCGTTTGAGAGCATTGTTGCATGGAGTCATTTAGCAGATACTTTTATCTAAGGCAACTGAATAATTGCCTGTCTGAATATTCATTCCTAATGTGTAACAAACCCATGACCAGCAACAGGAACTCTGATAGGACAAACAGAGCTCAGAGAGGTTTGGGCAGAGGAGAGATTTTGTCCCACTTCTAAGAGTGAGAGCCAGTACACGGAGTGGCCTAGTCATGTCAGTGGGCCCCAAGTGATCCAGCAGGAGCAGGGATCAGTTTTAAATGCCCTAGAAGTGACAAGTTGTTTTTTTTTTTTTTTTCCTTCTCATCTCCTCCTGAAGCCTTTTTTGCGTCTGCTCTAACTTTTCCTCCTATTCTGTCCCCTTCCCCATATAGTTTCTCTCTGTCTGTGTGTCTGTATGTTGCTCTTCTTTTTTCTGTCCATCATTGTCGTTCCCTGGCTCCCATTCTTCTTCATCCCCTCTTTCTCTCCCCCTCTCATGTTTTCTTTCGCATTTTCTGTCTGTCTCTCTTATCATTCTCTTCTTCTCCTTGGCGCTCTCTCTCTCACATACTTCTCTTGGTCTCCCTTTTGCGATTTCATATTTGAATTTTCAAATTCGGTTGCTTTATTGCCATGACTGTTAACAATATTGCCAAAGAAATGTGACGTCTATACAATGCAACAAAGTATAGAACATAAGGAAAATAAAAATATTTGCCGTGGAGTGCTGTAGGTATTAAGGTGAGACACGGCAGGTGAAAACATCGTTTTTTCATGCACTGGTCAATTTCGAGATTTTGAGCTAGTATGTTACCTTAGCATGTATTCTATCACACTACTACAACAAAAAAGTCCGATTTACACATTTAGGTGTTTATTTCATTATATTGTGTATACTCGCGCCTGTATATTTCTCCTAAATTCAGCAAAAGTTAGCATTCTAACCTTGCATGCACTCCCGCGACCGTGGTCCAAAACATAACATGTGTACTACCGTTGGAAAGCTCTGTTTTTCCTGTATCACGCTATGTGATCCATATATGGACACTTCCTTTGTATCAGTAACCAATCGCGAAAGTTCAAAGGCGAGTCTAGGCTGAGAACGGAATCTCATTGGCTGTCTTTCAAGGCTGTTTTCTCAAAATGAGTTTCCGCTCACACTCTGAGCTCAAAAACTCCACTTCAGAAGCACGTACATACACCAAACTTTCTAGACTTATGCCTAACTATATGTCGAAGATTTCTACAGAGGGGTTTGTTGATATATTATTCCTAGCCTGACTTACATGACATTTTATGCCTAAAAACATGGAAAAAAGCGATTTTTTTAGGGCTAGTGACATAATTTTCTGATTTACAGGATAACAAAAGTAGATATTCATAAATCCCTCTGTAAATGTTTTCCCATCTAATATCTGAACACAATGAAAACATAATTTTGAACTTGGCTGTATCCAATGCTCAGGTTTCGTGCCTTAAAATGTATGCAAATTAGCGCATATTTAATTAGATAATGCCTAATTTGCATATGTAAACATTAAATTACAGCAAACTTGTAATACATTTTTTTCTCATATTAATGTAAGTAATCAACTGGGGAAGTTTCATAGTGATATGTGCTTGTTAAAAATGTTACCCTATTCACCTGTAGTGTCTCGCCTTAAGATAGGGGGCACTGTGGTGCAAACTGCTGCAGTGTCCATACCACGGTCAGGTCCAAGGCTAAAAAAGAAAATACATTCATGTGAATGATGAAGACTCTCTCTCTCTCTCTCGACAGCCTGACTCGGACTCCACCAAACACTCCACCCCTTCCAACTCCTCGAACCCCAGCAGCCCCCCGAGCCCCAACTCACCCCACCGCAGTCAGCTCACCCTTGACGGGCTCGACCACGCCCTGGATGGCTGAGGATCTCTGGCCCACACACACTCACAGAAACACGCAATCACTCACACACACACACACACGCAGTCACACGCTCAAACCTATCCCATGCAACTAGGAACATTACAAGTGCCAAGAGCAGACTCAGACTCCCACACTACCACAAAACTATAAAACAAAAAAGAAAACACACACTCAAACATGCATTGTTTTATTTTATTTTTATTTTTATTTGTTTGAGGACCTCACCACCACATCAGCAAGGCTGAAAGAAAAACGACAAAACATAGAAAACCAAGTCCTGTCTGTCACTTGGATCCAATGATATTAATGCTGGTGGTTGGGCTTGAGTGCAGGGTGGGTATATATGTGTAATGATATATTTTACCGTGCTGCAAACTTAAGGCAGCCATTTTGGAATTGTCAGCAGAAAAAAAAGACTGTCCTTCATTTGAGGAGCAGGTTGTATTTTAGCCTACAGGGTCAAATAACTGATGTTAGACTTTTAAAAGAGAAAATAATTCCATGCCATTTTCCTGTGACATTTTGTTTTTCTTTTTTTCTTTTTTTTTTTTTATTTAGTAAAATTGCAAATATTTAGAGAAATACTGCAGAGAGCTGTATATGCATCAGGATGTTGAGGTTGGCGACTCCCAGAGAGAGAAGTCCTGGTCTGTCCCTACCACTGCCTGATCACAGCAACAGCTCAAAGAAAACAGAAAAAAAGAGGGCGAGATGGGGAATGAGAGACTTGAGTTTGTTTTTAAACTTTTCTCCTGCGGCGGTGAACTTCTCCGATGGTGAGGAAAGGAGAGAGTGGTCCGTCACGGAACTACGGAAGCCGAGCCTGCATCAGCGGTTCTGGAATCTGTTTCAGGATCTTTCTTCCGTATATCTGGACTCTGGAGTGAAAGCAGTACAGAAGAGAATGAACAGCTAAATGATCGATGTTTACCAGACTCTGGGAGTCTGTGGCGTTCATTCACCAGACTGGAGGTTTTTAGCCAAACCCAGTGGGCACTTTTATTGCATTTTTGTTCTCTCTCAATTATACAGTTTCACACAGCCTTTGTAACATTCATGTTTTAACCTTAGGTAAATTTGCCACAATATATCAAGCCGCATCATGTGAATAAGAGGGAAAAAATGGGGGTAAAAGAAATTAAAGAAAAAAAGACTTTTAAAAAAAAAAGTCGGACTTAATAGATGATGCAACTTGTTTTAAGAAAAAAAAAAAGAATAAAGAGAGAATGGAACACACACACACACAAAACCCATAGGATTAAACTGCTACACTCTTCAGCTGCTGCTGCTGCTTAAATCTATGTGCTACATTTAAGGCTGGTGCGACCCCCCCCCCCCCCCCCCCCACACACACACACACACACACACACACACACCGCCCCGCCCAACCCTACCCTCTCAGAACCTGCTCACTACCAACTTTGTTGAGCTCCATGAACTTCACATGGCGTCCAATAATGTAGAGGCAACATGGGATGGACTCTCACCTCTATACGTATATATATATATATATATATGAATATACACTTAACCCACTACACAAACCACCCACCCTTACCTACATTGTCTGATGTTCACTTTGCTTTTGAATTTAAGAAGAGAAAAAAAATGACAATATTTCTAATATGTTGGGTTTCTTCTTTTTTTTTTTTTTAATCACACACACACACACCCACATTCACGTTATTGTGTGCCTTCACGGCCCTACCACGTTACAAACAGACTGCAAACAGACTGTCCCCTTAAGCATTTCAAGTTGTCTTTGTATGACGTATGATGATGGCAATGTTTTTCAGTTGAGTTATCGTTCATTCCCCCTCTCCTCCCCAGACTTTCAGAAACACTGTATGAAACTTGCACATGTTTTAGTCCAAGGAAATTCTCTTGATTGTTTTTTTTTTTGTGTGTGTATTGGCGTTTGTGTGAGTGTGTGTGTGAGTGTGAGTGAGTGTACTTAATGCCCTACCCTACTCAACCCAGCTGCTCTTACCCAAGAGAACAGGACTGACTTCCTCCGTACACTACTGCTTTTTTTTCCTTTAAAAAAAAAAAATCACAAGTTGGAATCTTTGTAATTATTGAATTGTTAGCCTCATAAATTTGAACAAACAATAAAGAGTATCTGTTGTGCTTCTGGTGTGTGGGCTGACTTACTGCTGGTTTATGACCTTGCATGACCTTGTCTCAGCACAGCTGTTGCCCACATTTGGAGGTGTTGCCACTTACTTTTTAGTGCAAATAAGTATAAAGTATAAGTAACACACTGTTCCCTCACTGTGTGTGAACCACTTAATATTTTATGACCTGATTTCTACCAGCCCACCTATAACCAGCCCTGGACAGGAACCTGCTCATCTGTCTAACCTCTGACGACTACCCTTAACAATTTGGATTACACCCATAAATACGTATCGTCATGTGTGTAATACAATGGATAAAAGACTGCAATGGGTAATTTTCAAATGCATGTCTTTATTGGGAAAGGTATAAAGGCATTAAGATGGGAAGGCAGCCTTTATTGGGGGGGAAAAAATAGTTAGTATTAACCCGACTGGGCCTGGATGGCGGATCCCTGATGGGGCAGCAGGCCACTCAAAGAGAAGGCCAGCGCTCGCCATCAGGACCTTGGCCATGGTGTCACCTCATCCATGGTGGCCACTTTACGGGGCAGCAGATCGTCAGAGCGGTCCGCGCTCGCCGTCAGGGCCAGGTTGTCCTCCATGGTGGCCTAGTAATGGGGCAGCAGATCTCCAGAAGGGTCCGCGCCTGCAGTACACTCGCCATCCGGACCGGGGCTATTTAGGGCACTGGCGCCCTTTTATGTTCGTTTTTTGATCCTGCGATGCTGACCAACAGTCTTCCTCGCAGGTGGAGTGGACGGAGGCTTGGGATCCTTGTTCCTCATGGTCATATCGCAAGGGGCGTCCGGGCTGATGACGGTCGGAAGGCCAGAAGGCGTGGGCAGTCTGTGGCTTGCCTCAGTGGCCAGGATGTACCTCACCGACTTCCTCTTAAGGAACGGGCGCTTGAGATTGCTCTTTGTCACGGTCAAATCGTCAATCTCTTCCATGTCAAGGTCGTCAGGGCTGATGCGGCTTGCTGACCACTTGTGGAAGTTCCTCACAGGTGGAGTGGATGGAGGCTTAGGATTCCTGTTCAGGGTCATATCGTAAATCTCGTCCGTGTCATGGTCGTCAGGGATGATGTGGATTGTCTCCGGGTCCCTCAGGGGAGGGAGGATGGTCATCATGTTTGGACTTTTAGGTTTGTTTCGCTGGATAGGCACCAGTGGTCCAGGCTTTCTATTCAGCAGGGGGCACTTGATGGGCTCAGGGGAATGGACTACTGGCCAGCGGATGGTCTTACTCTTTTCCTCAATTACAACCATCCCGGGCATGGAGGACGGGCATGGTCGTCTTTCCCGGCGTGGCAACATCTTGGGCCTAGTTGCCTGGCCATAAGGTGGCTTACTCATATCAGCAAGGTGCCAAAGTCTGTATAGAGTGTATAGAGCATTTATGTTATCTTATGTAGTACTCCATAAGTCGTCGTCCCCCCCCACCACCATTATTGGGGACATACTCAGAGCATATTCATTTTTAAGAGGTTACCTTGCTCTAGTAATGTGGTTATTTTTTGGACATGAAGACTTACCCTTTTTGTGAAGACTTAATGGAGTTCTTGATGGTCTTTGAAAATAAAAAATAAAAAACTCTAGGCCTTAGCCTAGCACCGTTAGGGAAAAATGTGTTCACTCTCAGTCAGATTAACCTATTTATACCGCTACCCCTTTTGTGACGTAATAGAATGTACGGCGCCATTACGTCATTTTCAAAGAACGGTCGCGTGTTTGTGTTGATAATCCGAGAAAATAATTTTGGCCTAGGCCTACCACTTTTAGATAGCCTATTAGTATATATATGAGCGATTATGTGAAATTGAAATAATAAAGTGATATCCACTGTGTAGAGCTGCACATGTTTAAATGAACGGAAGAATGAAAACTATAGGCCTCACATCACCTAAAATAGCTGGGTTGAATGTAATCTCCTTTATTCCCCCTATTTTCAGAATCATCATATAGCCTAGGCCTACATTTGTTTCTCCAATTGGATTTGTGTAGGCACAAATATCATTCACGAGAGAATGGGACAACATTCCCGAGTAGTCTTTTTATACGTTTTTTAAGAAACTGTACTTTCCTCTATCGACTCTCCTCTTGAGAACAAGCAGAGACCGTTGATAAACTAAAGTAGCCTATCATTGGAACAAGGTAGTGGTGGAAAAAGGGACTACATCTCCCAGCAACCCCTACGCAGCTATGTTGTGTTGGGTTCGTCCCTGTCTCTGACCGTAAAAGATTTCGAAAGGTAACGAGATTGCTTGCAAACATTTGATTTTAGGCTGTAATTGCTTTTGTGTGGTAGTCACCAGTTGTTGTTAGTACCAACTGCCAATTGAATCCATCCTTAACGTTTGGAGATTCCAACAATTCAGCCAGGTTTTGTGGTGATTGGTAGTAAAGTCTCAGCTAGCAAGCTAATGCACGTCAGCATAGCAAAGGAGCAGGTTAGCAGTCAGAACAGCTTCATCACGTTAATAAATTACCGTTGGGTTGACTGCATGGTAAGAAATTGATCTTTTGTTTAAAGAGCAGTAATGTGATTGGTAAAATATGGATCTCGGTATTTTGTTATTGAAGGTATGAGCAGCTGTCACCATGTTCCTGTATGTGTTCATTAGCTTGTAATTATGTGTCAAATCTGAGTTGGCTACATAATAATGACGTTTTAGATGAGCAGAGGCAAACCAGATGAAGACGACTACTGGAACAGTTCGAAATTCAAAGCATTTACATTTGATGATGAAGATGATGACTTTACGAAGGTAAACATCGTAGCGTAAATTACATTTCATTCAAAAGGGGTGGGAACATGTATGTTGCATATATCCGTGATGATGTAGGCTAACTTTGTGGAACTGCGCTAACTTATTTGTATTCTTGGAACATTGGACTTCATGCTGTTGCCGGTCATGTGATAAGGCTACTTGTTATTTTTGGTCACAGCTAAAGGAGTCCAAAAAGGCTGTGAATAGCATCCGCCTGCTAGATGAAGATGATGATGACGATGATGATGTAGAAAAGGTTAGCTGGAGCGGAGAACCTATTGGAAGTACGTCACCATTGTGAGCCATCCACAGTTGTTTGGTTGTCATTCTGTGTAAAACCATTACATTTTGAAAGTAGATATTAACACTGCTTTTTAGTCTGTTGTATACAGATATTGTTTGTATGCTTGCTGTAAACATCTGAATGATTATTCCTGTCTGTGACTCATTGTATACTATGCGTACCATAGAGGCAAAGCAAAGAGAGCTCTAAAACATGCAATATGCTTGGTCTTTATAGTTTTTTGTTGATGGGTTTCTTTGCGTGGTTATGACTTTCAGGCATATCATGGTCCGTCAAAGAGACAGCATCCAGCATCCGTTCCACAGGGGAGGTGCGGGACCAAGGATTCCCAAAGATCGACACAGCCCCTTCGCTTCCAAAACAGGGCTCTAGCTACTCCCTGAGCTCATTATTCAAAGGTAGTGTGAGCTGTCTGTACCAGGCATGGAGTCAACCTGGGTCCGTGTAACGCTTTGCAGTGCTATGTTCTCTTTGCAGAATTCACATGAAAAAATATAAAAATAGGCTTAAAAATCCGTTACCCATTCTTTAGGACGGCACAGTAAATGGGTTATTGTTGCTTATTTTGATTTTCAATTGAGCACAGTTACGGTTTTCTGTTAAGAAGATTTTTCTGATTTTTTTTCTTTTTTGCCCGTTTTTTATTTGGATCAGATGGATGGAACAAATAGAACAAAGCACTGCAAAGCGTTACACGGACCCGGTCAACCTGATGAGAGGGACTTAAGATGTTTTCATTTTTTGTCCTGTTGTTGTTGATAGCTGCTTGTATTTGAAATTGGCATTTTATTGGTGCTCTATTGGTGAAAAGCTTAAATGCAGTATTGCATGTAGCCGTTTTCTCTATCTACACTTTTATGCTTATCTTTATTTTTTGGTTGGAAGAAATCTTTTTATCAGAACCTGATGTAATTTTTCCTTGGTATATCTTGTCTTCAGCAAAGAGCCGGACTGCTGGATTCTCATCGTTCTCAGAATGTGAGTCTTATGTCCTTTTGTCCCTATGAGCTTGCTTGAACAAGGATAGTCCACAGTGACTTTTTTAAAAGTTGCAAGGCATGGTTAATAACTACAATAACACGATGTGTATTGTATGATGTATGTGTTATTTCATCCCAGCTGTCTCTGATACATCCACAAGGGTCTATGCCCCAGAGCTAAGAAAGCCCAAGGCAGAGTATAAGGTATGTAAAACAAGACTTATATGATAAATAAGGTGGTGTTTACTGTAGCTACAGTTACAGTTGAATTCATTTGAATATGATCTCTAAACTGCTTTATGGTCACAAATAAATACTCAAATGGACCAAGGTTAAGGGTAATACCTGGTGTATGGATTTACCCTTGACCCCCAGTATGGAGGAAGAACATATTGTAATGGGGTCTGTCCATCTGTGTGCGTCTGCTATTGGTCCTATGTACTTATGTACCTATGTACAGCTCAGAAAGCAGATGGTGGAATGTACTTTCACATTAGTTCAAATGACCTAATAGGGGCAGGAGTTTGAATTGACCTGATTGCTCTTGTTTTGTGCTGTTGACGGATTTCCTGTTCTTGTTGTGCTCACAGGACTATGTCAGTGACTGGAACCCCGAGGAGACTGTGCGGAGGATGCAGCGAGGGAAGGTAAGGCCCATCAAAAAACAGCCTCTGTCCACTCCGACACCATTACTCTAGCTTAGCGGAATTCACTGGAAGTGAGTTAGACCATTTAGTAGGGGTGGGCGATATATATCGTCTGCGATAATATCGTGATTGTTGTTTTAACGATGTGCAAATTTAAATTATCGAGTATTTAAATTAGGCCTACTTATGGGGAAAACACACTCGAAAACACACATTGAAACCCCATACATTCACTAAATCCAGGAGGTGTAGCCTATGCAGAGAAACCCCTGGCTGCAGCAAGTGCAGCAAGTGTCACATGATCACTACTAGTGGGTCCACATTGTCACACACACGCCTAATGTTTATTTTGTGCAGCGAGAGGTAGGCTAGGCTACTTGGGATTTTGTGCGGCTACTTCTGTTCAAGTAGGCCTAGCATTGATGAGTCACATTTTTCCCTATATGGTATTATATGGAGAGAAAACATTAGCCTTTGAGTATTTCAATAGTCAGTTGTAAACAAAGAACTCTTCTCACGTAGGCCTAACCTAACCCTTTTGTAAATGGACTGAAGTTCGCTCTAATATCGATTATGCTACCCGTTAGCATCTCTATGGGATTTCTCATATACATTAGCCATAAGCTAACACATTTTCTATTTTTTCTATTCTGTAACTTGGAATGTTAGCCTACATGACTTCTCTTAAATAAAACCTCGAAGGAAATGACTGAGATGTACTCTGTTGGTCTGCTTAGTTTTACAGTAAATCCTAAGTAAAGGTTTTTGAAGGGAACTTCAGCTTCAGACTTTCTCTTGGGAAACGGTTAGGGCTATTCATCTTCTCTAATGTAGCTGGCTAGACCATGTCATTGCCACACACACAAGTGGGGGCAGAATTGGAAATGTGTCATAGAGTGACATTGCATTGGTTGATTTGGTTAAAAAGTCACAGGTTAGGTTATTTGTTATTATTGTATTGATGCTATTCATAAATAATGAGCTGTAAAGTAACTCAAACTTTTACAAATTTCTTTTAAAGGATATCGACTAATTATCGTTATCGTCAAAATCACAAAAAATATCGAGATATTATTTTTTGTCCATATCGCCCACCCCTACCATTTAGCCTACAGCTCTCTTTTAGCTGTAGGCTAACTGGTCTAACCCACCTTCAGTCAAAAGCACATAAAAAAAAAAACAATCAGATGCTCTGTCCATATAGAACATCCTTCTAGAATATTCTTTTTTAAGCGGGTAATTTATCCTCACAAGTTTGTATGTCATTGTTTCATAGTTAGCCGAGAAAATAATGTAACGAGAAGATCAAGTGAGCAGTTGCTGACAGTGATATTAAGCAAGTTTTGAAAAAGTCATTCTATTGCTTCTGTGGGAGACAAAGATGGAGGTGGATTTTTGTCGGCACGAGAGAGGTCTAGAAAGAAGCTGAAAGTAATGTGGAAATGTTGTATCTCTCTTTCAGGTCTACTCACTCGAGAGATTCCGTTCCCTCCAGGACAAAATGCTGCTGCTTGATGAGGCTGTGAGCGCCCATGATGGCAACGTTATAACAGCCGTATGTCATCCCACTCATTTACAGAATTGGGAAAAAGAGCTACACACTTGTGGGATGTCTGATAGGGCATCTGCCGGTTCCTGTGTCGCGCAAGCCATTGAAAAAAATGGGTTTCAGAGCGCAGTGGCGCCGTTGATGTATCCTATGTCTAAGGCACTTTATGCATATTTTGTCCAGTGATCATCACCTCACAATGATCCTTGGTGTGCATCACTTTTCGATTAATTCCTCTCATTTACATAATTTCATGTCAGTTATCAGTCTGTGTGCGATGTGGTGCTTGTGTATTTTTCCTCACGTAGTGTTTGCTTTTACAGGTCTTAATATTCTTGAAACGGTCATTAAGTAAAGGTCAGTTCTTTGAAGCTTGTTATCACTGGTTTGCACACCCACCTTTCTTGATCGCAGGCATACAATCTTGAAGTGTCGTAAGTAACCAGCAGATTTGCTGCTACCTTTACAGAGATTCTCTTCCGTGAGTTAACGGACAGGGAGATAGCGTTGAGGCACTACGTGCACTACCTGAAAGAGATGGGCGAGCAACGACTGCTGGTTGATCTACTCAAGTAGGTCATTTCATTGCTGTGATTAATGCTAATTAATAGATTAATAATTACTGATAAAAACATCTGTTACTAATAATTGACATGTGTTGTACAAGGATGCACTCTGTGTTGTTATGAACAGGTTATAACATTAGTTTGGATGCATTTACAATTAATTGGACCAAAAATATGATGTTTTATCCCTAGATGTGGTTTTGTTAATATCAGATATTCAGTTGTTAAATGAGGATGGAAATATTCAATGTTTAATGTGGTCAAGAAAACTAATGTCCTGGTCTGGTGTCTGCTCTTCTTCAAGGTCCCTTGGCAGAACAGAGGACATGGCTGTAAGTTCTCACCAGTCATATCTCGCTTTAATCACATTACAGTTATAGGCTGTCTA
Source organism: Alosa sapidissima (assembly GCF_018492685.1). NCBI lineage: Eukaryota > Metazoa > Chordata > Actinopteri > Clupeiformes > Clupeidae > Alosa > Alosa sapidissima. The sequence goes on from NC_055962.1 coordinate 13,165,063, forward strand.
TGTTTTTACATTTCGATTTTAGCATGCTTCTCCCACTTCAGGGTTTAAATTCACAAGAAAACACTTTATCACTTTATGTGATTTTTACTTTTGTATTTATTGATTTGTGTTGTAGTTTCACTTACTGTGTTTATGGTTTGTCCCCAGCTTATGCAATACAAGGAACACCTCAACATCAAAGATGAGAACCGGAGGAGAGACTTCCTGAAAAACTGCCTTAGGTAAGGCTACTGAGAACATGCTGTCTCACCTTCTCTTTATAGTCAAGTCATACTAACCTGACCCATAGTCTCTCAGACACTGTACATACATTCAAAGGTTTTCACAACAGTGGAGATTTCCGTGTGTGTGTGTGTGTGTTTGTGTGTGGTGATTGGCGTCCATACCTTTAATGTATCTTGGTAGTGTGACAATGCTGCTTACTCTCCCTTCTAACTTTTTTTATTCCCTCTGTGAACAGTCTTCCTTTCTCTCCAGACGATTCCACTCATGTACAAGACCACTACACTCTCCTGGAGAGGCAGATCATTATAGAGGTGAGATATGATCCCTTCATGTCACAGGATGCCGGTTTTCATTCCTGATCATGAAAAAGGATGCTCTGAATGTAGTCATATAGGTTTGCTAGCAACTTAGTTGGAAATTCATGGCAATGCTGGATTTGCCTAGGAGGGTTAACAATAGTTGAAGTAGTTAACAATAATGGTTTGACACTTCATATGTGACATACTTAATTTGTTTTTTTTCCCTCAGGCAAATGACAAAAAGGGAGATTCTGATATATTTAGGAAGTACCCCAGAAAAGCCTCCATTTTGAATATGCCCATCATTACCACATTGTACTATTCCTGTTTTTATCACTACGGAGAATCGGAGGTAAGTCACATTACATAAACAAACACCCGCAAAATCCAGACACACATACAGCTTTACTGTATTTCATTACATCTATTCAATCTACTACATTTATATTACCACTAGGGGGAGTTCTTGCTCCTGAACTCACTTCCTGGCTTCCTTTGTCCCAAACATGTCTGTTTTTGTGCCATATTTCTACTGTGGAACATGTGGCATTGCTATGACCTCGAGACCACCGGCATACAGTAACAATACTTCCCCTGTTTCATTCCTAGGGCACCTACAGCAGTCCAGCCAACATTAGGAAGACATTCAGGGTAACGTGTCAACATACCAGTCCCTTACATAATTTACACCTTCACATATGTGTGTTCATATTGCTCCATATAATATTAAATAGGTTCAATGTAGGTTTGCGTTGCCCCAGTAAGATAATGAAGACTGTCCCACTTCTTCCCTCATTTAAGCACTATAATATGTAGGTCTATGTGTATGTGTACTCAAGTGGTATCAGATTGTGAAAGTAGTCTGTGTAGTAATTCTGCATTGATGTCTTCCAGATCTCTGACAAGCAGTACATCCTAACTGCACTTGGTGCCCGGGCAAAACTTAAGTCGTGGCTCGACGTTGACAGTTTGTTTAACTCCAAAAACTGGCTCGGCTACACCAAGAAAAGGTCTCCCATCGGCTTTCACAGAGTGGTGGACATCTTACACAAGAACAATGCGCCAGTACAGGTACCTTAGCCAACATGCCGCTAGGCTAGCATCACTCCATCTGCCCTATGCTCTGTATTCATATCTCACACTACAAACACCAATATCAGAGCTAAAGCTAATCTGAAGCCATAGCTAACCATTCATGCCATTACCACAAAATGTACTCTTACTGCCCTGGGGCCGGTTGTGTTGCACCAACAGGGCTTATGTCTGTCTGCAGCGAAGTCATTCTGAGTCCATTCTAAAGATTAGTTTTATTGACAAAGATCACCTCAGCAGTCAGGTGGACCAGGCTTGTTAAACACCAGCTGGTGCAACCTGGTCATGATTTTCAACAGTACCCCAGTACTGGCAATGAAATTTATGCCATGAAGTTATTGAGAGTTGATAGTAAGCGTATTTAGAGTTTTGTTTGTTAATGAATTTTAGTGTGACTACTTGGATGAAGTGGGACGATAACACGGCTGTAATTAAAATTAGGAGGCTCCGTCGTCTCATGCTGAGTGTCAATGTGAGTGTGAGACTCTCGCGTCTGTGAGTGTGAGACTCTCGCGTCTGTGTTTTCAGACATCAGCGTGTCTCTCTGTGTGTCATAGGTCCTGCAGGAGTATCTGTGTCTGGTCGATGACACCGAGCAGAAGATCAGCCTCGCTCAGAAGTACAAGTGCCACAACGTCATCATCAACGTATGTCCAGCCGCAGAATCTTTTTATTTTCGCCTAATAGAAAATGCTTGCCATGCTGCACTATTTATAACAGTCAGACAAACATAACAGCACACAGGTGTTAATGCACACACTGTGTGGTGATAGTTGATGGTGTTTTAGTTTCTCTGGCCTGCTTAATTGTTTCAGTAGTTCAGTGTTTCCCACAGAATTTAATTCCATTTGTGGTGGTTGGTTTGCAGAATTAACTTGAAACAGTTTTTAACAAATTAGCACAGCGTGGTTATGATGCTATCCAGATTTAAGCACAATTTAGTACAACCTGGAAAATCATTGTGTGATGGTCAATGTTGATATTGTGGTGGGCCGCCACAAATAAGTCAATGTATGGGAAACACTGGTAGTTCACAGCAGTGTGTGCACATGTGGCCCTAATTTAATAGAGTTGGATAGTTAGTCATCTTGTCCTCTATTTCTTGATGCATTAGTTATCTTAAAGCAGTCCACTGAAGAAAAACGCTAAGTGCTATTGTATTCCTTAACGTTTTTCTATTATTTTACGTACTTGAGACCTGTATTGCTTTACTTAAAAAATATTAGAAATAGGTGAAATTATGCTTGTGTCTGTGTGTGTGTGTGTCTGTCTTTCCCACAGACGTATAAGGATCTGAAGGACCGTCAGCAGCTGATTGCGTACAGGGGGAAGGTGGAGAGAGGCTCTCCAGAAGACCGCCTCATCGAGGAGCTCCTCAACTCGGTAAGGAGGAGAGGAAGGGCTCTGGGACGGGAGGATGGGAGGACTGAAAGAGGGGAAACGGGAGGATAAGAGAAAGAGGGAAGTGAATGTAGGGCTGGAATGAGAAGAGAGTTCTGAAGGTAGAGGAGGGAAGGGGTCGGATATGAGATGGTCCAGACAAGACAGAAGAACGTGGACAGGAGCAGGTGAAGTTAGTTTAGCTTAGTGTAACAATGTAGGAATGGGCCATGTAGACTTAAAGCCAACTGCCCACTGGTGACGACAATCGCGTCTATGGATTTGATTAGAACACTTTTCTAAACTTTGCCGTCGACATGCATCAGACGCCGCCAATGGGCTTTGCTCTGTTAAAAATAATGGAGTTCTAGAATTCACAATATTTCATGGTATTTTTGCCGATAACCATATACTGTGAGTGACGATATGAAAATAGTACTATTCACCACTATTCTCAGTCACAAGTCATGTCCGCTGTCTTTCCCACAGACGTATAAGCTCATAGTCTTCAGGGCCGTGCAAACACAAAAAACTATCGTCAGCAGTTGACTCCTCTTCCTTGTCCATGTGCTCCTTGTTGGTGCTCCTTGTTGGTGCCCTCCACCCAATCCCAATCCTCCCCCACCTTTTTTATGCAGCCCTTGCCACTTAATCTACTAAACCCCTCTTCTACTGCACTTTTTACCCCCCCCCCCCATTAATGCACAAATAGGCTGACACCAGACATAATTTCACTGCATTTCTTACTTCCAGTAACTATATGCATGTGACAATAAACTTCCTTGTATCCTTGTATCCTTGTATGTTATCAACTATATCATTAATATCACGATTTGACTTTCTCATCATGGGAAGGTATATCAATATGGCCCGTCTCTAGTGATGAGGCGCACTGAAACCAAGATGCACGGCCGGGGATGTATTGGAAACAATGGAATCTAATGTAATCGAACGGCACGGCACTCATGTCAAGGCGTGTGGAGGCCGTGAGACTGTTTAATGTACTCCTCACCATTCAGGCCCACTGTCTCTGTCATAAAGTTCCCACAGTCTACTCTGGGGAAGAGAAAGTCAATTGGTCAGTCGGTTAAATAAGTTGCTAAAAATAAACTGGATCAAGTGAGGACAGTCTGCTAAACTAAGTGGTGGTGAATAGCCACAAAACTGCAGTGGTCTCCTTGGTTTACATCTGTTATTACATGCAGTGCAATATTTACAATGTTGGATCATATTCAGGAAGTGAGGATTTGGTTAATATAATGAGTATTTGTATTGTTCTAGTAGAACTATGTGTTTTATCACCACCTTGGATAAAAGCATCCATCTACCATGACTACTATGAATAATTGACTTCAAACTGAATGAGAAGAGGGTTGAAATGTTTGTATTGTACCACTGTATAATGTGTTAGTTATTTATTTATTTATTTATTTATTTTTCTTCAGCAAATTCGGTGGAAAAACTGAGGCCCTTGGGGGAAGTCCTGAGACACTAGTGTGCAGAGGGTTCATTTCAAAAAGACTGCATCTAGAATTCCCTCTTGCAGGGGAAGCCAAGGCAGTGACCAATTCCAGTGAGCGCGTGCAAATTGAGTTCAGCCTTTATGTCCATGCTGTGTATGAGCCAAATGCTTTATTTTTTGTATTTATTTTCATTTTGAACATTTTCTGATGTTTATTTGTTTGGCTGCTTCTATCATGTGTAATCAGCATGGCTTCTGGCCAATCTGCAGTGTGAGCAGGAGGTGCTAACTGTTGTCATTCCTCACAATCAAACCCTTTTTCCCTCTTCCTGGTCTGTCTGCTTTTTTTTTTACTGTATATAAATAAAAAACAATAATGATTCAGTGGACAATGGTGAGTTGGTCCTTGCTCTCTGCACTCGCCGTATTCACTAGAACTGTGGTTAATCATTACCAAGGAGGAGAGAGGTGGAATATTCATGAAGCATAGTCAACTGAAATATGCAAATAACATTTTACACCTGGACCGATAGGAAGCAATGAGCTGTCTGTATCTTTTGTTGGGAGTCGGCAATATAGATTGCAGTCCAAGCCTCAGCCATGCTTCCATAGCTGGGAATGGGATCATTTTGGGAGAATCATAATAGTAATGCATTTTTGAGTACGCTCTACCTACATTTACTATAATTAATCTCTGAAGTCATAGTCCTCCACCCTGCCTTTTGTATGAAGAGGCACAAAAGGAAAACATGGCATTTGTGTTGCCTTTATCTGTTATATTGTGAGTGAACAACCTCTTTTTGTAAATCAAATGTAAATTTAAATGTTTCTGTACCATTTGATTCCAAATGTCCCTCAATGTTGCCTTTGATCAAAGAAAGAGTTATCTTCAAAGTAGCCCTAGCTTGATAATTCTAGTAACCTTAATCATTAACACCCTGTCTTAAGTTCACATAATGGTCTATGGCACCCGAAAATACCACGATACATTATGGATCTAAATTATTCACAGAATCACTGGCGTAGGCTACAAGAAATAATGGGCGTGCACACTTGCACTCTGTTCATTCATCTCTCCGGTTAGAATGCTTCTGTCCCCCTGACACTTCGACCACGTGACAGCGGTGAAAGTCATTTACAATCTCTGTGCTCTATGAAATTATTCGCCGTACAGTACGCGTGGAGGAAGCATGGACAGTCACAACAACCAGAATGAACGGATATCTCACAAGGACATAGATTAGCTGAGGGTTTTTTTTTTGGTGAGTAACCTGCATTCTTTACACTCTGATAACGTCTCTGTACTTCTCTACTTAAACTTGTGTGCGCTGATTTTCTCTGGTGATTGGATTTCAGTAGCCTTTTAGCTATATTGTTGTTATGCTACTTCATCTCATATTATTACAGGCTACTACATTGTACATTACACGTTCTTTTATGAATGTTTCTGGATGAAACATGGGTTAGATAGGATGGTTAGTTTGCTTTGCGGTTTTGCGATAATGGTGACTGCACTTGGTCAGAGCATGTAAGCGTAGTAGGCTACACAAAAACATCTTCAAAGTAGGCTACTACAGCTCAACATTTCACTCTTTGTAAATGTTATTGAAAATCTCACAGACTGGAATGACAGACTGGTCGCATTGTTTTGGAAGTGACTGAAATATTGGGAAAACAATAAATAATTCATATTTAAACAACAAAGCTAGCTGCAGCCTCCTACCGTGTCTGATGTGGGGATAGTCATCGCAATCATCTATAAATTCCTCAGTGTAAAGATGTTTTTAATTTTTAAATAACAGTTCATAAAATAATATAGGATAACAATGTATATAAAATAACAGTGTATAAAATAATATAGGCCTATAATATACTGTGTATGAAATAGTTAATTTAGTTGAAAACATTCAATTAAATTAGGTAGGCGTACTTAAGGTATTTAGTTCAAGTTAGGCTATATATTATACTACTATATTATACCATAGCCTATATATTATACTACTTTGAACTAGGGGGAGCGCAGAGTGTTTAGCCCACAGAGAAGCCCTTTGGGGTTGCCTGGAGCGGCAAGAGCAGTGGTGTGAAAATGGGTCTTGAGCGGGTATCGTCATTGACCCAAATGAGAGGCGACAAGTTGTGAAAAGGTTTTTATTTGATCTGAAAGTCATCTTGTCTCGGTTATCACAGCCAGTGTGCGTCTGTGTCCGGAAGGAGGACACGGCAGACAATGAAGACAATAGCACCCCTTGAAGCATGAGTGGTTTGGACTCCTTGTGTGTGCCTGTAACGACATTTACCCAGTCATCCAGTGCTTGATAAGGTTTGGCTCGGTTCCCTTATCACATGTTCTACAACGCCGTGTGTGACACGAAATTAGAGAGCGGGGCAGTCGCATCCCATTTGCTAAGAATCTGACAAAACCCGTCACAAGTAGCCCACAGCAACAGACTAATTTCTTGAACCGGCGTCTTGGTCACCCAAGTGCAATGGGCAAATGGATGAATCAGTGTTGTTTCTTCACCCATGACAAATCTGCTTCAGGGGTCAAGTTTTTTTTTCTTGCCCTGCACACGTCATTATGCTCAGATTGCTAAACGGTGTGGTTGTTTTTCCCTTCGCCTTGCTCCTTGCTTTGCCCTGACTCTTAGGGGATGGGTGCTGAATATTTCAGGAGATGTCTAGTTGAACTACAGGGCTGGGGGGGGGGGTCACTGTGGCTTCTGAGTAGGAGGGATGTTTCTTTTGCAACCACTAAACGGGACTGTCCTGGGTTGACACTATATGAATCACACCCCGTCTTGGAACTGACTTAATTTGTTAATTTGCAAAGAGAGGAGAGAGGGAACTCTAAAAAGTCCAGTGCGTAACTGCTGTAGTAGAGTGAGTAAAGGGGTATCAGAAGAAAGTACCTAAACATTTTGTGGCTTAACACAAACGGTAAAAAAACCACACACACTAAGTGCTGAGCTAAAAGAGGAAGTGGTTTGGTTAAACTGCCTCAGTAAGTCAAACTGGGTAGGCCTACTCTTCACATGAATGTAACAACACCATGATTTGCCACACAACAGGACAGAATATGCAGAGTTGAGAGAATCACATGGCTGTTCAGCATGATTACTCATTGTTACAGCAAGACCATGCCATTTAGCTGACCTTACTATTTCAGCACAGGTGCTTTTTGGGAATCTGATCACCATCACCTTGCTGTTTTATGCTTTTACTTTACCAGTCGTGCAAGTAGCACATGACCTTGCCGTACCCGCTCCAGGCCATCCATCACAACCTTGATTACTTTCTGTATCCCTGGTTGAAGCTTTTTTTTATTATTAGAAATAGACATACTTTGAACCATAATAAATGCCAATATCACTTTTCATTATTATTTGTATTCATATGCCTCCATGTGGTCGTATTTTTTTATCTATTCTCTTTCTCTCTCTCTCTCTCTCTCTCTCTCTTGTCCTGGATAGGTATCATGCATTTGTCCACAGTGACCCAGGATGTGACGGCCGGCTTCAATGAGAGTGCCGGGCCGTTGTGCAAGGCGCCATACTCCCAGGATCGCATCCCCCTGGTGGCGCTCTACAGCGCGGTCCTGGTGGTGGGCCTGCCGGCCAACCTGGCCACCGTCTACCTCACCTTCCTGCAGGTGCGCCGCAAGAACGTGCTGGGCATCTACCTGCTGAGCCTGTCGCTGTGCGACCTCACCTACCTGCTGACGCTGCCGCTGTGGACTGTGTACGTCAACAGCGGTCACCAGTGGCCCTTCAGCTCGCTGGCGTGCAAGGTGACCGGCTACGTCTTCTTCAACAACATGTACATCAGCATCTTCCTGCTCTGCTGCATCTCAGCTGACCGCTACGTGGCCGTGGTCTATGCCGTGGAGTCCCGGGGCCTGCGACGGCAACGGCTGGCGGCAGCTGTGTGCGTGGCCGTGTGGCTGGTTGTGGCACTGGGCCACATGCCCGTCTTCACCATGCGCGAGGGCGATGCAGGCAGAGGCGAGCACCACTGCTTCGAGCCGGGCCAGAGCACGGCCAGCGTCACAGGCTTCAACTTTGCCCGCTTTGGCGTGGGCTTTGCCGCGCCGCTCGCCGTGCTCGCCGGCACCAACCGCGCCATCCTGGTCAACGTGCAGGCCAGCACGGGCCTGCACCAATGCCAGAAGGAGAAGGTGCGCTACCTGGCGGTCGCCGTGGTGCTCCTCTTCCTGGTTTGCTTTGGGCCGTACCACATCATCCTGCTGATGCGCGCCATCACCTACCACTTCCCGTATCAGGAGACGTGTCACTTTGAGAACCGTGTCTACACACCCTACACCATCTCGCTGGGCCTGTCCACCGTCAACAGCGCCGTCAACCCCATCCTCTACGTGCTGTCCAGCGACAACATCCGCCGCGAGATCGCCCGTGGCCTGGCCAGCCTGCGCGACCGCACCGTCTTCCGACAGCGCTCCACCGACAGCTGCCAGCACAAGATGAACTCCTCGGACGCGGTCATCATCGCCGCCCAAGATGGCGCCAGCAAGCCCTGCACTCCACCGCTCGGCCACTGTGGCTCAGAGCGAACATTCAGCGCGACCCTGAAGACAGACCAAAAGGGGATGAGCCGACAGATTTAACAGCCTTGCTGAATCACGGTGTTGATGCTATGAAAAAGACCCTTACTGTATGGCTGACTGTTATGGAAAAGATTAATTTCATGACTGGCTGTTAAGGCTTACCAAAATCAGGGTGACGGAACTCTTTACGATCACTCTGTTGTTTCAAATACACAATCAGGGGGCTGTTTTTCATTGCCTCAAGCCAAAATGCATCTTTTCTATGTTTGGACTTAATGTTTTTTTTACCCCTCTCATCTAGACAAGGTCCAGTTCACAGTTATTGTGTTGAGTGGCTTTTCAGGGGTTCTTGCTAAGAGGCTAAATATGCTAATAGGCCTTCATTGCCTAAAATCAAAAGCGCACATTTTGTGTCACGTCTGTTTTTGTTCACACGATGAAGGAAATGCAAAACAGTTGTAGAGAAAACTGCCTGTATTGAAATGTAATTGTAATAAGCACAATTTGTTCTCAACATACCATGATATGAAAAGGCAATAAAGGGATTATGTGCATTAATTGGGTTATTCTGCAACATATGTAGCCTAAATAATGCACAGTGAGCAGATGCTACAGTATGTGCATTAATGGACAATTACTTGTATTAGTAGACCAAATGACTAATACTGAATATTTTGTAATAGGTTTGTATATTTGTCATTTTATATCTTTTTGTATATTATGATATTATTGTTGATATTGTGTTATAGTGTGTGGATAGGTGAAACAAGTTTTTCAGATGCATGCTCGCATAGCTTTTTATACCTCACACCGTTAGCTGTCACCAGGTAGGTTTTACAAAAACAAACTGCACCAGCAATTGAAGTTAAATATGTTGTTTGTTTTTTGTAATAAAGTTACTGTGTTAAATAATATCACGGTTGTCCTGGCATGTGTGTCAATCCAAGCTTCCATCTGACATATCTAGTTTCACACACATACATCATTCTCTACAATATCACACTGAGGCATCTTTGACAATTACAGCAAGGTTTTGTCCACTGAGGGGTCCGTGTGTGACTACTATAAGGTTAGTACAGACAGGGCCAAGGTGCACATTATACATTCAGTCCAAAACTAGCAGTAGATAGATGTGCCTGCAGGTGTGAAGTTGAATAGAGGAGGGTGAAGGTGTCTGATTATTCTGTGTTCAACACAGTAACAGTAACCATTAAATAGTGTAGAATTTAGTGCAAGGGCACTTTGTAGTTTCACCATAGCCACAGGAGCTATGATCACTGCAAGGTATGTGTGTGTGTGTGTGAGTGTTTTAGATGACCCCACCAACCAGCCTTATAGTATCCAACTTGAGTGTTGAAGAATTGACTAGGAGTGAACCTGAAATAAACTGATTTATTTATTTCTGATTTATTACTGATAGCTACAAGATGTACAGTATATTCTAAAGGATCAAGTTTTTGTTTGTCCACCAGAGCCGTGTTTTTCAACCTTTTTTGTGCCACGGCACACTTTTGACACTAACATCCTGTGTGAAGAAAAAATAAACATAACATAGCCTAAAATTTCAAATAATACACAGATATGGCCTTATTATGGCTTCTATGCAAGACCTGCTCAATAAAACATTTGTTTCATTTGTAGGTGACTATAGACCCTTTCAAAAATAAAAACAAAAACAATGAATGAACGTTCTATTTGGTTCCCAATGTACTTCCTCTGCATTAAGATAACATGTGGAATGTTAAAACGGAAGCCTTGTGGGGCCAACTATGATGCTGATAATGGAACTCTCTTGAAAGGCCTATATCTAATTTAATTGATGTTATGAACTGGATATGTGATGATTCTGTGAATACTGGATATGGGGCCCCCGTTGTACAATGCCTGCATACCACAAATAGTGCAATCATACAATCAATGAGAGTATGTGGTTATAAATTCTTTGATGCAACAGTTGCTTTTCTGGACCAGTGAGTGACATTTGGGTAATTTTCTGCGGCACACCTGATGATCTCTCACGGCACACTAGTGTGCCCCGGCACAGTGGTTGAAAAACACTGCACCAGAGCATTAATCCATAAACCTTCTACTGACAATAACTGTAAACATTGAAAAAAGTGTGCTCAGTCAAGGGCCAAAGCCACTGGAAGGACATAGGATGTTCTGGCACCAAGAACAACAGATTGCCATAGACTCGGGCTTCACCGAAGTGCATAACACCATGCTGTCAGTTTTATATAGTCATGTTGAATTTTCAGAACAGGAGTGTTCCCTCAGAACTCCATCACGTGAGTTCATGTGCTCTCCCTGTGGGAGTGTTTCAGTTCTCTCAGTGCAGCGATCTGGTACGCTTATGTTCCTCTTTTTAATGTAGGCCTACTTCTCAAAATCAAAATAATATAACCAAGATTACTATGGGCACAGCAATTTTAAAGGTAATTTCTTCAAAAAATGTTGGCCTCAGTCCAGGGCCTCGCGTCTTATGGGCCTTGCACCTACATGGCCAAAGATGACATTGAGCGTTTATTCCTCATTAACACCTATTGTAAACCCAAAGCTTAATGTAGCTTCAAAGGACTAATGTCTGACTTATCTGGTTAAAACGTGTCATAGCTTAGTCAAGGGTGCAATTGTTTTGGTTTGAATAGGTCTAATAATTGATGATTGTTTGGATTGTTTGTTTGATTATTGAATGATCACAAGTTAACAGTATTTAGTAGCTAGTTAAGTACCCTAGTTCAACTTAAGAGCACTGATCAAATGCTAGGAGAGGAAGGGCGGAGAGAGAAGGCAGAGCGTAATTTCTCAATTTATAGGCTATTTGCTTTTAGAATCCTATTCTGCAACTTCCAGTAAGCGATGGTGCAAAAGGGGATTGTTGTGCAAGTCAAGACTGTGTTCTCAGGCTTACCTTCTGAGATCATACTGAGATCATATCACCTTTGCACATCCTTTCTCTGTCAGATATGTGCGACGGAAAAAAATATATTTTTGCCATAACGAGAATAAACTCGACATGTCGACATTAAACTCAAACTTTCAAGAATAAAATAGAAATATCATGTCGACTTTAATCTCGACATTTCGCCTTTATTCTCGACATTTAAAACTAGTTAGCCTATAGTTGTTGCTAAACCCAATTCTGAAGTACAATTTCACCAAATCATCTTGGCAAGTGCAACACAAGGCATTTTGTTGAGTCTTCGGCCAAGCCAACTGATTGAGTCTGAGACTGATTTTCAGGATTCAGTGGCACCCACTTTGAAGCGGAACTAGCAATGGCCGGTTAACATTTTCTGGGGGCGCCACTGACAAGCAACGCCTACAATATCAGTCCCCGCAGACTGTTTTTATAATTAGCAATATAATCTGCAATATTGCGAGAGTGAAAACTAATGGCATGATGTCCCTGAAGCCCTTTTGAGGTGTGAAATATGCTCTATGCACGCACATTAGGTCTTCCTACAACCCTGGGGGCTAAGCCCCCCTTGTCTTTCAACCAGTGACGTCCCTGGCGTTCAGTGCAATGATTCATGCGATTTTGTGATGAAACGAAACGACTTATGGCCAAATATTTATGTGACTCTTATTGCACAATTTCCCCTCTTAAAGACCAGCTGGTGTAGCCTATCAGCCTATTAAACATGCACCGACAGTAGGCTACGTGTAAAGTAGGCTATTGCATGATTTCATGCACCTAAGTGACAAGGGCCTCGCATCCGTCAAGTTCGCACAGGGCCTTGCCCCACCCCCCTTCACCATCATGTGTGAGTAGATACTGTCGATCACCATAGCTGCTGTGAAAATACAGCACTCAGAAATAGCATACAGGAAGCACAGTTATCAGGGGCGTAGCACTACTATCTAATCACACATTGAATTAATCTAACAACTCTTATATGTAGGCCTACTGTATAACAGAAAATAATCTTATTACCCAAGACTTCACTGAATTTCTGTTTTATTTGAAGAATGTTTAAAAGCTAGAACATGAAATGAATGAAAACACTTTTGGCTGAGAGAACAGCTATCTATACAAATTGAACACTTTTGGCTGAGAGAACAGCTATCTATACAAATTGAACACTTTTGACTGAGAGAACAGCTATCTATACAAATTGAACACTTTTGGCTGAAGAGAACAGCTATCTATCAAGGAGCATATTAAAGAAAAATGCCACATTAACAAAATGCTTCATTTCAATGAAAGAAAAAAAACATTTTCATTAAAAAAACAGACTTCCACAAAGTGCTAAACACTGAAATTTACACTCCAGTTAGTGCCCACTGACGGGTCTTTTTGGTGGCAAAATCCTTGATGAGGTCCTTAAAGTCCAGTTTTCTTGCCAACTGACTTTCAATGGAGAGAAGGGCAAGGCTGTTCAATCTATCCTGACTCATTGTTGATCTCACTGAAACTGAGTGTGATGCGTTTCACAAGTTAGCTTTGCTACTAATTTGACAGCCTTTCCTCATGAACCTATATAACATTGAGCCTACTAAGTTAAGCTAGCTCATAATAATTTTCGAATTAGTAGGCTATTGAAATGTTGTGGTAGGCTATAAATCAGGCATCATGTTATTTCTAATTTTGTGTTAATGCTGTTTTAGCACTGATAATCGCGGATTCGCGGTGGTATTGAAGTGTTTTGTAACCTTCAGGAGTTCATTTCATTTGTAGACTATTGCTTTCAATAGTCTTGGTGCTACGCCCCTGGCCCTGACGTCTACAGTGATAAAGTGTTTTGAGAAGCTTGTGAAAAACATTATCTGCTCATCCCTCCCTGCCTCCTTCGACCCCCTCCAATTTGCTTACAGAGCCAACAGGTCTACAGAGGATGCCATCTCAAACCTCATGCACACCACCTTAACTCACCTGGAGGAGGGGAATGGGAATTATGTGAGGATGCTGTTCATTGACTTTAGTTCAGCATTCAACACGATAGTACCTCTCACCTTGGTCACAAAGATGAAGGCCTTAGGACTGAACACCACCCTGTGTCACTGGATATTTGACTTCCTCACCAACCGTTCACAAGTGGTTAGAGTGGGGGGTCTGACATCTGACTCATTAACCATCAGCACTGGTGCTCCTCAAGGCTGTGTTTTGAGTCCACTGCTGTACAACATCTACACACATGACTGCAAAGCCAACAGTAGTCATACATCCATCATCAAGTTTGCAGATGAAACAGTGATCTTGGGCCTGATTAGTAACAGCAATGAACAGCTCTACTTGGATCAGGTTGATGAGGTGGCACAGTGGTGTCATTCTGAAGGACTTTTCTCATCCTAACAATGGATTATTCCTACCGCTGAAATCAAGAAGACGCCTATGTAGTCACAAAGCCAGAACTGAGAGACTCAGGAGAAGTTTTTATCCCCAGGCCATCCTATACTGACTTTGCACACATTCACTCCTCAGCACTCTCAAACATTTCCCAACTCTAAATTCACACTATACTGAATTTGCACTCATTCACTCCTCAGCACTCATGACCCCCCCCCCCCCCCACACACACACACATTTTTACATCCCTCTTATAACTCTTATAGTTATTTCATCACACGTCAAAACACACACACACACACATCTGACTTTCTCCAACTTTTGCACATCTCCATAGAACTTTTTATTTATTATTTTTGCCTAGCCTTTCCTGTTGGTCTCACCGCAGCATCAAGACTGAAACACAGTACTTAGAAACAGCAATAGTCCCCAATAATGTGTGTAAAATATACAGCAGTAAGTGAAGGCTAATTCAGTTCTAACACTGACTTCTCTCAGAACAGTGTGTGGACGAAGCAGTCAAATCAAACAAATAATACAACATTTAACACTATATGGACAGAGATAAGCATATAATCACTGTAAACACTTTACCAGTAACCCTATTTTAGTACTACAGCTTTCATGCTGTAGAAATGTATGTGACATCTATAAACACAACAAAGACATCTTTTTTATTAAATGCATTATAAAATGTATAATATTATTATTACAATTATTCACAGTTCATATAGGAAATCATTCAATACATCCCACCACATTTGATGACCCATATGGCGACCAATGTGAATTTGTGTGCGGAACTTTCTCTTTGCATTTATTTCAGTTAATGACGATAATGTGCATGATGCCCTAGTACTGTATTGACAAACTACTGTATGAAACCCATGATCCATCTGATAATGTGTTAAGTACCTCGCTCGTCTTGATCAGAGGAACCACAAACATGCAGCTCGACTAACCCACTGAAGTAGGCATTTACTTATAGATAGCGGTACAGGAAATTGGTCATTGGACAGGAAAGATGTGTCACTTCCAGAATAACCACAATGTGTGTCATTCCAGCCATACATGTGTGGGGCCTGCTACTGACCTGCAGTTGAACTGTGCCAGCTTGCCATCCATTATATTCACATTTATTAATTTTGCAGCCAAGCAACATCCAACATTGTGCAGATAAAGCGTTTCCATCACTTCACCAATGGGTACAAATGAACTATCATATCAATACTTCATACTGTTGTTAGCACCTTTCATTCCTGTGAACACTGTCAAGATTGTTACCTCAGCCACTGGGACTAGTTCACTTAAAGGTGCAGTAGGCTACTTGATGATAATCCACTTGAACCCGCCACAGAAACCCCCTGAACCATTACATTTCAGCAGGAGCTAAGTTGCCAGCGTCAGCATAATGCACAGGGCACAGGGAAGTCCCGTTTAGTCCTTCCTGTTTTGTGCCTGGGAAAATGATATGAATCATGTTTCTGGGAAAGGAGATGCATGAACATATGTTCCCACTCCATCTCTTACTAAGATTGTAAGTTACAACGTCTCATGCTTAATCACCCACTATGTGGTTACTTTTTTAGACTTGATTTAGATTTAGTGTTTTTTAGTATAATTTGTATTTTAGTATATTCTTTATCTTCTACTGTCCTTATTACTAGTTGTGTTTTTTTATATTATATACTTTTAGTTACTTTTCTGCTGTTAGTGAATGTTGTGTGTGATGTCTGATATCTGTATGCTACTGAGACCTTGAATTTCCCCTTGGGGATCAATAAAGTATTTATCTATCTATCTATCACTTTTAAAGGGACCATATGTAAGATTGTGGCCAAAACTGGTACTGCAATCACTTTCAAATTACTGTAGAGCGGTGTATGCCCTCCCCCTCCCCCCTGACTCGAGGTTGCCAACCCACATGCCGAAAGACTACTGATTTTGTGATTAGTAGATAGGTGGAGGGTGGCGAATCAGGCCAAAACAGAACATGACATGAAAAAACACAACATCAACATCAGTTGAGGGCTGCACTTTTCAGTGATATAAGTATTTGAAATGAACATGATTTCTTAATGTCTAGTGACATATCAGGGCCATTTTATCAGAGGGGCATCAGAGGGGGGTTTCATGATCTCCTATCACCCTTCAACCATTCATTTGGTGAATGCAGTATTTCCTTTTATTTGGTTGGTTTCACTTATTCTAGGTTGGATTCATGCATTGCGTCGAGTTTACACAGACATATTCAAAGTTTACCGGCAGACAGCTGATGTATATGGATGATGTTGTTATCTAATGAGGGTACTATGAATACAGTATTGATGAATGAAATTACGGTATGCAAAAAATGAGTTGCTGTGTCATCATACCAATTGTAAGTAATTTTAAACTTTATCTTTTTAAATGTGTTTTATTCTATTTTACATTATGTAACTGTATTCATGGAGTCTTGCACACATGTCTATGTATCTTCAAGGCATATTGATGCTGCCTTCCCTGCTCTAACCTGTAAAGCACTTTGGGTCAACTGTTGTTTGTTTAAATGTGATATATAAATAAAATGACTTGACTTGACTTGACTATTCCCAGATTGATGTTTGAACTCAGCAAACAATGAACATTGCCCTCCCTTCCACGTTTCTGAAGCAAGGTGTTGATTGACGATAATATCAATGTGAGCCTTTATTTTTGACGGTGTATGAGGTTTTGGATGAAGAGCTGTGAAGCAAATAGCTAAATTTGAATGTGAAGTTTCAAACTGAATTTGAATGTGAAGTTCCAAACTGAATTTGAATGTGAAGTTCCAAACTGAATTTGAATGTGAAGTTCCAAACTGAATTTGAATGTGAAGTTTCACATTGAATTTGAATGTGAAGTTTCAAGATTGACAGCATCTTTGATGTACTGTAGTTTGTAAAATAAAGTAAATTAAGTGTAGGGCAGTTCCACGCAAAACTGTCACATCCATAACGGCAACTAAATACCATGGCATTGTGTTAGCGTTATGGATGTGACAGTTTTGCGCGGAATTGCCCTGTAACAACACCACCACCACCAACAACAACAACACCAACCACCATCAACAAAAACTCCTCTAAATGATCGGAAATGCCTACGCGTCCACAAATACACACACATGACTTTGTGACCTCTTTGTTGTAGGGCAGTATGCGATTAATTTAAAACCAACTGAGTGTGCCGTGCCGGAGGGAGGAAATAGCTCCAGGTCTCCTCTGCACTAAGGCAGTGGTCAGCAGCGGGCAGAGGAGAATAAGTAACTCCCGGCAACAGCGGAGTGAGTCACTCTGTACTTCAGAGGAGCCCCTGTGGAGAGGGACAGAGCAGAAGTGGACGATCAGGGGTGACCGGGGCAAAGGATGGGGTGGGGGATAAACTCTGATGGCGGTCAGCCCGTGTGGAGAGTGGGTTTGTGGGCAGGAGAGTGCGATGCGAGGGTAGTGAGAAGTTAGTCTGTTACCACATGGAAGTACTGTGGAAGAATTTATTTTATTAGGCATAGTTGCATTGGTTTAATAAACATCCACACTTCATACTGATACTTTTTTGAAGATTTATTTCCTCTGTCTCTGATAGAGAAAGAGGAAATAAATGGGGCAGCCGTGGCCTACTGGTTAGCACTTCGGACCTGTAACCGGAGGGTTGCCGGTTCGAACCTTGACCAGTAGGCATGGCTGAAGTGCCCTTGAGCAAGGCACCTAACCCCTCACTGCTCCCCTAGCGCCGCTGTTGATGCAGGCAGCTCACTGCGCCGGATTAGTGTGTGCTTTGCCTCACTATGTACTCTACTGTACACTGTGTGCTGTATGTGTTTCACTAATTCACGGATTGGGATAAATGCAGAGACCAAATTTCCCTCACGGGATCAAAAGAGTATATATACTCTATATATATATATATATATATATGATAAACTGTAAATGTGAATAGTCAAAAAACACAGTGACGTTAGCGCCATAAACCAAATGCAGAGTCCAACTTGAAAAGTTATGAGTCCGTAGGCCTAACTGGTTTAGCAATAGCGCTGTTGGCGCTCTTCCCATAATTCCCTGGTTAAGACCCATATTCAAACAAACTCTTAATACAAAAAAGGAATATTCTTCAATTGGTACATGAGACAATATCTCATTTTTAAAGCACAAACTTGAAATCATTTTTAAACAAAGACTAAAAACAAGAATTCAACTCAAATAATATAATAGCCTACTCTGTCAACACATTAACACTGTAATGTCTTTGTATTGTCCTGTCTCTGAGACAGTTAGGCCTACAAGCCAGTTGAATTGGAAAGCAATTTTGTGAAACCACGTAAATTGAAGAATTTAGTAAAGAGTCGATGGGTATTGCAACCTTAAAGAAACAGTAAAGACATTTTTGAAGAAGGAAGGTAATAATAATAATAATATACCAAGGTCCTTTCAGCGAAACTGGAAAAAATAGGGACAGGCAAGAGAAGAAGATAATGTGGAGGGGTAGAGCGAATCTTAAACAAAGAAACACGACCACACAGAGCGAACTGTTCCTAGATCTTTTTTACTAGACAGATCGAGACTAGACAAGACACCACCCCACCCCTACAGGCACGAAATACAACAATGCCTGGGCGAACAAACAAAAAAGAAATCTAAACTCAACTGCTAAATGAGACAGTGCTCAGCAATAAAAAGAATGTAAAGTTGAACAGTGTTTTGAGAGATAAAAAGTGACTAGTTTCTTTATCCGATATTGCACATAACAAATAATTTCCCTTTGCCATTTCTTGAGCTTGTTGACACAGAGATATATGACATTTGTTGAGTGAAGGAAATGTGAAGAGGCTGAGGTCTAAAAAAACAACTGGAGGTGCTTTATTTCTATCTTTCAATGCTGCAATGATGCTTTCAAAGGTATAACCTATCCCACTGAGGTGCAGTGTAGGTCCTGTTATGCAGCCTATTTCATCTTAAACATTTGATCCAGTTCTCTATACTGTTATTCTGACTAGAAATTGCCATGTATATATCTTCCTACTGGTACACAAAGGCACACATGAGAGATGTGACATTCACCTTTAAAGGAAAAAAATATATAACAAATTTATTTAAAAATAATTCTTGTGATACCCCTATGCAAGCCATACCAAGACTACATTAAGCTCACAAATAGTGTCGGCATTTTTACCACTGTCCCATGGAGAGGGTGTGGATAATCAGTGGAGACCCAGATTTAAATTGCCATAGATAATACTTTTGAACATCAGATAGCCTCGCCCTTGGGTAAGAGCATCTACAGTTCAGTGTGGAATATTTGTACCACAGTATCACAGCGTGCTTTTATTCAAGTTACTGTCTGAAATATTGCAGCCTTTGATTTCTTCCCAATTTCTTCAGTAAAAAAAAACATGCCTGGTGTCTACTTGAATGGCAGACTATTCCCATCACCTGCCAGTCACTGATCCTTAGTGACTGTCATTTCATGCATCAGAAATGAGCCCCCACCCCCCCATTCATATAATTAATTCAGAGGAGATTTTGAAAACCTCCTGCTGTGAATAAATAGCATGTTATCTCTTATGGCATGAAAAGAAGACGCTGGCTAATCATGCCACCCACTGAGATGGCATTGTCAATGTTTTCAAGGTTCCTTGCTGTGAGTTATTTTCTTTAATTAGAATTTAAATTTAAATTTTACAAACTGTACAATATGTATAGTTAGTGCAATATGCTGTATTGTGTGTGTGTGTGTGTGTGTGTGTGTGTGTGTGTGTGTGTGTGTGTGTGTGTGTGAGCATGAGCATGTGTGTGTGTGTGTGTGTGTGTGTCTATGCATATGTGTGTGTGCGCGCCTGCCTGTGTCTGTGTGTGTCTATGTGAACTTGGGCATTTTATGCATGTGTGCATCTGTGTGCATTTAAGTGTGCTCGTTTTTATGGTGCTTGTTTTCTATTTCTGTCTCCCCTGGCCACACAGAGAGCAGGACTCTGAGAGACTCTGACGGCTTATTAAATTAAATTATTCTGCTCTGGCATCTGAGTAGCCAGCTAGCACAACCTTTTTCGGCCCATCGAACTGATTCCTGCAAGACGACCTCAGAACATCCTTCATGAATAAACACTATGCCTCAAAAACCTTGTTTGCTGGAACGAGAGGGAAAGAGAGAGAGAGAGAGAGAGAGAGAGAGAGAGAAATGAAAGCTTGTTATCTGGAACATATGAAATAAATGAAAACACACACAATTTTAACAGGTTCACCTTGAAGTGAAAACCTGAGCTCATCTGATGCTGATCTGAATGGAAAAAGACAAAGCATAGCTGCACAGCACAGCTCACTGCTGATTTGAGATCTCCACAGTGATAACTAGCCAGAGTATGAAACTCAACTGTTCCTGAGACACCCAACTGGAGACAGAACAGGAAACCGCACCAAGTGACAGTTGATATGATCTTTTGAGTATAAAACAAAGACTGCCGAAAAAGACAAAGAGGCTGAAGCATCTGTTCGGAGCCAACACTTTAATTTCCCTTAACAGTCAGAGAGGTCATCTGGTATGTCTGCCCTTTCCTATCTCTACCCCGCCCCCTTGCCCCCTCCCAACTGAATAATTAATTAAGTCAGTTCTGATGACCTGCCTGGCCTCTTAATAGGCCACCAATGAATCATTAAGTGCCAACACCTGGCAACAGCCAATGAAGACCCCACCCCCACCTGCTCTCCACCCAATCAAAGTCACACGCCCGCCCCACCAATCAGATCCCCACAAAGCCACCCCCGTCCCCTGTCCTGTCCGAGACCTGTCCTGGTGTCTGTCCGCTGTTGTTGTGATAGCTAGCTGCCAGACTGCAGCGCAGCGGTCCTGTCTGGACGTCCTAATGGCGGCACTGTCTGACGTCTGACAGCTGACCAGCGTTCCTTCGCAGCTGGTGGCCATTTACACATCATCCACCTGACTTCACAGTGGATGCCCTCGACCAATCAGGGGGTTTCTCTCCGGGCAGTGCGTAGCGACAGGAGGAAGAAAAGGGCGTGTTGTTTTTTTGAATGTTTTTCTGCGAGTTGGCTCTGTTTTGACATTCTGTTCTGGCGAATTTTCAGTATGGAATCACTTGGGGACCTTTACTGTTGTAAATGTGTTTATGTATAATTTATCTATTTAGCTGGCAAATTTAGTCTGTGTCTTCATGTCTGATAAGACGTGCCAACCTGCAAGTTGCACAGACTAATATTTATATAGGGACCTTATTAATCAAACTCTCATAAATGATCTGCAAAATGACTTGCAGGGGTGTTCAGAACTGAAAAAGGTATTATTTTTTTTTAATCAGTGCACTTTAAAAACAAACATTTATCTGTCAATTTCTTGAGGAAATAGGCATATTCATTGGTGTCACATGAAATGCCATTTTGCATTTCAGTCAACACGACTCATTTCTATTTAAAGTAAGTGGCTTGTGGCCACGCACATGCTTGACTTCATCCAAACATTCAAAGTCAGGCCCTAACCATGCCTTAATAAGTAAATGGCTGGAGGAAAATAAATCTTAATTTAGAGAGGTTGTTGCTGTTCTAAAACTTTAGAGCTTATTCCACATGAAACACTTTTTAACCATCAAAAGACTGTTAACAATCAGATGTATCCTACAGTGCTGCCAACTGTTCCTTAATCAACAGCGAACTGTCGCCTTTTATTTTCTGCATTAATTTATTTTCCCTTTTCAATCGTTATCTCTTATTTTTTTTTCTTTCTGTCCATCCTCAAGTTCTTTTCTCTCACTCATCATCATTTGTTCTTTTGTTCTATTTTTCCAGCTTTTTCTCTCCCGATTGTCTGCTTTTGAACTTATCATGAAAAGTGTAAATTATTAATGCATAAACAAGTAATCTCCCACTGTCTCTGGCCTCGACAAACACAGTCCTTCGCTCTCTCTCCTCTCTCTTTCTCTTTCTCTCTGTCATACACACACAGGCACACACAGACATGCACGCATGCACACACGCACGCACACGCACACACACACACACACACATGCATACAGACACACACACACACACACACACTGTCCCTCCACACTCCCTATTTTTCTCTTGTGCATCAGCCTCCAGTCTGTTAAGATAACTCAGAAGCAGTGGTGGACATTACTTGAGTACATTTACTCAATTACTGTACTTAAGTCGCTTTTTCATGTATCTGTACTTTACTTCAGTATTTCAATTTTATTAAACTTTTTACTTTTACTCCAGTACATTTTGAGGCCAAATATCTTACTTTTTACTCCACTACATTTTGTGACAGCTGAAGTACAGCTGAAGTTCCTTTTGGAAAAAAGACTGTCCAAATACATGTGTTACATGTATATTTTCTATTAAGCGAGCTAGGCTTTAAATAATGGTGTTGCCTAACCTATGTTATTATCCACTATTTACTGTACCTTGTTGACCCCTTTTCACAATATTTATGTTAGCATAACTAGCCTCTTGACGCCATCGAGCAAATGATAGACAATGATAGACAATCTGACACTATCAAACACAAAAGGAAACATCTTGATTTGGTCTGAAATTGTAAAGCATTCAACAAAGAAAAATGTGGTTACTTTGAAATATGTAAGATAAGATATCACATTAGCTTGTTTTTAGTTCTTTCTACATACAACAATTATTAGCTGATTTTGTCCTTGAATGGAGGAGAAAGGCTTAATGAATGCCTACTGTATGTCTGTGCCGAATCATTTCAACAATAGTAAATGCAACTGTATTAGTCATAACACATTTCAAGACTTTTACTTTCGATACTTAAGTACATTTGAAGGCAAGTACTTTTGTACTTCCACTCAAGTGGAAATGTAAAAGGAGGACTTTTACTTTTACTGGAGTAACATTTGACCATGTGTATCTCTACTTTCACTCAAGTACAGGATTTGTGTACTTCGTCCACCACTGCTCAGAAGGGATCTGTGTGATCAGGAGCATCTTCAATAAAGGCGTTATTCACATTTGAGTATGACAGCAACACTCATTCCTAGCACAGCATGGAGTCTTTCCAATGTTTCTGCACTTGCACTATGCTATATTTCTTTGCTCTTACAGTCAAAACCAGCCTGTCTGTTTTTTTTGCAATAATCTAATGGTTCCCTCGGCAGGTGAAACATGTTATTTTTTTGGCCCTCTGCTGACTGATAGGCTTAATTCTGCTTTACAGTGATGCTCACAGTGCAATGTGATATTATGACATGTGAATAGCAGAGACATTATAGGGTCCCAATATTTGAATATTTCTTACTGTTCACTCCCATGTAGAATTAATAAATATTGTTCTGAGGTATTTTTAAATAGGTAGGTACTATAGGGCTAGAATATGATTATGCAAAATTAGATCTTATACGATTCAAAATATTTAACACATATGTTCATGAAAATAATGGTCCTTGTTCTTGGTATGTTGTGAAAGTTCTGCAGAAGACTTTTATCAGCCTTCTTCATTTCTTTGAAAGTTTGATAGTGTCTGTACTTCAGCATTTCACTTCCAATTTCTAAATAATGCCCTGTTTGCCAGCCCATGATAACTAAACATGGTGAAGCTGCTTCAATCTGCTGTGTGGTTCTGCTCTGGATCCAACTTAAAAAAAAATGTGTGAAAGTTTCAAATCTAGACTTAAGTCCAAACTGTTCTCAGATGCTTTCTGCTAACTGATCAAATGCTCGTCCTGTTAATCAGTGACTGTCTTGTAATTATAACACTTTGAGTCTTTTATTTTTTTTTCAATCATTCTATGTTGTACATTACTTTTTGAACTATTTGTAAACAGGTGCCCTTTTATTTACTATCCTTCTTTGATTTTGTTTATGTAAATCACATTGAATTACTACCTGTGTATGGAATGCACTGTATAAACACACTTTGCCTTGTGTGTCAGCATACTGGGCAAGCCTGTAAGCTATGCTGTAATATTCTCTCTGCATAAGAGTAGCATTTATTGCATTAATTTTGGTGTGTTTCTTTGTTATTCTCTAAAACAAAAACAAAACATGTTGAGCATAATAGACACCTAGACTATTTGAGTACCGTGTAGCTGACTGGCCCAGTCAGGGCATTGGAACAGAGCCGTATTACAGTAAATAGATCTATATGGCTCTGCATTGGAAGGCTTGTTGCTGCCCCCTAGTGGAGAAATATGTTCCCAATGAACTGTTTATTAACCGATTATTGAGTGTGCAGTGCAGCGGAATAGACTGGAATGTTCATTTCATGCTCTGACACACAGGTTACACCAGGCTCTAAAAGATTAATAGTTATCTAAACGTGTCCTCTTAATAAGTGATCTATGATCCAGCTTAGCTCAACTGAAACTAGCCAACCATGTAAAACTTGTTGCTGGAATTGGTCTCCTTGATTCCTACCAGGTCTAGGTCAACTGCAATGAAATGTGTAGCTTTTAAAATAGGCTTTTAACTATGTTCTTTTCTCATATTTCACCCTGAAAAGTGCAGGCTTACAGCCTATGTGAGTTTATATCAAACACATGCAACATTTCCTTATGATTGCTACAAATTAATACAAAAAATATACCTTGCCCAGGGACAAGGAGATGTGCATGTGCTAACTTGCACCTCTAATTTCCACACACATTTCGGGCCCTTCTGCTTACCATAGTTGGCGAGACGGTGCACCTACGTCATACAGATTGACGTACCGCGTCCGCGCCAGCAGCTGTGATGAAAAAACAGGCCAGTACCAGAAACTTCATGAGCTTAACAGCTGAGTGATTTGCGAGAAAAAACCTGTCAGGTAAAGTTGTTGCTGTTTAAATTATAATAAAATGTCTTTCTTGAAGAAGCGTACCAGGGTGGGAGATAATAGCCTAGACCTTCTCACAAAGTGGGCGGTAGTGTGCTAGCCTCCAAACTAGCATTAGCTAACATTAGCGAAAATATTTCCAGCTGCGCTTGCGTGGTCCTGTAAACGCACCTTATGTAATTTTGTCGCACCGTAATTTTGTTCATTTTGGGTTATAATTATCACGAATTTGCTGGTTTTACAGTTGTGTTTTGATATAATGGTTTTTAGTGGCCTTCCCTCCTGTTCGTGTTATGGGTAATGACATTAACAGTAGCGAAATAATTTATTATATTGGATGTTTTGCTGGTGGCCCATCATCAACTCAGATCTATTTCGAGTAGTGCTAGCCTATAGGTCTAACGTTTCTTAACATTTCAAGAATAGGTCATCCTTTTTTTTTTTTGGCACTGTTTTCCTAGGGAAAAAACAACAAGTATGTTTAGACCTTTTTCTTGTTCCTAAATTGTTACTATTTCAATAAGTTTACATGGTTGAAAATTAGGTATATTTTGAGATGTTGCATTTAGTAACTTATGGCAGTAGCCTACTTGCTACAGACCTGCCTTTTACCACCTGATGCTGGCTTAAGGCTAATTGACAGTGACGTTTGACATATTCCCATGTTTTTTTCCCCAGATGGACAGTAGAAAACATAATGAAAGACATTGATACGATAGAAGGGGTCAAAGATGACTTGTGGTAAGTTTGACAATAGTTCTAATTGGTGGGCATATAATTAATAGGAGGCATGCTAATTAGGCAGATATTTAAATGTAGAGCTGTTGGCAGTTTAGTAAAAAAATAAATATTATTTTCGATCCACATTTGTGGTTTGTGGGGGTTCTTGAATACTTGGGATCACTGGGAACCTTGTTACTAGTAACTTGATGTATAGCTTGCTTGAGCTACTGGACATATATGACCAACCCTTCTTTGTCTAGTATTTTCCTCTGAATGGTGGTATTTATTGTTACCTAATTGTTATTCTTACTGATTGTCTCCGCTGCATTGTAGCTTGGATGTTATTCCTCATTTGTAAGTCGCTCTGGATAAAAGTGTGAACAAATGTAAATGTTGGCCTAATTATCTAGCAAAAGTGCAGTCAGTGGTCCAGTGTTTTGACCGAGGCGTATAATAACTCTTTCCTCCATCAGGTGTGAAGGGGCAGAGAATGAGGAAGATGAGGAGCACCCCGTGAGGCACAGCTTCTCGGTGGAGGACCTTCTGGACGAGGTGGAGAAGATCAGCAGCGCTGCCTCGGGGAACCAGAAGGTCCTGTCAGCCACACTGCTGGCCTCACGTCATTTACTTACATATAAGTCATTTGGAACATTTGGTGGAACTGGGAAATGTAGTCAGATCCACTGTTTAGATTTAGATTATGTGTCGGGGCCATTAAAGGACAAATCCACTGAGTTTTCCACACATAGATCTCCGTTTCTCAGGGTCGAGGGCAGCTACAGCACTACACTCTGGGGGCATGTCCGTGAGCTCCCATATTTCTTTTTTTTTCCCGTACCAACAGTACCCGGTGATCTATGTGAAAACGAGGGGGCAGTGAGCAAAAATGAACCAAAGCTAATTTAATAACCAAATAAGACAAAATAAGATAGATAAGCTAATAAAAATAAGATCCAAAGAGAAACCATGGTTGGGTCAATGGTCCCACACACAACACCATTGATTTAGTTAGTTTAGTTATTAAGTGACAGTATATACAGTAGCCTAGCTACTCAGATATATTGGTTTCCTCTGCTACTCTGCCTGCAGGTTGAAATAGTGGTGAGGCTGTGGAAAGATGGCTTCACTCTTAATGACGAGGAGCTCCGCAGTTACACTTCAGAGGAGAACCAGGAGTTCCTGGAGGCCATCAAGAGAGGGTAATTGGCATGTTATAAGATGAATTTGGAGTATCCATCATTTAAAGTGCAATTTAGGCAAATACTATGCATGTTCAGCACAGAAATGTTCAGGACCAATACAGTTGGATCAGTATAACTGTTGGAGACTTGATGTTTGGAGAATGAAACCATCAGAAGTTAACTAATTCATTTTTCATTCAGATAAGATTGTTATTGAATGATCTTATAGCACAAGCTTTTAATTTAATAAGAATCTGGGGCCGGTTCCCCGATAACGCTCACTCTTAGCGCGCTAAGAAGACTCAAAAGATATATCTTACCAAAGTTGATTATGTTCCTAAGTGTGTTCCCCGAAGTGTCCCTTAGGAAGCTTCTTAACACGCTGCCTCTTACATTCGACGTTACAAAGGCGCTGTCCCAAGTGAAGGTGCTGAATTAGTTGGCATCGATTGCTCAGGAATAGATTTTCCACTTCACGCGAAGGTGCATGACGGCGTTAAGAAAGACAACACGTTCTATGCAAATAAAACATTCCTCAAATTATTCCAGTAACTTTTATTTTAACATAGTTTAAGTTATCAGTAAAATATAAACTATTAATTAAATTATCAAATTGTCAGTAACATGTTCACACGATATGTTGTGACAGGTAGACTAACCGGGTAGGCCTAACCCTCGCTAATCATCCACCCTCCTTATCCCGTTGTACCACTTGTGCTGCTTCTTGACATGGATTTAACAACTTCTAAAAATCATGTAATGCACTTTTATATTAATGGTAAGGTACCTTACAATTAGAATTGATTGGCAAGCAGCTGCAGTTACTTCTGTTTAATGCGGTATTGATTGCCATTGGTTTTCAATAAAAAGCAACCTATCTACAATGAACAGAAAGAGAGTTAGATACAGAATATGGTGGGGAAGCAACGTAAAAAAAGGGCACCAAGCTTCTAGTCAGAGGAACTTGAAGTTTTGCTGGACGAGGTGAGCTTGCACAAGGTGACACAGCTTTCGGAATAACTTGTGCAACAGCCACAAAAAAGAGCTATGGACACCACCATGCTTACCCATATATAGATCTTAGCCATTTAGAGGCAAATTCTCTGCCAGTTTTAATTATCAAAAGTGGTTGCCAATTTGAACGCTTTAACGACATTATGAAATAGCCTATTAGTGCTGATACTAAATAAAGTAAACTTCATAAATAGTCCTGTATCCATTGCAAACATATTTTATTATTAGTCTTAAAATGTCCATAACATAAAATCATCGTTGAGCCACAACATTGTCAACATACTGTACCATAGTTTAATGCGCTGCGCTGATTTCTAAAGACTACTGCACAGTGGCGGCTTGAGCTCAAACAACGCTAAGAAAGAGCTTACGAATGGTCCAGACCAACCTTACGAACGTGTGACTTACAGAAGATATACTTAGCGTACGAACGTGTTGGGAATCGTGCCATAACGTTAAGAGAGAGGTTAAGGAATAGGTTAACAACTACTTAGCGATAAGAACATTTTGAGGAACTGGCCCCTGTTTAGTACCTAGGATGCCAATACTTCTCATGTTGTAAATCTCCACAATGTTTGTTCTGAGTACCCAGAGATGACGTCTCAAGTCTACCAGGTAGATAGTAGTGTATTAGTTGGTAACACAAACACACACATACACACACACACACACACGTAGTAGCATATCCTTCATAACAAACATAATGTTTTGAAGGGAGCTGCCTCTGGAGCTGGAGAGCCGAGCAGAGGAGGAGGAGTTGGAGGTGAACGTCGAGGACATGAAAGATGATATGTACGTCCCCAGGAAAAAGATCTTCCACCCATTCTCAGGGAGGGGGTACAGACTGGGAAGGTAAGGGTCACATTATCATTCATTTTATTTAATCATTTAGTTTATTTTTTATTTGTTTCTGAGTTTCTGAAACTGGTTTTGATTTGGGTCAAGCACCACTACTGTTTGATAACCACAGTGCAGTAGGCAGTTTTACCCTCTAATACAGGGGTGTCAAACATAAGGCCCGGGGGCCAGATCAGGCCCACCAGTAGGTTCCATACGGCCCCCAAGAAGTTTTGGGTGGGAAGGGAAAATTAGAAAGAAAAGATATTCACATCCACAATTTATAATAAGCAATTTCTGTGATAAATTGATTAAACCTAGCACTTCAAAATCATCCTCAGGAAGGAAGAGGCCAAAAAACTGACATGGAAATTGGGTGTTTCAAGAGAGAAAGAGCAGGATATGATGAGTAAATGATTTGTACTTGTTTGCTCATGAGTGGGTGTAGTAAAGGAGTATAATCAAACAACACTCTGATACCAATGTAGAGAAATGAAAATGACCACGACAATGACGGCCCCCGTGAGGTCTTATTCCAACAAATCCGGCCCACTGCCTGATATGAGTTTGACACCCCTGCTCTAATAGGTCAGTCACAGTTGCTAAAATGTTTCCCAAAAATATATATACTTCTATCCCTAAGAATCCCACTTACATGCCCACGAAATGTGTAAAAGTTTTATCCTTGAGCAGGATCAAATTATTGTTTAGCAGATGTCAGTTTTTGCCGTTTTCTTCTCAGCTGCCACATGTTGTTTTTGTCATGCAGGCTGACTCATACTTTGCCAGCCTCCTCCACAATAATGAGGAGTCAACCAAATGAATCACTCCGTTAGCTTATGCGATACAAGCTCCAGCACTGACAGAAGAGAGTGGCTAAAGCTCATCAAACTGGACAGTACATACTGAAATATACAGAAACCTGAATATTGAAGTTGCTCCTTTTCCCCATAAATGTTCTTTTCAGACCCCTGTGATAGAACAGTCTTTATGGAACCCGTATAGTCACAAAGTCATGAAGTAGTGAACCTGTATGTTCTAGTAAATATGTCACCAATACGATATTTTGATATTCTATATTTTATCCCACCCCTGGGGTAGACTGGTAGAATATATCACAATAAAACATATTGGTTCATATTGTTCCAGAGGAAGCCACTAGGTGTCTCCTAAACTCTATGATTGTGAGATGCCTCGGAAAATTATTATTGAATATTTATTAGACATAGTATATCATATGATTTTTTTTATATAGGTGTACATTGGCATGCCTATGTGCATTTAATCTGAGGTTATGTATGTCATCAAATCATAGCTATTGTATGTCGTGTTTATCTAATATAAGCTTGTAACTTACATAGAAGATAAAATTATTTTACATAAAATTGCCATGTGCAGTTGCTATATGGATTTAAAAATTTCCATGTTTCAGTTTAAGCGTAAAGAGGATTTTCTCAATTTAGAGTCACAACAAATGAATCTGTGTGCATGCTTCTGTGATCCTCGATATACCATGAATAACCTACTTCTCTGTACAGAACACAAAATACATAGATTACCGCATCACTGATGCAGTCAGATGTTTCATACATAAACACACATATTTGATTGCCCTTGACCTTCTCATTGACCTTGATGTTCCATGTGTGTCCTGTCAGTGTGGCACCGAGGGTGGTGGCCAGATCCCGGTCAGTGCACGAGGACGCCAGCGACCCTCCGCTGCCCGTTGTGGAGCTAAAGGACGACCAGCCGGTCACCTCGCTGCAGATCTGGCTGGCTGACGGGCGGCGCCTGGTCCAGAGGTTCAACCTCTCTCACCGGTACGTGCTTTAAGTATCTTCCGGTAACTTAGAATAAAAAAGGAAAAGAATAGCACAACACAGCTCACTTAATGAACGGCGACCAGTCTATTGATGAGCTGACGTTAGTCAGACCTTCATCACAGTAGCTTTCGTAGGTGTCTTCCTACCTACATTTTTTGCCACCATCACCTGCGTGCATGCCTTAAAGGAGTTGCTCTCAAATGGCCCAGTTACGGTAGTAAGGTTTAAAATTGTAGTCATATTTGTAATTGTATGGTGTAATATGGGGGAAAAGAAGAATATGTTGATGAGGAAAACAAGACAAAAGTCACAGCTGTATAAAGGCCCATTCACACCAAAAACGATAACGATAACGATAACTATAAATAAATATCGTTCTCGTTAATATGAATGACGACGTTCACACATAAACTATAACGATAATGACATGAAGAACGATATCGTTGGGGATCACTTTCAGAGCGATTTTCACAACGATAAAATGCTAATAGCCAATCAGAACCCATCAAATTTTAGCCCTCACATTTATTAACACAATGAGAGTCTTTGTTTATCGTTGTTCAGTGTGAACGCTTTTATCGTTATGGTTATAGTTATAGTTATCGTTATCGTTCTTGGTGTGAATGGGCCTTAAGACCCTTTCAACAATAAAAACAAAAACAATGCTTGAACGTTCTATTTGGGCCCCAATCTACTTCCTCTGCATTAAGATAACATATGGAATGTTAAAACGGAAGTCTTGTGGGGCCAATTATGATGCTGATAATGGAACTCTCTTGAAAGGGTCCATAAGAATACTCTCATCATACTCTCATCAGAGAACAGCTATTCCAGTTTGTGGTGGGGGGATGGGGGCAATGCAGCTATGACTTTGATCTCCTTCATTCTCTTTGACCCTGTTATACTGTGTGTGTCGACCCTGTCAGCGTCTTATCCACTGACATGAGAACTCAAAGGACCCTCCTCTGCCCATGTCCATGTTTTGTCCTAATGGACGTTGCGCTACTGGTGGTGAGCCTCTTGTACTGAATTCCATCTCTTCTTCTCTTCTCAGAAGTACAGTAGTCCATATGGTGGAGAATTATGTAACCCAACGCAGTAATACATCGCAGCATATATTATACATCAGGCTCGGCGAGAACCGTGGCGCTATATAGGCCGAGGTGCCGTGCTGAAGCTGGCTTAAGAGCTATTGCGTAATGATCATGCAGCATTTATATAACGGTGTAATCTGAGAGGGTGGCTTACTGACACAAAACACAAGAGAATTATCTTCTACCAACTGCAGATGTTATTGTTGTGCCTTTGGAGGAGCGTGCGTTACAAAAAAGTTCTGTGGCTTTGTAGTCTTCAATATCATAAAGAGAGTCTGGAAGTTCTTGTGTGCAAAGAAGTGTCTGTGTGACTGTGTGTGTGGTTATTCGATGTGTAAATTCTTCCAAAGTCACTTTGAACAGTGGCATCAAAACAAAGTTGATAATGATGTCCAAAACATACCCCAAAATAGTGGTGAAATCCTGCATAATGCCGCTTCTAACAAGCCCCTGGTGTCCACAGGATCAGCGACGTGCAGGACTTTGTGGGCCAGACCCAGGCGACGGAGGCGCCCTTCATCCTGACCACGTCTCTGCCCTTCAGGGAGCTGACGGAGGGAGGCCTCAGCCTGGCCGAGGCTGACCTGAGTAACGCCGTCATCGTGCAGAGGCCCCTCAACACACACGCCCCCTTCGGACATTCCTGACTTCAAGGCAACCAGAGCCCTCCCTCACCTGCACACACACACACACACACACACACACATATGCACATGTGCACACACACACAGGCACCCCTAACTAGCCCTCCCCCCACTCTTGCACCCCGCACATCCCTGCCTCCCTAGATAAAGGGATGACGCACAGAGACTCCAAAATCACTTGACTCTTTTACTCTCTCTCTCTTTCTCTCTCTTTGTCTGTTCTATTCATTATTCGTCATGGACTTGCTGTTCACGGGAACAAACACAAACACAAACACACAAGGAAAAATCCAGGCCATACCTTCTACCACCAACGCCAGCGTCCATTCTACTAGTGCTTTTGCCCTGTCTTGATTCACGCCATCCCCTGCCTAACCTTAAATGCTACACAAGGACTCGACTCAAGTCGGAAGACTGTAAAGTGCAGGTCATCGACAGGGCTTCCCTTGATGTGGTGCAGCGTTTGCACCTCGCCACGGCTTTGTATATCACTGTGTACAGAACCTTAATGTGAAACAGATACAGTCAGCTCTGGGCATGGTGGCTGAGCCTGCTTCAGTCACACAGCAAGGAATGTTGTATCTTTAAGTAAGCGTCCAGTCTGCAATGCGAGACTAGTTATGTATATCAAAGCAAAGCGAATGGAAATATGTGAAATTATGCTGTTATCTTGGAATGTGTTTGATTGTTCAGTTGCTTGCTGAAAGAAAGAATTCATGCACTTTTTTGCGTTCTTCTGGAGATACATGGATGACCAATGCCTGCAATAATAAAGAAATATTAAACAAAATCAATTGCTGTATGAACTTTATGACATGCCTCGAGTGCATTACATTTTGTGTCAAATTACCAAAAGGTCCTTACAAAACTCAATATGCGCTCCGTGTCTTGACACAGTGTAGCGTGGGTTCATTAAATAACCATATGCACGCGGCACATTTTATATCTTGCTGCAGAGGCAACGAACACCATTAAGTATCTTCAATATTTTAAACTTTTGGGGACATATTCGGTCGTTCAAACGCTTGAGAAGCTCTCGAGAGTTGATGAATGCCCGTGCCGAAATAGCTTCATGTCTCCGAGTAGACTGAATAAGCCGTTTATCACTTTATAGTTAGAAAAGACAGGGAATACAATCCACCCCACATAGCTCACCAGCGGTGGCTTGCTATGGCTTTATGCCATTTTGAACATGTTCCTAGACACACAGAACACATTTCCTTGGCCTCACGGTTAATAAGATATGGCACGAATGGAATTGTCCCTTCCCAGATGTTCCCGCCGGTCTCTTTGAAAACGTGAGCCTAACGAACGTGCTCCACCCGCGTATGTTGCAGTTCATTTTCACGCATTATTTACCAATAGCCTAGCCTACTAGAGGTACGCGCAATGCGAGCCATATGGCTATTGCCGCCTTTCAGATGCCTGGTTATTCTGAAATAATAACGGCGATTTGCCCAGGTGAGATACTGAGACCCGGTGCTGGTTTGTGGGGAGGACGTACAGTGTTTCGTGTTGTTTTGTGACTGGTTGTTTTCTTCATCATTATATATCAATATGAAATTCAATTTAACTTTATGTACTTTATAAAGTGATAAACGATTTAGTTGTAGGACCAATCTTTAATGCATGGGTACGCGCACTGAATTTACTCTTGAGGGGTTGTCTAAATAAAAAAGACTTTGGTCATTTCAATGTTTTCTTAGACAAGTCTGTAAAAAACCCTGAAAAATCGCAGGAATAGGTAGGCTACATACTTTCGTGTGTGCAGTGTGAGCTTTGTAGTCAGGTAAATGTTCCCATGTCCCTTTTGTGGGTTCCGCCGATGTTCCTCTAGGAGGAGCACTTCCCCCCTTTCTGTGTAAATAAAAAAATCAATTGGATGTGCACCGTCAGCCTCCGCAGTCTCCTTTTGCTCTTCTGGAATGAGCCCGCAGCGCGCCGACTGACAAACTCCCAGTTCGCTGGCACTGAGCCTCTCCCATCACCCAGGTTAGTGCCCCGTGTGCGCCACATTACGCACGGCGTTTTTCAGCTTATCACGCGAAATTGACAATAAATAAAAGTAAATATATCATAGTGTAGAATATTTTGCTTGCAAATGTCTATGCGTATTTTAGGAAAAATATGATGTCTGCGTTAAACAGATAAGCATTACTATAAACACAAAATGTCTCAATATTGTTGGTGTTTTTGCCATTATTGCAGATGTCTGGTAGATCTTTTGACATTGTGCTCTTTTGACCTTGTGCATGACATTTCAATGAGATTTACCCTTAACTCTAAGCGATGCATCCTTCTAGTGTTTGCGAGTGTGGTAAGCTGCAAACTAAAAGCATCACTGTAATAGCCTCTGCGATCTGCTAGAGGAGGAGGGAGAGGGTTTGTGGCAGATGTTTGAGAGTGACAGAAGTGTGTGTGTGTGTTTGTGTGTGTCTGTGTATCTCTCTCTTTCTCTTTCTCTCTCTCCCTCTCTGTCTCTCTCTCCGCCTCTTTCTCTCTGTCTGTGTGTGTGCATGTGTTTATCTGTGTGTATGTGTGTGTGACTCTGCCCTCCCCTTTCCCTGGCTCCAGGCCAGAGCCCTGAGGGCAGCATGTGAATGGAGGTGGAGAAGTCTGCTTCTGTCGTTGCTGGTGCTGGTCCTGCTGCTGCCGCTGCCGTGGCTGAGAAAGAGGGCAGAGTCACCACCGCCGCTGTCCGCCTGCCTCCCGTCACTCTCAGAGCCATGGCCAAGGGAGAGAGAGCAGCCGCCGAGGGCTCACCGGCCGACAAGCTCGTTGTGAAGCACCCCAAGCCCATCTTTGCCAAAGTCACACAACAGGTAAGTGTCCAGCCGCCCGGTCCAGTCACTGTGCCCGAGTGAGTGATAGATGTTTTTTTTTTTGGTGTGTAATGGTGAAGATTTTGTCACTGTTGGAGATGGCATTGGTGAATAGATGTTGTTGGAAGGCGCACTTCTGGATAGATTTCTGTTAGTCGTAAATGTGAATATGATCAAATCATCTTCATGATGATTTATTTGAAAACTGAACATAAACTTTAGAGGAGTATTTTTGTGAGACAAAGACAGCTTTGGAAAATAAACCCAAGAAGAATCCTGTCCAAGATAAAGAGGACAAAGCTCAACCACAGGTATGCTGCAGTATATGTGTGAGATGAGAGCCTGTCTGCTTGTGGCACGGCAGATGGAAGTTTGCCTATGAAAATATGTGGAACGGTATGTTTTAATGAATAAATGGAATGCCTTCTTACTGATGCCTCTCCACTGGGACTCCCCAGGGGCTTTCGATACTGAACAATGACATTCACTGAGGTGTATCGGTAAAAAGAATAAACAAGTTTAACCTGAACAGGGCAAGGGTGGAGTGTGTGTGATTAAAAAGATGTGCTGGATTTGCCTTCCTGGAATTCAATACTGTGTGACTGTAGGTGACTTAAATGTTGTGAGAGATTGAACCTCGTAGGTTAAGTCTATTTTGAGTCAGGGGTTGTCATCGGTAGAATTGAGATGGCGGGTCGAAACTCAATTAACCCTTGTGACATTTGTGAGGTGTGGGATTTGAAAGAAGATGTCAGTGACATTCAGAAGATTAGCTCTTGCTGATTGAATTCACATGTGTCATCATCAATAGTCTGACCCCAGACAGATGATTTCAGTGGGAATGGTCAGGAATGGGTAGTGTGAATGATTTGTTAAAGGTTCAGCTGTGGTTGTCTGATGTGTCAGATTATAATGAAGATGGGAGAATCACAGTCTGCATCCCACCTGCCACTCCGCCTCATGGCATTAATCATTATGAAGAGATCAAAGAGTCTTTGTCTGCTCTCATGTGTGTGTGTGTTTTGTATTTTGTGTGTGAGTGTGTGTGTTTAGCTGCAGATAAAACTCCTGAACTGATGAAATACACACACACACACACACACACACACACACACACACACACACACACACACACTCAATGAGAAATAAAAAA
The DNA here is from genome assembly GCF_018492685.1 of Alosa sapidissima. Taxonomy (NCBI): domain Eukaryota; kingdom Metazoa; phylum Chordata; class Actinopteri; order Clupeiformes; family Clupeidae; genus Alosa; species Alosa sapidissima. The sequence continues at coordinate 13,201,457 of NC_055962.1, forward strand.
ATGTGAGCAGACACGTGATTGCAACAGTGATGAAATACATATTTGTCTTTCTGAATACATCTCATCAAAAAATCTCATCCCTGCACTGGGACTGTCAGCCATAAGTCCCATCAGGGCGCCTTGAGAAAACAAGAGGAGCTCAGCTTTTAGAGGAATACATTGCCAGTGTGTGTGTGTGTGTGTGCATGTGTGTGTGTGTGTGTGTGTGTGTGTGTGTGTGTGTGTGTGTGTGTGTGTGTGTGTATGTATGTGTGTATGTCAATTATGCATGGAGAGAGCATTAATGGCCCAGCTGTCATTGTGTGTCCTCTCCTGTTCCCCTGAACCCCTTGGTTCTCATGAGGGTAGAGGTGTTTCAGATGAGTATCGCCACCACGGTAATGTCTACTGGTGACATAGTGCTTTTTTCAGTGATAATAAACCAGATGTTTGGTAGCAAAGATTCTAGAGCACTATGCTCCGCTCTAGAATCTTTGCTTGGTAGAATCTTTGCTTGGTAGTATGAGATGAGAGGCAATGGAGGTGCTTGCTGTAGATGACATAAGCTGTTGCTAAGGGTGCCAGCCTCCATTGGGGGTGCGGTGGGTTTGCACAAATCGGAAAAATGAGGACACCCCAAACCACTGAAATACCATTGCTTAATGAAGAGAGTGTATGTGTTTGCTTATAGGACACTCACAACACAATATATACTGTATATATTAGTAGAATCAAAGTGGGTGCTTTAGTGGAAATGAAATAGTGATTAGTGATGGTATTTGTTTGTAATGTTAATGAGATGGTGCACATTTCAGTGATGAAGCAGTGGACGTTAATGGTAATTAAATAGTGGTTTATGTAATGTTTAGAGTAATATATGATGAATGCAGTAAAGGTTATGTAATGGATATTTGTAATGTTTCAATACTAATGAGGTGGCAGACATTTCAATAGTATTGAGGTAGTGAATGTTTTGGTAGTGGGCCTAATTGAGGATTTGACGTAATAGAGTGGTAGAGGCTTCAGTACTTCAGATAATGCAATGGATATTTGTAATGTTTCTAACATTAATGAAATGGTGGACATATTTAAATAGTGGATGATTTAGCCTGTGTAGTAATTAAATAGCTGATATCATATTATGATAAGCTGGTAGATGCTGCAGCAGTGATGACATAAAGGATATTTGTAATATTCCTAATGGTGTTTATTCCTAATAGTATTTACCATTAAGAGGTGGAGGGCCCAGTGAGTGAGGATAGGGGCACATGTCAGCCAGTGTTAGGGAGGCTGACCAGGAGGCTGACCAGGAGGGATGAGTTGATGGCTGTTTCTGGGGCATGGTGGTGATGGTGATGGACGTATTAGTTATAATAAGGAAGCGTGTGTCTATTTCAGGGTTGTTTTCTCTCCGAGTGTGAAAGCTAAACGGCTTTTGGGAGATTTCTGTCCAGTCGGCCCCCTGTGTGAGCTGCTGTGGTTTTCCAGTCGCTGCTCTGGTATGATGCCTGGTGAGCCGCGCTGGTGCGTGTTGGCACGACCACGTTGGCACGGATTTTAATCTCTTAAGACTCCATTAGACCTCTGTTTCATAATCTGTTTCAGTGTATGTCGGACTAAGTGGAAACATCTGTTAATGCAAGTGCTGCTTTCTTTTATTTCTGCACCTATTCACAACACATACAGTTTAAGCCTTGTCATTAATAGCGTAAAATGTTCATTGTTATTCAAATGTTCAGTTTATGATCTTGACTGGGGTGCTTTTCAGTGGAAACATTATAGCATGAATGCATTTACATAACAGTGCTGGATGAAGTCATTCTGTCACATCAAATCAAAAAACAGCAAGGACAAATCCCGCTTATGATAAACCCTTAAACTGCTTATCATTTTTATCTAACCAGATTTATCCTCCAGCCTGTGTGCGCACATAGCAATCTGTTGAGAGAGACAATGGCAAAGTTCAAGTTAAAGCACTCAGCAGAGTTCAATTCAAAGTATCACTGCAAAGATGCTGATGTGGACCTCAATGTATTCACATGCTTGCTGTTTTGGATTTCATCGGAATTCCCACATTTACAGAGTCAGGATGCTTGTTTTGTGTCCATTTCAAATGGAATGGAACTTGCATACCATCTCATAAACCACCATCATGCTTGTCCCCACTGGTCACCATGTAGCAAAGGGGACTCAATGATGGCTGCCCAGACACCAGAGGATATCCTGTTTATGTCTCCTGTGATAAGAGTCTAGTAAACACTTATCTGGTGCGAAAGGAAGTGCACTCCTTGTTCTTGAATTGCACTGATACAGGCATGCCTGTGTAATCTGCCAAGTACTGCAGAAGTGCTATGGGACAGTTCAGAGAGACTTGGCTCTATTTAGCATCTCTTACATCACTCTGGGGCAGACAATTGCAATACCTTAGTATCAGCCTGTACCATTTCAAAACAATGCTGATGTCATTTTGACAGGTTTCCATGGCATCTCAGGTTTCCATGGCAAAGGTAGTAGAAAACACAAATAACCGATAGATATTAACTTCTGCATAAGGTCATTAGCAAAGCTTGTAGAGACCTGCACAGTGTGGTGTCACTCTAGAATATGGTTATTACTTGCCACTTGAAAGTAATGAAGGCAATAGGAAGAGTCCAAAATTGTAATGTCACCAAAATCAGAGTAATGTTAGAATATCCAAACACCTCATATCATCATCAGAGGCATTTGTTTTCAGTGAACCATCTTTAGACAATAATGCCAAACAACAAATGAAATGGTCTTTCACTGATGTTTCTCATCTCTCAAATCTTAGTTTGTACATGCTGTATCTACAGCAAACAAAGAATTCCCAGTGAGTGCACCTGTGTGAGTGAAGCATTGAGGCAAAAACAACAGAATCATTCCAACAGTCCAGAGACTCAGGCAAGGCGGCCATGGAGCTTGGACAGCCCTTTCAGCTTCCCCATGAAAGCAGTGTCCTATTTATCCTCGGCCAGAGAATCATTATAGCACTCAAGAGTGGTGAGGAAGTACAACCTGACTTGGGTGTGCAACACTCTCTCTCTCTCTCTCTCTCTCTCTTTCTCTTCCTTTTGTTCACCATCTTTTCTCATTTGCTCTCTTTTGCCATCTTTTACTCTCTTGCCCTCTCTCCCTTTTTCTCTCTCTCTTTTTTATCTCTTTCTCTCTGTCTTTCTTTGTCTGACTCCGTTTCTTGGTCTTTGAACTGGCAGTGAAAAAGGCAATCCCCGCATTTGAAATGATTACATGGAAAACCTCCTGGTAATTGTAAATGTGAAAGCCATTCATTTTTTTTTACAGCTGGATAAGGAGGGAAAGAAAAAAGAAAAAAGAAAGGAGGAAATGAAAAAAGAAAAAAGAAAGTCAACCAGTTAATTACAGTTTCTTTTGAAGAATGGGATGGAGCAGTACACTCTGGCCTTAGTGGTGGTTAGCTGTGGAGTTCTGAGGGCCGTGATTGACAAGCCCTGAGGGTGGGAGAGGAAGAGGAGGGAAGAGGATGGGGAAAGAGAAAGGCTAGAACCTCTCAATGCAAATGAAGGAGAGCATGTGCTTATTTATTGGGAGATGAAGGGAGGTTTAGCATGCCTGTGTGTGTGTGTGTGTGTGTGTGTGTGTGTGTGTGTGTGTGTGTGGTATGTGTGTTTGTGTGTGTGTGTGTGTGTGTGTGTGTGTGTGTGTGTGTGTGTGTTCTGTGTGTGTGTGTGTGTGTGTGTGTGTGTGTGTGTGTGTGTGTGTGTGTGTGTGTGTGTGTGTGTGTGTGTTGTTATAGTGCACGTCTGTCTCTGTCTGAGGAAAGGCGTTCTGTGGCCTCTAATAAGTAGAAGGGACTCCTTAGGGGTGGTTACGGTGTCCTTTAATGTGTAGTGACTACCCCCACCCCTCATAGAAACACTTTCTCTTGTCCTCTTGTGTTTACACATATGCACACTTGCACACACGCACACTCTCTCTTTCTCTCACACACACACACACACACATCAAAAACACATCCAAATGTACTTTCTTCCCAGATGTAAGTTTGACACCTCTTTAATGTATGACGTGTTTATATTATTGAAAACATCACCCAGAACATGCACTTTATTTATAAAAGCATGTAAGATGGCACATAGAGCATAGCTGACTGGAGCTGAGAATGGGAATCCTAGAAAGCCCCAACTCTCTCTCTCTCCACCCAGGATTATTTCTGTGGTGGGTGAGGCCAACATTTGGGTGTGTGTGGGTGTATATTTGGCAGGTGTCTCTCTCTGTGTGTGTGTGTGTGTGTGTGTGTGTGTGTGTGTGTGTGTGTGTGTGTGCGTGTGTGTGTATGTGTGTAGCAGTGTCTCCTTGATAACCATAGCCTAAACCCAGTGCAGCCAGAGGCTTCTCTCCCCCCCCCCCCCTTCTCTCTGATCCTCTAGTCTATCTTACACATTAACAACCCCACTGCCCACCCCACCCCACCCCACCAGGAGACCAGCCCATTTCAGTCTGGCCGTGGGGCAGGGGAAGGGGGTCTGATGATAAGCCATTGCCATCGATGTGGTCACTCATTTGAAGGGGCGGGGGTTCGTCTTAAGTGGGCGGGGAGTGGGATTGTTGGTGGGTTAACGGCAAGTTTCACAAAGCACAAAGACAGATGATGTTCATATCATCTTAAGAACACCCACGGGCTATCATTAACATGCCTGGGGAGTTCTCGAAGGATGCCTGTGAAGTAGCGGCCTTTGATGTAACCCCGGTGATTTATTGTCGCCGAGTTAACGGAGCCGGCGGGAGCTGTGGCGTCTCGGCAAACGGTTCGCCAAACCCCTCGTCTTCATCTTTGAGTCGTTTGTGGTTTTGAGCGACTGTGCAGAGGTCTCCCCCAAGCTTGATCTTAAAGGCCAAAGTG
>NC_055962.1:13211335-13431335 GCF_018492685.1 Alosa sapidissima
GGCAAGGGGGATCTTACGTTTGGTTAGGTCCAGTAGCAATGAGCTCCGGGCCGTTGCTCGCACAGTCGGGTCGTCGTTATTTAACATATGCAGTAAGTGACTTATTCTGGTGGCTATATAAATCCATTCAATGTTAGGGATTCCAAGTCCCCCCTCCGATTTGTTCATGAAAATTATACTCCTTGTTGTGTGTGTGTTAATATTTGTCCATTTCCTAACCAGCTGCACTGACTTACAGACTCTCTCTCTCTCTCACACACACACACACACACACACACACACACACTGTTGTATCAGCAGCATTGGGCTGCATTATACATGGGAGCAGCATCCTCTCCCACATCCTTAAGATGCGAAAAGCAGCAGAAATCCACCCAATGGAGGCATGCACCGCATCCCTGTGTGTCTGAAGGCCAATGGTGTTTAGAGCGATCCTGTGGTCTGGGGGATTACGCCGTCATGGTTCGCTGTCATGTCCACAGAAACCCCAGGATAGATGCTCTTCACATACACTGCACACGTCTCTGGCATTCAAAAAGGCCAAATTGGCTGTCTCTTTTCATGTCAGATGCATAGATATGCACTTTAAGTCATTTGACTCTGTTTGGGAATGCTACCATGGAGAAAAATATTTGGGAGAATTGACCAGTCACTTCGGTTCAGTAATTCATGTTGTTTATTTGGCCTATTTTGCCCATTATGACAATTTAACCAAAGAGCTTAAACACAGAAGCAGGCACAAGAAGAAAAAATATATGATGATGAGAAACAAAATAAATCAAAACATGTCAATAAACAATAAATCAAACACATCAAAACACACATACGGTCATGTAAATAAATTAAGAAGGAAAAAAGGAAAGCAGAAACAGAAAAAATAACAATAACAACAAATGACAAGAAAACAACATAATCACATCTTACTTTAAATGTGATGCAGATGTGAGAAGGTGGAACATGTCTGTGGGCTGTAACATGGTGTTCCCTCTCCTGTTTTAGGATGGTGGGGTGCACTCCCTTTGTGGTGGTGGCCTACTTTTATCTCTGGTTCGTCCCGCCCTTCGCAAACGGCAAGTTCATGTGGTATCTGGGCTTCTATTGCCTATACCAGACCCTCATCACGGTAAGATGACCCTCTGTCAGGGGTTAATGACCACCTTTTCTCTCTCTGTTGTATTACCTGATACATGTTTTCCTCCCCCTTTCGATTTCCGCACTTCACAGCTTATATTTCAGAGGTTTTGAAGTAATGCATCTAGTTTAGCCTTTAAGTCAATCAGATAGCAATTTATTATCTATTATTGAGGCTGGGTTCACTGCAATATCACCTTCTGTTACAGCAAAGCTTTTTCTAACTGGTGAAATAACAGAGAGTTTCTCTCTGTTTTCTCTGAGATAGAGGACTTTATCTGTCCCGTCTGATTCCCCTGGAGATCGTATCTGAGCATGTCTGCTCTGGATCCCCTTCTAACCTGGCTATCCTTGCCACTCGTCTGCTGTGTTTCCTGACTCTTCCTCAATTCCCTCAAACAACCAATAAAAACAAGTTACCAACAGCCCCTCAGGAGTAGCACTTTGCTCTTAGTAGATAAAGACTTAGTAAGTGATCCCATCGAGCCTACAGCAGCCACAGTCAGATCCCATGGGGGATAGGATAGGACAGTTTTTTTGGGCTACAGCAAACCCTACAGTTTACATAAAGTTACATCAGCGAATCAAAATACCTTAAATATGGTCCTCTTTTGATGCGGTTGGGGCTGAGATTTATCTTTGTTTTTGCGCCGTCACTTAGGTCTGGCTGGAGTTTGTCCCTGACTACCAGGGCTCTCACCACCCTCCTCGCATGTGAGAGGCAGAAAAGAGCCCCAATGCCAGCCACAATGTGCTTCACTGTAATGATAAGTCACTGCAACTGCTTGATAAGTATATGGTGCGCCTCGCCAGCAGATTGGCTAAATGCTAGTTGCCTGTTTTAGCCCAAGCCATTGTCTTTTAACAGCGAGGGTTGGGAAACAAACAGCTGTCAGCCCATTTTAATGCTGTAGTCTTCAGTCAATAAAAACACAAGAGGAGGGAATGAATAGCGGGATAACGATGCCCACTCGTCACGTCTCAGGAAAGACCGTTTCCTTTGACGTATAGCAACATCACCCACTCGCGAAACTCATGGACACACCAACAGAAATAGCGTCTCGACGAGGCCCTTGCAAATGACATGCCTTCGCATTATGGCACAAAGGAAAGACTGGGCACAGCTTTCCCCGCGGCCATTTATTTTTGTAGTTCTCTGGCATGACGGGCCGGCCGCAAAGCTGAGTTGGCCGTTGTATAAATAACAAAGTGGCGAAAGAAGGAGATCGGCGTGCTAGCGCGCAGGGCAAGGTGGCGCTCGGAGGCCAAATGAGGCGATTGCTCATTGGCCGGAACAGAACCCGAGGTGATTAATATTGATGACGCTTCAGAAGTGGTACAAAAATAAAATGTTTATGAAGGAGAGAGAAGGGGAAAAAAATGTAGGCCTACATGCTGGGCAGGCATATGAGAGAACAACGCCCATAAGTTGTAAACCGTGTCTGCTTATTTATTGCCACGTTTATTTGGTCTTCTTGGTTCCCTTTTTTTCCTGCCCCAACTGCCTCTGCTTTTTCCACTAACATCTTACAGCCTTTTAAATGTATAGCTTGAAAGATATGATCCCAGGTCCCACATGGCTCAACGCTGTTGGTGCTAAGATTGTCAACAAATTACTGTCAACCCATAAAGTTGATATGGTTAACTTAGTAATCAAACCAAAGTAATTATCTATGGTCCATCTTAGTCTAAAGACCATCTCGTCATTTACTTATTTCCCTATTCACTATTATGTTTCAGTGTTATTGTTTTTAGACCTTTTAGACATTAATACAGTTATGTTCTAATGCAGTAGAGGTGATTTTCTACGTTCTCCTGTTCTCCCACAGTGCTTCCACGTGCCTTACTCAGCCCTCACCATGTTCCTCAGTACGGACCAGAGGGAGAGGGACTCTGCCACGGCCTACCGTACGTCTCCCACCCACACAGCATCGTTAATACCACACACACATGAGATGCAGATTTACTGTGTCAGAGCACTGAGTGGGTTTGGTGTCATTTGCACAAAGCGTAAACAGTCGAGATCTCTGACTACTTTTTGTTTACTTGATATTGAAATGAATTGTTGCTGATTTATTGTTTTGTTTTGGATCATTGTAATGTACACAACCTAAAATAAAATATAGTATCTTTATTAGTAATTCCACCTGCACTGGATGTTGTAAGTGCACTCGTTATCAGTAGTTATGACTGATAATTTTATGTTTGTGTTTGACTCCAGGTATGACGGCAGAGGTTCTGGGCACGCTCGTTGGTGCTGCCATCCAGGGTCAGATCGTGGCGAGTGCCCACACAATGAAGCACTGCCTACATCACAACCTGTCCACCAGTCACCTGGGCAACAGTAGCGGCTCCGAGGTCGTCAAGAGTCTGGCGCTCTCGCAGGACTTCCTGTCTCATGCGGTACGTGTCACTGTCACTACCACTTGCTGGGAATGTACACCACAAGCCAGACATGAGCAAGAGTGTGAAGTAAACTAATCAATTTACACTGCCTCCATCTCAAAGGGGACACAACAATGTGTTTATCCATGTGTTTTTTTCTAGGTGTCCGCTTCACATACCCTCTTGAAATAGATGTGGAGCGTAAAAATACACTTTCCTTTACTTTTAATGGCTGTAATACATGCGTAAAGTGCAAGTGGTGTAATTTGATAGACTAATTCTAATGGAATTCTATTGCTAACAATAGACGGACGTCAGACAGGCGACTGAAAAACGCTTCGAAAACGGCTCTGGGCAAATTCACAGTTACAGGGTGGACGAGGCTGGAGCAGTGCTGATACTGATCTGGTGCAGAGCCAAGCCAGATTAGGGCCAGATGTGGCCCACATTCAGGCTGGAAGTCAGCCATTATCTGCTCATCCTTTTACATTCAGAAACCTCTATTCTCTGGGGTATACTGAGTGACAAGGTCATTTTGAGCCTGTGAAAGGCTTTAAGTGCTCAGAGAAAATTGTTCCTCTGTTTGAGTCCCCTTAGAAAAGTGGTTCCATGGGAATCCTGTTAATGACCCTATGCTCAACCTTTTTTTTTGCTTTCAGCTTTTAGTTTAGGTTTTCAGAATTGAAAAACATTTCAGCATCAGAATACGCTGCCTTATCTTGTTGAAGGTCCAGTCTGAGATTCTAATTCAATATTTTTTTTGTGTCAAACTCCTTATTGTTCCCTAGCTGTCCGTTGTTTATGTATGGTCAAATCTTCAGTGTACACAGTGCTGGCTCTGTACATCAGAAACAAACATTGCGGTTCGGACTAAGACATACACAATTCCATCAAATCAAGTTCAAGTATTTCAGTAGCATGAAAGAGAGGTGGTGCAATTTAAATGGCTGTTGAGCTCAATGTCAACAACTTTTCACCACAGTTGCAGACTGTACCTTTAATGAATGCGATTAATATGATGTTATGTGAAAGTATTTTAAACATCCTTGGCTGCTTGCTGTATAGTTAATAGTTTCTCTGTCCTTTTGACACTGTGTACTGACACCTGTGTGCCTATTTTCATGGCTTGTTACAGTAGCGTTAAAAGACTGTGGGAAAGTCCACTGCTTGTTTACACACAGTCTAGCCATATAAACTAGAGGCCACACATAATTCATGTGGAAGTTCCGGTACGAGGCAGAGCAAGGAGGGTTGGATCCACATGTGCACCTTACACCAGCGGGCCCGAACACATCAGAGACTGCTGGGGTTTTGGGGGTTGATGTTTTGGCTCCCAAAAGAGCCCCAAAAGAACTCCCTGTTCCTTTTGCATGGGAAGCTAAAAGCCCCAGCCCTGATCCCACAGTGTGTGTGTGTGTGTGTGTGTGTGTGTGTGTGTGTGTTTGTACTTGCGTGCAAGCAAGCAAGAGTGTGTGCGGATATTTGCGAGTTTGTCTGCTTGTGTGTGTGCATCTGTGTGTGAGTGCATTTGTTTGTACGTATGCATGTGAGTTGTGTGTGTGTGTGTGTGTGTGTGTGTGTTTGCGCGTCTGTGTGATGTGTACTGTATGCGAAAGCAGTCGGGAGGAAGTTGCAACAGATGAAACGCGGCCGTGGGAGCCGTGCCACCAGCCACAGCTATTTGGAGCCAGCCTCCACCTCCACCCCTGACTGCCGCTGCCGCTCCCCGCTAGGCCACGGTCCCTCCGCTGCCCGCCCGCGAGCACTGCGCCCGGGCACTGCCACATTCCGCTGCGGCCCGACCGCCGGAGCTAGAGGGTGTGTGTGTGTGTGTCTGTGTGTGTGTGTCTGTGTCTGTGTGTGTGGTGGGGGGGGGGACTGTTTGGGTGCGCCCTGTAGGCGACGGAACCCCTGTCGGAAACGTTGGTCGGGTGAATGTTTGATCTGGATAAATAACCAGGAGTCTTTAGCTACAGGCCCGTGGAAATAACAGCAAACAAGTCTGAGGTTGTTTAGGGCAGTGCAGTTCCTGTTATGGGGACGCCAGGGGGGTGCAGGGTGTGTGTGTGTGTGTGTGTGTGTGTGTGTGTGTGTGTGTGTGTGTGTGTGTATTTGTTTGTGTATGTGTGTGTGTGTGTGTGTGCTTGTGTGTGTATGTGTGTGTGTGTGTGTGTGTGTGTGTGTGTGTGTGTGCATATTTGGTGTAATGTTAAATCAAGTGAAAGGTTCCTCTTTCTGTAGGGACAGTTCCAATTTTGGCACCCCCTCCTCCCCATCAAAAGACATGGCATCAGGATGTTTACAAGAATGCACTGTGCAGACGGGTAGTCCCAAGCCAAACAGAGCAATCTGAATACTGCTGTGTGGAGTGAGGGGAAATTAGAGGGGAAATAAGATGGAGTAATGGATCATATGCTGGTATAAATAAAGAAATGAGCTTCCTTTGGGCCCTCTCTGTCTAAATGATTGGCAGCTGACCGTTGGTAATTTTCCTCTTTTATAGAGAGAGGTCTACATGATCGCAGCAGGGGTGATCGGTGGGATATTTCTGATCTGCACTGTGGTGATGTTCTTGGGAGTTAAAGAGAAAGACGGTGAGTCTCTCTGTGTGTGTGTGTGTGTGTGTGTGTGTGTGTGTGTGTGTGTGTGTGTGTGTGTGTGTGTGTGTGTGTGTATGTGTATGTGTCTGTGTGTGTGTGTGAGTGTGTGTGTGTGTGTGTTTAGCTTAACTGCATACTCATGTTTCAGAATAATCCCATTACACAAGAAACAGTAGCTTCCAAGGACACTCACGTCTTCTGCAAGGTCCATACACACACAAGCACACACACACACACACACACACACACACACACACACACACACACACACACACACACACACACACACACATAGCATTATTCATAACTTTGAGTATATCATTTAACTTTACATTTACTCTACAGATTAATTCCATATTGAATTAACATCACTCTGTATTAGGACAAGTAATCTGGTCTAAGGGGTGTCGTAGGCATATTCTCACTCCATTGAATGTGTCCAATGGATTAATTTCTAAAGTAAATCGTTCAACCACTGAGCAGCATCCTCTCTGCACTGTTCCTGTAGATCCCTACGTACCAAAGACGGAGAAGCAGATTTCTTTCCATCAGGGTTTTGTGCTGGTGATGCGGCATGGGCCCTACATCACGCTCACAGCAGCCTTCCTCTTCATATCGGTGGCCATCCAGGTGAGATAGAACATCTGTCAGCATATCTCTGTCCCTCTCTCTCTGTTTGTCTCTCTCTCACCCCCCCCCCATATCTCGCTTTCACTCTCTCTCTCTGTCTGTCTGTCTGTCTGTCTGTCTGCATGTCCTTCGGTGTTTAATGTTTGTCATATTCTGTCTTTCTTTAAATCCCTTTGCCTGTTTGTGTTAATCTGCTCCTTTCTCTTGGTGTCTCTGTCATGTCATTCTTTCCTCATCTCTGTCATCTGTCACACCATCTACCTCTCTTTCTCTCTCTCTCTCCTTCTCCCTCTCTGCTGAACACCAGAGTAGCTGTGATATTTGATCAGTGGGAGAAACATTTCTATTTTTGAATATGCTTGAAAGTAGCTTTTCTCAAAACCCCAAACCTTTTTTCCAACCCACAAAGACAGTCTACATTTCAGAGCAAAAAAAAAAAATCTCCCTGCCTCACTTTTCCAGCTGACATCCATCCTGACACCTCAAAGGGATTATTATTCCCATGAAGTTCTCACTGTGGCAGTCAACCATAAGACGTGTTCATTAGTGTCTGCGTTTCTGATCGTTTGTCTCATCTGCAGCTGGTGCAGAGTAATTTTGTCCTCTTCTGCACCTACGCCGTGGACCTGCGAGATCACTTCCAGAACATCGTTTTGACCATTCTGGTGAGAACTACACCCTATACAGTATACCTAGCCATACTGTATGCACAGTATACTATATATACATCGTTTTTGCTCAATAGATTTGTAACGTTTGCTAGATTTCTCAGGGATTTAAGCTTTAAGCTTTGGGGCAGCCGTGGCCTACTGGTTACTTCGGACCTATAACCGGAGGGTTGCCTGTTTGAACCCCGACCAGTGGGCCGCGGCTGAAGTGCCCTTGAGCAAGGCACCTAACCCCTCACTGCTCCCCGAGTGCCGCTGTTGATGCAGGCAGCTCACTGCGCCGGGATTAGTGTGTGCTTCACCTCACTGTGTGTACACTGTTTGCTGTGTGTGTTTCACTAATTCACGGATTGGGATAAATGCAGAGACCAAATTTCCCTCACGGGATCAAAAGAGTATATATACTTACTTATACTTAATTTTTGTTTTTAATGTTTTTGTTTTTTTTATCTAAAGTTGCTTTGAACAAAAGTGTCTTAAGTACTGTAACTGTAACAATATCACCAAATGCAAATGTATCAAATCCATACATAGGTAGGCCTATGGTAGGCCACATCTCTGACTGCACAAAGTATGCTTTTTATAATTGACTGACTGGATCTGCTCCCTGCTATCTTAATTCAATGATCAAGATTATATCCCCAACCTCCCACCGCGGTCTTTTGATGAGGGGCTGTTGTGTTGACCAGTCATAAACGTTAGGTCATAGACTGAGGACTCTTTTCCTCAGTGGTTCCATGTTGGTGGAATGAGTTGCCCAGTTCTCTCCGTTCCTGTGATAGTTTTGGGTCTTTTAAGAAGGGTCTAAAGGCATATCTGTTCAATATGCACTTAGTTTATTAGGCGTTTTTTACATGTTATGGTTTGTTTATTATAGTATTTATTTATTTTCATTAGGCTATTGATTGAATTGACATTGTTTATTATTGCTGTTCTCCTTGGTGTAGTCTTACCAGCGTTTTAAAATGTTTACTATTAAATGTAACTATTGCATTGCTGTTATTTATGTCACTTTGGACAAAAGCATCTGCTAAAATACCATAACCATAACCATAATTAAAAATATCAGTGAGTGAATGATTAATGAATGATGAAAGGTTAATGAATTTTAATACGGTTACTCAACTAGAGGTCAATATAACTGTTCAATTCATAAAGATAAAAGGGGCAGCAGTGCATATATGCACAAAAGCATTTGTACAGAATTAATCCTCAAAACACTCAAGATATAGCAGTTCATAGTGTGTACTCTATCTTAAGAAACAATTCTATACAAATGTGCCCAGCTAGCCTTCTACTTATCGTTGTGGCCTTAACAAGTGTATTGATCCGCTATTACGGGACGTTGACCTGCTGAGGCCCTGGGTTGATGGGAGAGAGTGGTGATGGTCGACCCGTCTTATGTTACACTACAGAACACTGCTTTCAAGATGCTGAGGGATAGAACCGAACAAAACAAACAGGAACCTCACAAAATCTCTGGTATTTATTTTTTGCCGCTAAAAAAAGTGCTATCTGTCTTTGCTTTCCTCAGATCTCAGCCGTGGTGAGCATCCCATTTTGGCAGTGGTTCCTTGAGAGGTTTGGCAAGAAGACGGCAGCGTTCTGTGGTATCACGGTAAGTTCCACACCTGGTGTTGACTGTGGGAGACCCACAGGCTGGTCTCAGCCCTGCCCTGCATTAGCCTATAAGGCTTATCCCAGCATAAACATGCAACATTTAATAGGACTGCATCACATATCAGTTTGGGAAAGAGGAACATCTACAGGCAGATACAGAGTTTGCACAACTGGCATAACAATTTAGGGCCTGGTAGAAATAGTAGATTAAATGTGGAATATTTACCATTTCTACTTTTCAAAAAAAAAATTAAAGGATGTAAAAAGAATGTTACTGAATGTGATATCATATTTTGTATTATGTAACTCAATTCCAATTAAGCTCATATATTAAGTTATATTTCTATTCTTGGTTATGAGTGAGCTTGTCATCTCCAGAGCTGCAGACTCCTGTTAGGTCCCAAAGCAACGCTGCAACATTGCAGGAAAACAACATTGCTTAGGCTGTGGCGCCTTGCAGTGGACATCTCTGTTATTACACTCTCTGAATGACATTCCTCTTGGAGAGATTTGTGTTCCTCGAAGGCCCTAAATCATTGAGACAGCCATAGCCTGCAATTGCCAACCCTCTCCTAACGTGCAGTGGTCTCTTTTTCACAGTGGATCATGCCCTTCACCGTCATGCTGGTCTTCATCCCAAACCTGGTTGTGGCGTATGTGGTGGCCGTCTCGTCCGGCCTCAGCGTCGCTGCCTCGCTGCTGCTGCCATGGTAACCGCCAAACACCTGCTCAAAATACACCCCCCCCCCCCCCCCCCCCCCATTCCTCTTCAACACCCCCACCCACTCAAAACTTTAAAGTTTAATGGCAGAAGTCAAAGGCGAAGTGAGAGGAAACTGTAATTTGCATCAAGCGTGTAGGTAGCCTCCTGCTGGTTAGCTACCGTCCATGCTGCCAGCCATGCGTGTAACGGCTGTAGTAACATTGTCATTAGCATTGCTCGTGCCAATGATGTCATGCAGATGAAGGGGAATCACTGCACAGGGCTCTGCAGGGAGCTCCGTCTCTCTGTGTTTTATCTGGCCTAACACACCGCTGTCTTTACTCCCCAACCACAACACTAATCACTCCCCTGCTTTACAAATGACAGGGGGAAAAGGATGTGGGGTATTTATTTTGGGATGGAAGGGGGGGTTCCCCTGGTGGACTGGGGGGGGGGGGGGGGGGGGGGGGCTGACTATTATATACATTAGGCACATGACTTAGGTATGATTTGATTCATGTTATGGGCTCAACCAGTGTTTAAGAGAGCGTTCTGGACTGTGTTGACTGTTGCCATGGCTAACGTTGTGAGTGATGATGAGATGATGAGAGTGTGTCTTGTTTTGTGGTCTGTGCTCTTTGTGGTGGTCCAGGTCCATGCTCCCTGATGTGGTAGACGACTTTCGGCTGGCCAACCCTTTCTCCAAGGGACATGAGGCCATCTTCTACTCCTTCTATGTGTTCTTCACCAAGTTTGCTGCCGGGATATCACTGGGAGTCTCAACACTTTGTTTGGAGTGAGTCAGTCATTTTCGCCTTCTAAGTTCATGCTACGGCTTAAAAAAATCAAATAGTACAATGAATTGTGCCCTGTGGTGATACTGAAAATTCATCCATATCAAATGATTCTATACTTTCACATATTCATTACACGGTATTTTATATAGACATGCAAAATTGATTGCCTTAATACATTGCACATCTCCGTGCATGTGTTGCCTAGTCTTTTTTTTCACAAAGATAATTTGGACTATTTTGCTCACATTTGACCAAAGGCTTTGTCACCACGATAACAGGTTTGCAGGCTATGACACAGGAGCATGTCGGCAACCCCCTCCAGTGGCGTACACACTGAAGCTTCTGATTGGTGCAGCACCTGTGGCTTTCATTGTGACAGGGCTGATGATTCTTCTCCTGTACCCAATCAGTGAGGACGTGCGACTGCGGAATAAGCTAGCCCTAGAAGACCTCAGGTTGCAGTCTGTGTAGTAAGGGGCCGCTGTAAGGCTCAGGACTGTGGACTTGTGTAATCCCCTATGTATAACCATGTAACATCATACTGCAACTTTTAAATTACTTTTAAAACTCTTGCTGTAAATGTTAGCAAAGCTTGAGAACAATCCTTGGGGGACATTGGTCAGCGAGCCAAGTTAGTGACCTTCTGTTGACCTTTGCTAGAGGTGCTTCTATTCTGAAGTTCCGTTTCTCGGAAAAGCAAGCTCTCTAAGACAGCAATAGGGCATCCATCCCAGAGGAGTATACTACGAAGCGAGGTTACTTACCCAGGTAACCTCGGGAGCTAACGCTGATCTCATAACAGAAGCAATACATACAGTTAAGCATTCTTTTGGAGATCAACAGTTACTCCTGAAGTTACCGGGGTAAACCAGTAACCTCACTTCGTAGCATATCTCTCAGGTCCCTTGGAGAGTACCTGTGTGCATTAGCTATAGAACTGAACAAAGGCCACAGGATTTTTGCATTCCAGTATTACACTGGGATGAGTTGTGTTAGTGTATATTACACTGTGGAACAGAAATACTACAAATATATCATGTTTTCATGTAAACATTTAAGTTTGTTTCTGTATTTTCACAAGAACTTGTAAGGTTGATTGTTATTATTACATAAGGATTGTATTGTGATCTTGGATTAAAGATATAACCAATAACAATGATGATTCATCCAGTTTACACCTACCCCACATTCACCCATGATCAGATCTGTTTGAAGCAGTCAAAGCATTGAAAATCTAGGAGCATCTATCAAGGAGCATCAGGAGGAAATGCTAGTCAGGAGGAAAAGGCAGCCAACCAATCAAAAAACTGTCTCGATCATGTGATCTCAGGAGAACACTGAGAGAGAGGGATTGTCTGGTTGTGATGATGAGAATGGGTAACTTGTCTTTACCCAAAGCCCCACTCAGACAGGAAGAGACCAGCAATAAGAGCTTGTGGAATGTTAATGGAATCAAGTGATCACAGGCGAAGTAACCATTGGCGATGATTATGAGTGCAACTTTACATAGTTAAGTATTGTAGGCAATTTAAGACTTTTTAAGACCATTTCAAGAGTATTATGAATGAAACTTAAAACGGATTTCACACCCATACTGGCAAAAAAATATGAAGGAAAATCTGTCTTCTCTGAACTTTTATACAAGCTACAAAGTTTTGATCCACAGTTCCACATAAATTTTGCTATAATTGTATTACATTGTAATATACTGTATCTGTACTGTTGAGAGAAAGAACTTCAATGTTAAACAACTTCAATCTATGCTTCTAAAAAAATGAAATGACCACTGTTGAAGTAACGTTGAATGAACATTAATTAAGACCTACCTAAGCACATTTAAGACCTAGTGGATAACCTAGCCATATCGTAGGGCATATTTTAATGTTTTTGAGACTTTTCAAGGCCTAAAATTCATATTATTAAATTGTATACCTTTTTAGAGTTTTTAAGACCCCACATAAACCCTGTAATGAATAATATCAAGAACTGCTCCTGTTTATACCAGTGTCTGATGCTTAATTCCTGAACGCACCGTTGACAAGACGGTAAGTGGGATCATCTGGAATTTTCTCCCATTTCTATGAAAACATAGGCTTGCTTGTAAGTTTTAACACATTACAATCTGCCATCATTAATAAATAATTTATTTTTACATAATCCTTTTTTGTGGTCTAGGGGCCTTAACTTTCATTAGGAATTGGATGATTTTTTTCCAGCAATGTGAACATACAGTTGGGTTTGAAAATGATTTGTGGTCATTACAAATATAATTTATTATTTCAGTGAGGAATCATGTAACATAACAGGTTTATCCTGCAGATAAAACCTACGCTGTACACTACTGGCCAACAACCTATCAGCAGGCACTGCAGTTTGTTCATTCATCAATTACAAACAAACAAGCAAACAGACAGTCAAACAAATAAACAAACTTGTTTGTTGAATTAAATGTTCAGACAAACTTTCAATCACATGACCTTCAAAAAATATTTTTTTTTTTCTTTGAGCTTAAGAAAATAAACTTCATCTGACAGCAGGAACAGTTCAATTTCCAAGTGCTTCCCACATGCCCTTCCATTCTGATCAGACATTACAAGTGGGAACATTTCACCATAAACCTCTGAAGTTTATCTATAAAAAGGACCCAAAGCTGCAATCTTTGCTCATATAAGAAGATCCAGATCTCCTTATATGTGCAAAGATGGAACCCGGATCTCCTTAATGAGATGGCAGCGTTTGGGTTCTTTTTGAAGGCGAACTTCTGAGGTCTATAGACTGAAGTTTTAAGGAGAGCAGGGTTCTGTATGTTGGTTCTCAGTGCTCTCCGCAGCTGGAAAACTGTCTCTCTGTACTCGAGGCATCCTGGCCTCCATGTCCCTTCAGAGGGAAATTCCTTTTTCCATTCCTGATGGTGAGATGCTCGCCAGGCTTGAACGTCAGGGGGACGAAGCCCTCTGCATCGGCAACAAGGACTATCCACAGAGGACCTGAAAGAAAAACACACAGAAGGGGTCAGGATTGTCTGTCTAAATGTATCAAGTGACAATACATTATGGGCAATTCCACGGAAAAAGGACTTTTTGTCACATCCATAACGCCAGTGAAATGCCTTGGCATTTGTATGATGTGAATGATAATTAATTTTTTGTGCATTTTTTCTCATGTACATTCTTCAGCCAAAAATAGCAAATGCTCAAATTTCATGTAATCATTCACATCATACCATACTATCACATTTTGTTGGCGTTATGGATGTTACAAAAAACGTAATTTTCCATGGAATTGCCCTTATACATTACATTACATTACATTTGGTTGACGCATTTTTAACCAAAGCGACTAACAACATGGTGAACAGTTTAAGTTTTAAAGCAATTCTCTCAACAATTTTAGGACAATTTAAAAAAGGTAGAGTACAGTAAAAATAAGTGCATCAGTGAGTCCTGTTTTTAACAGTTGTTATCTTGTTATCTAGTATTTAAAAATATCTCCAGAAGAAATGAATTGATCTATCTGTGTACATGGTGAGTCACTAAATATGGGTTATACCATTTTAGTTTCTTGGATATCATAGATTTAGATAACTTTAATAATTGTATGGCTGTCCACCCTAGTTAAAACAATAAAATAAATTGCAATGTATTCCAGAATCACGATTAATTGAAGAATCAGGAGCCAATAATCATAAAAAAAATGTAAATTGTAGAAAGATATGTGGTGATCCCAATCCCTAGTTAGGATCCGGCTAATTTAAAACTAAAGTACATAAATGTACATATTGAGATTGTGGTCTAAAGTTAGAGCAGAGGACAGTATAACTATATGCATCTGAGGACAACCATATGGAAAAGTTCCAGAGGGCAGTGGGAGCAACTAGTGTATTCTTTTTTATGTTGTAAAAGGGTCATTCCAACTCAAATCAATTTTTATAACAGTTTTTGCTTGACTTTCTTGAACATTTTGCCACATAAAGTGTTACCATCCAAACAAATACTTGCAAAATGGCATCATCTGCTATGGTCAGGCAGAAGGCGTTTGCTGAGGTGGAAAGTGCACATTCAGTTCAGTTCATATTTCTTCAATCTGATGATAATTTAGGCATGTTCATAATTTGTTTTCAGATTAACGAGACCTATTGTGTTCACCTGGCCTTTGTTCTTCTTGCATGTGCCATAGCAAAGCATGAGAATGAAGCAGTAAGCTGCTTTTGTTTAAATCCTCAAATCCAATCAACATCTTACGCACCTCCTATTTTTGCCCTAAACTGTTAACTGAAGCACACAACACTTTACACACAATGTGTACACTTATGTTAGAGCAAAGGTCAACCAACTAGGGGTCAATTTACCCATTAATTCACTTTCCATAAGAAACATGAAGGTGAAACAGAGGTGAAGGTGACATTTTCAGTCACAGACCTCAAAAAGATAGATAGATAGATAGATAGATAGATAGATAGATAGATATATACTTTATTGATCCCCAAGGGGAAATTCAAGCCACTAAACACACTGTGGACACTGATCAATTAATCAAATGAATTACTCAATTAATATAAGCTTTTACGGTAACTAAGTCTGTGGTACATTGAAACCACTGGCTTTCTGAGAATCCATCCATCAGAACTGTAGCCTTCCTCAGACTTTAAGTGGCTCTATTAAAGCCACTATGATTCAGCGTGTGCTATTAGCATTAGGCTAATGAAAAGCTGAATACCTAAATGAGGATCTAGTGCAATAGCCCATGAAAGGCTTTTGAAAATGTGTGGCAGGCTTCAGTGAATGAAGAAAAAGGTTAATTTCTTATTAGTCAAGCTACTGATTTTTCATTCTATGTAATAGTTTGCTCATGCAGTTGGTTACCACAAAATAACCTGACAAGGCTTTCCTAGATGGATTTCTGTGCGTGCTATGTGTTATTCTCTTTTGTTGTTTACAAAATCGTCACACACACACACACAGAGAGAGAGAGAGAAAAACATAAGAAACAGACTCTCTCTCTCAGTCTCTGACTAGAAACATTCCGTGTTATAAATACAACACAGAAAATCAACACAATAAAACACAAAATGCATCCTTCTATATATTCAGGTGATCCACCAAAGAAAGTACAGTTAAACAATAATGTGAGTAGTCACAGCTTTTCCTACTGTGCTAAAATGGGTCTGCTCTACCTCCCCTGGCCTGTACTGAAGCTACATACACAGTCAGATAGACCAGATTCTCTGGTCACCTCAAAAGTCAGCCTTCATCTTATGTCGGTCCACGGTTACTTTACCTTCACCATATATATATATATTCGTGAAACACACCCAGCACACAGTGAACACACAGTGAAGTGAAGCACACACTAATCCCGACGCAGTGAGCTGCCTGCTACAACAGCGGCGCTCAGGGAGCAGTGAGGGGTTAGGTGCCTTCAAGGGCACTTCAGCCGCTTCCTACTGGTCGGTGTTCGGAACGGCAACCCTCCAGTTACAAGTGCTAACCAGTAGGCCACGGCTGCCCCCAATGCACAGCTTAAACTCACCATGCAGCATCTCCACCACAGTGAGGCTGAAGAGCTCCTGGATCATCTTCAGACTCAGTTTCCCCTCACACAGCAGCACGGGCCTCCTCTCGTCTATGAACACGTTCTCCGACAGCTGCTTCTGCACAGGACCAAAAGGAGGAGGAGGAGGAGGATAAATGGGGACACAGTCTAAATTAATCTGCTCAATAAACAAAACGGCGGTGTTACTACACAAATACTAAACTTCTTCACTTCTACATTATGAACATTCTCTCCACTGTTCTGATGTTCCCTCACCCTTCTCTCTCTCATCCCTTTTTTGCGTCTACCACAGGCCGATTAGGCCCTGTGCTTTTGAATTGGGTTCTGCTCAAGGTTTCTCTGTTTAAAAGGTAGTCCTCCCTCTATTTGATTCAGGCTGTGGGTTCTACATCAGCTGCATGACTCTAAACAAATCAAACAAGTTGACTGACTTGAATTACATGGATTCACATTCTAAAAATAATTCCTAGCAGAAAGTTTTCCATATGCTAGAAATTTGGACTTTTGGACAGTTTTTGGAATGCATTTCCAAAAATGGCAAAAGACCATAAACGTGAGAGATTGTGTTCATCTTTGAAAACTAAAAAATGGGCAAAAACATCATAATGAACTCATAATCACTCAGTAGTTTGTCAACTATTGTTCCTTATCGTCTGAAGCGAGAGTCTCCTTACAATGGAACGCCACTTGAAGTCGGACTTACTACTTGGGAAACTTGGGATAGTTAATCTACCTCAACTTTGAAGTCAGAACTGAAGTCTGACCTCCGACATCCGAGTTGTCTGGAAAGCAGCATTAGGCTGCATACCATACCGCAGAGACACAGGAGGGGGGATTAGCCCTATGCATCACTCTCACCTTCACCTACAGGCGAAGCCCTGGCCAAGGGCAGTGATGTC
Organism: Alosa sapidissima; assembly: GCF_018492685.1. Taxonomy (NCBI): domain Eukaryota; kingdom Metazoa; phylum Chordata; class Actinopteri; order Clupeiformes; family Clupeidae; genus Alosa; species Alosa sapidissima. The sequence continues at coordinate 13,228,322 of NC_055962.1, forward strand.
GCCCCAATCTGACATATGCTGACACTGTTCTTTAAGTACGTCAAGGGCTGCGTGCGTTCACAAAGGAGATTTCCCCTTACAGTGTGTCCACCCACAGCTCACGCCCAGTAAGAAAGTAAACAACGATGAGGGGTGGTTTTAGAACAATAAACAAGTCTGGATGCAAAAGTTGCTGCCACCAACACCAGATTTCACTAATCCTCTTTAGGAATAATCTTGACATCTGATGAATATGATCCATGTCATTAACTAATTATACATCCCAACCAAAAACTAATTATCATTACATAATCAATGTTACACTTTTACATAAAAAAGAAAGAGAGAGAAAAAATATTAATTAAGAAATATATCATGAATTCATCCAAACAAAAAAAGTAATAACTGACAAAACAATTATAGGGTTTTAACAAACCTGAAATGTAAGGTTGATATAAGGAGGTTCTGCACAACACGGATAGTTCACTATTGCTTTCCTTCCATTTTGGGCATAGTCCCGAATCTCTGTCAGAGACTGCTGCACTTCAGAAAATCGGGCAAAAATCTTCTCCATGCCCTGTGACAGCTGATCCACCGCTTTGTCTCTGGGGAGGTTGTTGTTCTTCACCGGCGGCGGCTCCGATAGGAGCTTCTCCATGGAGAGATCAAAACGCGGCGAGCTCGGCCGGCTGGACTCCCGACTCGTCTGCCCGCCCACGGCCAGAGTGGCCATGCGACTCATATGGTCCATGTCGAAGGGCTCAATGGTGACGGACGAGGCGCTAGAGGTGGCACGGTCGGAGAAGTCCGTGGAGCTGGCGCCTGGGCTGCCGCCTGCCGGGCTCTGTGTGTTCACCACCTCCTCCACCAGCTTCCGCCTGCTGCTCCCTGGGGAGGGGATTACGCCACCACCTGGCAGCATGAGCTCCCGCACGCCGCCGCCCAGCCTGTCGTCTTTGGGGAAGTGCTCCGAGTGGCGTCTAGTCCCCGGGAAGTTCACGGGGGAGGCCGGCGCCTGTGGCGAGGGAGGGATCGTCTCCCCGTCGAACAGCAGCTCCTTGGTCATCAGCCGGAGGATGAACTTGTCCGTGTTGGAGGAGGGGAGGAAGGCCGGGTCGTTGGACTTCTGCCGGCCCACCATGAGCATGAGGAGCTTGTTGCTGAGGAAACACACGCCCTTTGGCCGCTCGTTCTTCTCCATCTGGATCTGCTGGACGTTGGGCATACCGGAGGCCGTCACGCAGTACACCAGGATCATGTTGCAGGTGTTGGACGCCACGGCTACTGTGCCGCCCCGCGGGTCAAAGGCTATGATGTCAGGCACCAGGATGCCAGGGATGCTGACTTTGCGGGTGGTGGTGACCTTGCGCTCGTACGTCACCAGAATCAAATGCGAGGAGTCCTGCCCGGTCCCCGTCAGCGTGTCCCGTCGTCTCAAATGAATAAGCGGGCTGGGGTCTGATTTCCTGTGCTTGGACAATAGGTGGGTCAGATCCATGGGCCCACCAGAGGTAGGCGAGTTGTAGCCATAAGACAGGGATCTGTCAGAGTCAAAAGACCTCCTCCGAGAGTCCAGGTTATCGTCCTCAAACATCACCACGGGGGAAGGGGAAGGCAACTGGTCTGGGTCTGAAGGCATTTCGAAAGCCATACCTGCATTCAAGCCACATATCTTGTCCAGAGGCAGCTCAGTGGCAACAGCCACCTGAGCATCATCTGTAGACTCAATAGCACAAATGTAACCCCCAACGTCAAAGATGGGGCAGAAAGAGCATGCCACCAAGCTCTTCTGAATATCATTCCAGATGTACGAATGCAGGCCAGTGCCAATGGCTACTACTAACCTTGTCCCATCCTTGGTCCAGCAGGCGCAATGAATGAGTCCACTGCCCTTAATGTCTGCCTTCACCCTGCGGTTGTCTACCCGCACAGAGAACAGAACCGAAGTGTCCCGCTTGGTCAAGACGGCCAAAATGTCCTGCTTGGGGTGCCACACACAGCCCTGAGAGAGCAAGGGGAACGGCTCGCTCATCTCACAGGTCTGTGTACACAGGAGCTTATTCTGCTCCAGGGCGCTCAGCTGGAGCTGCCACACGGTGACATGCTTCTTGTGCTGCACGGCAAGCAGCGCCGGAGAGTCTGAGCAGCACAGCGGGCCCCAGAAGAGCCCGAAGACGTGCTCGAACTGCCCGATGACGTTGGTGTCGCCAAACTTCGGCTCCCCGTTGACAAAGTAGAAAGAGGTGAGACAGACCTGCTTCCCATCAGTCCACGCTATCCCATGTACAGGGTGGAGGGCTTGATGCAGGGAGTTTAAACCAGTCCTCAAGAGTTTCGCTTTCCCAAGCTCCATACTCACTCAACCAACTTGTTAGAATGAAGAGAGTCTGGAAAAAACTTAAGTAACATTTATAATAATGCTTAAAAGTGGCCTACAAGTGACTTTTCTCTTAACCTACCTGCTCTGCTGCTACCTGCACAGCCAAAGGACTTCCATCACATTCTAAGAATAGGCAAAGCCTATTCCTTGTCATTGGAGACACGGGATGCCTAATCCTATCGCTGTAAACGAGGCTGCACTCCGTTCTGAGCAGATTAGGATAACATGACCCTACAGACACCTTCCCTGATTGGCTATATGTGGAAGTTTGTCCTTAAACACTGCCAGAATTGAAAAACTACAGGCACATTTCCAAGATTGACTGGATAACATTACCCCAAAATCAGAGTAACGTTACGGTAAGAACAACATTGGTATGAACACCGTAACAACAATGCTTCACAAACGGACAAATACATAATGAACTAGTAAATTCACGTACTTTATCGGTCACCGAATCACAGAGGATGGTAACAACATTGTCATAATCTATTAACCATAAACATTATAACGTTAACTACAGCCTCAGCTAGCCATAACGGGCAACGTCAGTTAACGGAAATGGGCTACCATCATGTTTGTTTGGCTCCGTGAAACTCCTTGATTTAAATTATCTAACGGTAACACGTTAGACGGAAAGTGACATAATTTTAACTCACACTGTGGCTTGTTGGATGCTCACATATGTTCACAGTGCAAGCAGCAAGCACAGCCCAGCCCAACCAACCAGAGTTGTTGTGAGAGACCGGAGTTTGCTAACGACAGTTCTCGTTAATAAGTAGACAAAAAAAAGCTTCAGAGATTATACCGTAGTAATTTAAATGAAGTGAAAGCGTGATGCAATGTCTAAATCATTAAGCGTGTCTAACTTCATTTCCTATCTAACATTGAACCCGCTGGGCTATCAGTAAAACGTGGGAGCATTTCAAACATTCACATTTCCCAGCGACGGACAGGAAATACACACGTAAACATTGAAGTGCATTGTGGGAATTGTTGTTCATCTCTTGCATGCGACTGCTCATGATGGAAAAAGAACGACCATGTGGTGGCGCGTGCCGCGTGGTGGTAAGTTTTGTGGATCTCCTACAGACCTATTCTAGTGAATTACCTAATTAGTCAAACGAGCGATATATTAAACATTACTGTAAGATACATTTTTTAGCTTTTAGCTTTCCAATTATTTAGCTTTCCAATTATTGTTAAACGTATGTCTATCCCATTGCAGGTATAAAAGAGAAGACTTAACTTGGGCACTATCCATGTTTTAGGCCTACTTGCATGATGATCCAGTAGATTAGGCCTACCAATATCTTATATATATATATATATATATATATATGTACCTTATATATTAAATTGTGATATAAACATTTCGGCATTCGTATGCTGGCGTAGGCTCTGCACCTGTGGTAATAAATTGGGATTATCAACGTAACGGAGCGTGTTTTTAAATCAGAGTTTTCTGATCATCTACCCAGTTTGAAGACCACCCTTCTTCTGAAAAGAAATAGCCATAGACCATGAGAAACAAAGAATGATAGACCCTAGCTGAGGAGAGATGCCCCTGGCTACTTGGACAGTTAATGGAGGGAGGGTTTGTTTCCTAATGTCAGCTGTAGAGTGCCCCCCCTTCTGTTGGGCCAGTGGGTGATTAGACAAAGCTGTGTGGGCGGAGTGTTCGGTACCACTGTAGCTGGGGTCTCCGGCCAAATCACTAGCGTGGGAGCTAGCCTACTACTGTATTTTATGGTCAAGGAACCGACGCTTTACCATAATGGGTGTGGAAGTTGAAACAATATCTCCAGGAGATGGTGAGTAACTGCGCGAAGCTGCGTTTGTCGCTGCAATTTCCTGAGACGTGATTCATTTAATCTGAGGAGACCGCTGTTGGGTACAATTTTACTGCAAGCTAGCCAAATTGTCTATGCTGGTCGATAGCTGCCTGGCTGCATAGTTTTTGGCTAGTCGGAGCACAGCCAACATGCTAGCAAACCGGCGAGCTTCAAGCCACTTTGGGCTAATTGGGTTGGGTTGAAGTACTTCACAGATTTGTATTAATGTCTGCCACTCCATTGACCTAACTAGCCAGATAAACCTAATATTCCTAAAAGGGGTGTCGTTAACATTAACATTGCTCCTAGTTATCGTTAACTTACGTTAATTTAACGGTTACGCCTCTCACTATGTAACGTTATGTCTACAAACAAGAGCTAACGCCGTTATTTAATTAACACACATCTGTAACCGCAGCACTACATTGTTACGACAAAGTCCTCAAATGTCACACTGTTGAAAGGATAGCACTATCAATTATGTGTATCTTTCTGTAACATTAGATAACTGCTAGTAACGTAAGCTCACAACCAAGGATTGTTTCATTCATTTGTGTTTGGTAGTTAAATGTTAACGTTAGCTAGCTACTATAACTTAACGTTAGCGATAACACATGAACTACAATCAACAGTTATAAAACAGTTATTAACGAGTTACTAATGGTCTTAATATTCTTCTATATACAGTTAAAATAGATAAAACATCAGACCTGGCACAGCTGGTTAACATAGGTGGCAACATTGTGTTTATTAATTAATTAACGCTAGCGTAGTTAAACCAATGAGAAGCTGAATTTGTTAGTATCTGGTAGGCTACTACCAGTAAATTATAATGCAGAATAACAAGGAACCTGGCTGTATATCGGAAGGGTATTTGGTCATCTAGATTCTAGGCCATGGACCAGACAACAAATCTGCGACCCAGAACACTTGATATGATGATGTAACGTTAGCATTAATTTTACAAGAATTCAGCGAAGCAGTAGAAACTGCATTCTAAGCTCAGCTAATTAACGGCACTGAATTCACAGCGTAAGGGCCATATCATTGCAAGTGCATTCATCGGTTAAAATCACAGTAACAGGCTTTTTTTTACGTGTTATGCACCTTGTCCAAATTGCGTCAGATTTTTACAAGCCTCAAATCATGCAATGTGCATTGCTTAAGTCAAAGTAGATAGTTAACATGTTATGTCTCTGTCTCCTTAATGAACTTGCAGCTTCTTGAGTGTTACTCTATCCCACCCCCTCCTCTGTATAGTGTAGCATACATTCCTTAAGATGTGAGCAGATCGGATGATTGAAAGAGCAGCAGGGCACTCTCACTCCAGTGAGCAGAGAGAGGGGGGAGATTTTATATTTAAAGTGATGTACTTAGACGGCAGTCCTTATCATAGCTGTGTAAGCTGCCTTGCAACTTCAACAGTTTAAAATACCAGCCTTCAGACAACCATTTCAGAGAGCTTTGCTGTCTGAGCAAGTGTTTAAAAGCCTAGCTGCAATTTCTGTGACCCAGTACTGGAGTTAGACCTGCAACAACAGTTGCATCAGCCATGTTGCCATGGTGAACCTATGAATGATTAGGGACATGCTAGCTACACCAATACCTTGATACTGTAGGTTCACATTTCTGACCAGCTCTGAATTTGCTTGTGGTGTTACTTCATACCAGAATCTTATCTAATCTTATACCAGACCTCTAATATTTCCACGTTTTGTGACTCACTGCTTTCTCCTCTGCCTTTGTTTTACAGGAAGAACCTTTCCAAAGAAGGGGCAGACATGTGTCGTCCATTACATAGGTACGCTAACACGAGTGGTTCTGATTCCGATAAAAAAGTCTGATTCTTTTGCAAAAGCTAGATGAGATGAGAGAGCTTTCCCCACCCTTGCTCATATGGACATTATCATGGAGCCTCTATGTCTCCCAGAGAGCCGAGCAGGGAGACAGGAAACAGGATGTGGATACCAGCATTCCGTCTCAGTTTAATACTTTCTCCACCCCACCCACTCTCCCTTTGCACTGCCAGTGTGTTTGAGGGTTGTGCCTAGTTTTTTTCTCTCCAAAAGTCGTATTGGACACAAGTACTCACCAAATAGTTCAGACTTACGATAGAGCTGCACCTTTGCACCATGATAACATTACCAGTCCTGTAACTTGTTTCTCTGTGATGCTTACTGCACAACATCTGTGGTTCAGTTGAAAACAAGAAGAGATCATGAGTTCAAGGCTCAGGGATAGAATATATAGTGCATACATGTGCAGTAGGCTTTTGCTGCTGCAAATTGCATTAGTCAAATCTACGGAAATAAGGCGAAGTATATAGATGTATGTAGTGCGGGTTCCGTGCTTTAAGTTTGTTTTGATAAATACATCTAGATGTTCCAAAACATAAATGTTCCAGTAGGCATTTATAATTGGCATGGCCATTATTTACGGCCTCGGCGGAGAAGGTGAGGGATAGAAATTCACAGGTGCAAGAGCTTGTTAAATGTAAGTCAGTCCTCTCCCTAAATGCAATGTCCCTGCAGCCAAGCGTGGTATGAGAGACATCCAGGCAGTGTATCCCAAAACAGATGGACACCTGACAAGTTGACTGTCATGAAGTCCAACAGAGTGTTTTGATGGTTTGTTGTTTCCATGCCTAGATCTGATCTGTTTGAAGTACCCCCTATGTCTTTAATGTATTGTTATTGTAAGGAAGCAAGGTGAGAACACAGTGGGACCTTATGATGAAATTATCAAAAGATATTCCGTAGGGATAATCTAATGGAAACAAATGTGCAGAGATTTATATGACTTCCACAGTGCAATGGAAGGTCCATTATACATGGCCTAATAGATTTGATTAGATTAGTTTTGACTAATCAGTCAATGACATTGCCATCGACAAAAAAGAAAACAAAAAAGACAAGAATATACGTCGCATAAAATACAAGAGATAATCTTAAAAATGTACCAAAATGAATAAATAATACAAAATAACATAGTATAACATAAGTATAACAGGAAGAACTAGATGTACCGCAGAGTGGTACACAATATATCAATAATAAGTATACGCTGAAAGGCATGTATGATTCTAACTGTCTCACTGAATTGCATTATGCACACTCAATTCTCACTGGTATCTGCTAGACAACAAGTACCAAAACATGATTAGTTCATAGATTTCACATGTAATATACATTTTATACAACCCCACCCCCATCTTGCCTGTTCATAATTCACATATCATTGTGTGCATGTGTGCGTGTTCATGTTTATGTTTATGTGTGTGTGGGTGGGTTTGTGTGTGCGTGCATGTGTGTGTTTGCCTGTTTATGTGCCTGTGTGTGTGTGCATGTGCATGCATGCGTATATATGTCTACTGTGTGAGTATGTGTCATACGTACTGTAGGATTACTGTGAATGTATGTGTGTGCGTGTGTATCTGTTTATGCACATGTGTGCATATGGAATGGGTTTACATGACCCCTGGAGGCAAACATACGCAAAAAATTGGTCATCCTAGGCCCTACGGTTCTTAAGATATTCACAGAAAACTTTGTCTGCCCTACCCTCCTTTCGGGGGGTCCAGTCCAGCGGGGGGGCTACAGATCAAAACGAAAAGCGATGGTTCCATGCTATCCATGTGGGGTTACATGCCCACCAAGTTTCGTGTACCCCGGTCTTTCAGTGTCCCGGGAATCCTTGTTGGTGTACGGTCACTAAATGTACACATACATTATTTTATTGTAAGGCCCCCCATGAACGAAAGTCCACGAAACTTGGCATGCATTCGGAGGGTGTCATAATGATCCTACACTTTCAATTTCGTGCAGTTTTGACCATGTCAGCCAGAGATATTGTGATGAAAACACCTAATGTTTTGCTTTTTAATTTTTAACTAGGTGGCGCTATACAGTGGTAATGGGATAGGTTGACATGCCCCTTAAGACATACAAAAAAAAGGTGGACCTCCTAGGCCCTACGGTTCTCGAGATATTTACAGAAAACTGTCTCCGGCCACCTACAGGCCAGTTGGTGTATAGTAACATAAATTAATTTATTGTGTGGCCCCCCCATGAACGGAATTCCACGAAACTTGGCGTGCATTCAGAGGGTGTCATAATGATCCTACACTTCCAATTTCGTGCAGTTTTGACTATGTTGGGTCACAGATACCTGCGATTACAACACCTCATTTTTACTTCTTTGTGTTTAACTAGGTGGCTCTATACATGAAATGAGTGGTTATGGAATGGGTTGACATGGCCCTTTGAGATCAACATACAAAAAAAAAATGGTCCTCCTAAACCCTACGGTTCTCGAGATATTCACAGAAAACTGTGTCTGCCCTACCCTCCTTTCGGGGGGTCCAGTCCAGCGGGGGGGCTACAGATCAAAACGAAAACAGGAGGTTCCATGCTATCCATGTGGGGTTACATAAAAAATCTGACTAAACCTATATGACCGCCGCTTCGCTGCGCGGCGGTCATAATAATCTGCAGTGCAGCATTGAAATACCATTAACTACCATTAACTTGACACCTGGCAAAAAATACAGGATTGTGAACCGGGCCACAACTTGTTGTCCCTTACTAGGGGTCTTTTCGAACCAAAAAGTTGAGAACCCTTGCTTTACTCCATTCTGAAACCAATAATTAATCTCATGAGATAGCATTGCATTACATCCACCATGGAGGTTATGTTTTTGGGTGCATATGATCTTTTGTCAGAAGGGTTAAGCAATGATTTCACTCACAATTTACATAAATCTTTTGTGGAAGAGTGTAGCATGAGCCAATAACGAATCCATTCCATGAATCCATTCCATTAAAACACCATGTCCTAACCGGACGTGATGCGAGCGAACATTAGCGATAAAATCAGTTTAATTACATTGTTTTCAGTTGGACTGTCTTGACTGCAAGCGACGCGAGCAGTGCGATGCAACGTGACGTTTTGAGAGAACTTTTGTCGGACGCCCGGTTTCTATTTTCTTTCCGTCGCTCGCTTTGCTCTGCAATTTGGAATGAGAAATGTGATGCAATAGAAGGGCATATTTAATGGATTCAGTGTAGACAGATAACATCAGATCGCTCAGATCCTGTTGGGACATAGTGTAAGAATCACGTGCCATATCCACAAATTATTTTTCACTGTCATTCACATTCCAAGATCGGGAATTTGGCCTTGGCGGATGCCTGCGCTCTCCCAGTGCCCTCCTGGTTCTATAGTCTTTTCATTTTAGAACGCAGGTCTGTGATTGTAAGCACATAGTTTGAAATCTATGTAGTTTTAACATGATCGTGCTGCCTATTTTTGCGGGTGTGACCTACCCAACCGATAAGATGCATTAGCAACTGAATGCACAGTGAGCCTGCAAATGTGCACCAGGTCTTCCTGTTTTTGTTCTAGTGGAAGATAATTAGGATGGTCTCAGATGTGAGGGTGTCCCCTCTCTGAATGGATGAAATCTTCCTGGTGCTGTGCTTTGTCACCAGTTGTCTTTGTGTCACTATGTGTCAAAATATAAATTAACATGGCCATTAGACTAAATTAGTTCGACTTAGTTGTCTTTGGAACAGTGTGAATCCCCTTATATTACTCTTGCAACATCTTAAAAAAACAAACAAAAAAAAAAAACATGGCTTTCTTCAGGTAAGGTACAGATTGATTCCAACTTCTAACTACTGAGTGTTGCAACTATGCTTCTCCCCAGTCAAAGTTAAAATTCCGCAGCCCTATATTGAGCTTTGCAGAGCTGGACTGTGGAGATCTGCGGCAGAGCTGACCCTATTAGCTGAGATGCTGCTAGCGCTAGCGTTCAACCTCTCACCAGGAAGCATGCAGTTCTGTCCACACAGCTGTTGTCATTAAGCATTTTATAAGAGAATGAGGCCTCTGTGTGAACTTATGGTTAGCATTAGCCATAATCCCAAGCAATGCAAAGCTCTCTGGGTGGAGGTTAAATGAAAAGCACATGCAGTCTGGTGGGTAGATTATCATTCACCAGCTCTCCGTGATGCTGGCTTGATGCTCTGTGTTGCATTTCATTTGGCAATGCTGCACTGTTTTATGTATTGAATTCTGAGTGCCAAGTATTTGCCAAAATGTTCTGTGTATGGATTACTGTAAAAGCATCCTTTTCCTGGAGGAGACCTCTTTGTCTCTTTTGTCTGAAAAGTGGTGTGTGTGGATGCATTACCGGGAAATGATGAAGAAGTGAGGCGCCTCACATCCTGATTGAGATCTCTTCATCATCTCTTGTAATGTGAAACTGACTCACAATTATGGGTATGCCATAATTGTGCGGATGCTTTTATCTTAACTTGACTGATTCCAGCACTGTGTGGCATAATAGCTAAATGCTATTTCTCCTTGCTTGGTTTTAGCTCTGGGGACTATTAATTGGCAAGTTTCAGTAGATCTCTCTACCAGGTGTATATTGGGAAAGCATTTCAGAAAAATATTTGGGACCAAGTCCAGGAGTAGAACCTTGAAATCAATTCTGAAATTAACTGGGAGCCAATGTAAAGATTTAAGAATGGGTATAATGTGATCTCTCTTTTTAGTCTTGGTTAATAGTCTAGCAGCAGCGTTTTCGATTAATTGAATCTGTCAAATGGACTTCTTTGGGAGGCCAGTTAGGAGACTATTACAATAATGTACTCTACAGGATGAAAGCCTGAATAAGCTTTTCTAAGTCCTGTCTAGAAACAAAATCTTTGATTTTAGCTATGTTTCTGAGATGCCAGAATGCTGATTTAGTCATGCTTTTGATGTGATCATTCATAGTCAGGTCCCCATCTAAGATGACTCCCATGTTTTTTACTTGAGTCCTAGTTGTAAGTGCTTTAGATTCTAAGTAAGCACCTATTTGTGTTCTAGCCTCTTTGTTACCAAATAGAATAATCTCAGTCTTGCTCTGATTAAGTTGTAAAAAATTCTGCTGCGTCCAGGTATTTACTTTTTCAAGACAAAGACATAAGAAGTCAATAGGACAATGCAAGGTAGACCTGTGTGTCCTCTGCATAGCTAGATATGCACTCTTGTACTCTTGAAATATTTCACCAAGGGGGAGCATGTACAAGTTAAATAAGAGTGGCCCAAGAATGGATCCCTGTGGCACCTAGGGCTGCAGCTATCAATTATTTTTGTAATCGATTAATCTAGCACTTTATTGATCGATTAATCGGATAATTTTTTTTTTGCATTTTTAAACGACCAAAACAAATAATGCATAACGAAAATGACATTGCTGTAAACTGATCAAGCAATTGTCACAGAGGTATTTATTCTAACTCCAACATTTGCCTCCAAAACTGAGCCCATTTATTGCAATTTACCCATTTAGTGTTTATAAGTGCCAGTGCCAACAATTAAATAATGTTCAAAATGCTCTCTGTAAAATTGCAACCTCTTGTGCATGAGCTGGGCAAACAAAGCTGTCCATACTATGTTGTGAAGTGTTGGGAGGGAGAAGAGGGAAAGCAATTTAATGTATTAATATGCACAACCAGTTTCATGCTGTAATCTAGAACTGACATCAAAGTAAATATCTGTTTTATGTAGAGTATAGTGCGCATCATAGGAATTTAACGAGGCTTCGAGGCAGGGTTTTTGCCTCGAGTAATTTTTGTAATCGAGTTATTCGAGTAACTCGATGAATCGTTTCAGCCCTAGTGGCACCCCATATGACATAGTACGCTTCTCAGATACATAAGTACCAATAGAAACAAAATACTCTCTGTGATCTAAATAAGACTTAAACCATCGGACCAAGGACAGTATCAGAAAGCGCTACACAGCGTTCTAGTACAGTACAGTAATACATGATCAACCGTATCGAAAGCTGCACTAAGGTCTAACATTACCAGGACAGTTGTTTTACCTGAGTCTGTATTCAGGCGGATATCATTTACCAATACCTTTACCAGTGCAGTTTCGGTACTGTGGTGTTGGTATTTATTTTTAATAATTCATTTTTATTACCAAATATTTGTATTTAAATAGTTATTGACTTCAATCAATAACTTCTCAATAGACCCTTTCAAGAGAGTTCCATTATCAGCATCATAGTTGGCCCTACAAGGCTTCCGTTTTAACATTCCATATGTTATCTTAATGCAGAGGAAGTAGATTGGGAACCAAATAGAACGCTCAAGCATTGATTTTGTTTTTGTTTTTATTGTTGAAAGGGTCTATAACTTTGCCTATAAAGGGGAGGTTTGAGATGGGTCTGTAGTTGATAGTCTTATTAGTTGTAGTCTTTTTTTATGAGGGGTTTGATAACTGCAGTCTTAAGAGAGGCTGGGAAAAGGCCTGGAATAAGAGAGCCATTCACAGTCTTTAGAAGCTCAAATGCCACACAATCAAAGATGCTTATAAAGAAGCTTGAGGGCAAGGTGTCAAGACAGCAATTAGCTGAGCGTTTCTTGGTGTTTTATGCCCCCAACATTGTCTTCAAGGCAGTGCTGCCTGGAAGGCACTAGGGTTAGGCATGGGTTATGGTTAGGGTTGGGGTTAGGTTTAGGAATAGGTGCCTTTAAGTCAGCGGTGGCAGTGGTGACTGGAAGATGACGTTGGGGGAATAAAACACCACCGAGCTAGATGAGCTGAGCTCTTTTCTGAGTCGCTACTGCTGTGGTATACCTCCATGGTGCTTTACATTTCCTGGATGTGAGTGAAACAGTGTTGTGCGTGATGCGGCGCAATGTTTTGAGCAGAATTTATGTTGGACGATGTTTGTAAAATTGGCTTCTTTGAGAGAGTGGCACTCTGGATCATTCATATACACAAAAAGCTATATAAAACACTATAGGAAAAAGGGGGAAAATGGAAAAGCATAATAGGGCCCTTTAAATAGTAACGGCACCGACGTGTCCAACAGTCACAGCCTAGCCTAAACCCTCAATGGACAGATAGCTCACGCTTTCCCGCCAGTCCTATTTGTGGTGTTAGGAGGAAGCCTCTGGTGCACCTCTGTTTCTGTCAGCTCTATAAATAAAAATGGTAAACTCTAATAATAAGTGAGAGCCTCTCTTGCACAGCCAGACCCCTTTGTGATTGATGGTACTGACCGCAGCAGAGTGCTCCCAAGGCATTATGGGTGCCAGGGCACATCTCATCTCGGCTTGGCTTCACGTTTCCAGACACCCAACAACTGGGGATTTGGCGTCACGCCGGTGATGTCAGCCACCCACCACCCCATTCTTCTGCCCTTGTTCATTTAAAATAAGTGACGAAATCTAATCACGCTGACATCATGTGTTCCACTGACTCTCTGTGGCATTTGGTTCCCAAATGGGGTGTTTCTCGCCAGACATGCTTGGTGTGTGTCCGACTGACAGCTGTGTAGAAGTGTAGCCATATTTGTCATGCAGTTGGATGAGGGGCTTTGCATCACTGTGGGGTGTAAGTACAGATTGAAGTGTAGTGAGGGGACCCTTGGGGCTGTTTCAAATAGACATTGAATGGAGGGGGAGAAAACAATCTTGTTGTTTAAGTCACATTTCATGTTTGGCCCCAACCTGAGGCGTAACGTAAGCAATTTTGTACTTGCAGGCCAAGGAAAGCCATTGAAAAGTCAAGGAAAGATTTTGAAATTATGTTGAAACAGTGGTAAATGCAACGATCACAGGGTTCAGTCTAAGCAAGCTATGTGGACTGTGTGGTTCTACTTGAAGCACATGGTATGCCATTAAAAAAAAGTCTCAACACATTTTGCTATACAAGTGTGTCAAAACCTCCTTGCGTCAAGTAGATGCTCTCAATGAGTGAACAAGGTCGAGTGGAGTGAGGGAAGAGATAGAGAAGAGAAGAAAGAAAGGGATAGGACTGTGCAGCCTTCTCTGACAGCTTTTAGCACTTGCTCAAAAGTGTGTGCAGCCCTGCACAGGGACCCTGCTCGGGGACTGCAGCAGCAGACTGCAGTTGAGCGAGGTTAAATTTAGCAAAGAGGGACTAATTGCATGAATGGAATTAAGTGGCCGTCAGAGTATGTATTTTTAGAGGCCAGACATGCAAGTATGATCATTAACCATCTGGCGTGTTTTGCGCTGTATGCAGCCTTTGACATCAGCCTTGTCCTTACTCAAACAGTCATCCTATTATCCTGCTGCAGCCTCACTTGCAATCAGCACCCGCACTTGGAAAGCACCGTGGCCAAGTCAGTTGTTTGTGCTTGTGCCGTGATCACCACGCGCTTTCTCTTCCCCGCATTTAAACAACTTCACTGGACTTATTGAATTGTTGAAGCCTCGGATGGCCACTTCCTCATCTTTAACTCCACCAAGGAGTTCATGTTTTTGTTGCCATTTGGTGGTTAGTCTGTGTAATGGTTTGTTTGCCAATGCTCTCTGACTGCCCTTAGTCGTTTCTTATTTTTTTCAGACACTCGAACGACACACACATAGAGCATATTAAAGGCACTGTAATGTGCTAACATGTCTATGGGAGGCTGCCATGGGCAGAGATCGCTTTCGTGCGCTATCTGATTACATTTGGGTGGTAGGGAAGTCCAGGCAGTGAAGGCAGGCCGGCGGGATTGGCAGGCCTGCGAGACAGATACAGTAAACGAGAAGTTAAAAATAGCGTGCCGCCTGCCCTCGGCTCGACTCACGCTCCCAACGCAGATGTGACTGTGTGGACGGCCCTGTCTTTGAGCTCAACTGGGAGGGCAGTGGGGTAGAGAGAGAAAGAGAGATAGGGGTCCATGGCCGGCAGGAAGGCACTGGACTTCAATTATTTACGTCAAACTAATTTAGACCCGAGCGAATGTAAGGGAGAGAATAAAGAGGGCCGAGAAAGAGATGAGCAAGGAGACAGTGAGAGAGAAACACTGAAAGGAGGGAGAGTGGTAACGAGAGAGGGAGGGAGGTTTGGAAAGAGAGTGTGAGACAGTGAAAGGAGGTAGAGAGGTATGGAGAAGAGAGAGTGAGAGAATTGAGTTATGGAACAAGAGCGTGAAAGAGAGAGTGTGAAAAGAGGGAAGTATGGAATGAGAGAGTGTCACTCGTCACTCGTCAAAAGTCTATTCAAATTTTGTAGGATGTCCAGTTCACATTGGGAGGGGTTTCGCTATCAAAAGTGGAGCGCATGGCGTAACAAGGTGTTCCTAGGTCTTTTAATCAGTCATATGGGTGTGTTTGGGGCGTAACATCATTTTAAACCAATGAGAATGACATCTGTCATTCCCTTTAACGGCGCAACGCGCGATATGTCAAATAAATGCATTGGTATTTTGGCATTCAAAGGCGCATTTGAAGGAGGCTGCTTGCGAGACCGTATAGAATAGTCATTCTTAAATCATTCTTAAGTTATATGCAGTTACTTTCACTATTGACTGACAATGGGTTACCACCGAAAACATAGGCTGGAAAAAGCAACACTTACCCTAATATTGCTCAAATGACTGAATAAACAACATTTATCCTGCAGAGGAGTTGCTTATATCTCGTGACAGTGCGTCTTCAGCTGTGCTCCATACGTGTCTCTCGTCTCTTTTAACTTTTAACTGTCATTACCAATTTGCAAATGATGGTGAATAAC
Organism: Alosa sapidissima; assembly: GCF_018492685.1. Classification (NCBI taxonomy): domain Eukaryota; kingdom Metazoa; phylum Chordata; class Actinopteri; order Clupeiformes; family Clupeidae; genus Alosa; species Alosa sapidissima. Next base: position 13,244,054 of record NC_055962.1, read on the forward strand.
TACTCATTATGAGATGTACAGTATTTCGTAATATCTTTGTTCTAATTATGTTTCCCATTGTAATCGTGCAATTTGTAATGCTTTGCATGGACGTGCGCTGGTTCATGCGTTCATGAATGATAGAAGGATGGTGCGTGCACCTGCCAATATGACTGGTGACATGCGCTCTTAAAATAGCATATGAACAACTCGCCATTGACTTCTGACCAGGTTTAGGTGGTGTATGATAGCGATTTTTAGACAACGCGCTAGGCCCCTCCCTAGGTTGTTAATTGCCACACCCCTGGGCGCAATGCTTAAAAAAATAAACGTGCAAAATACCGAATTCAACTTTGCGCGGGTGAATAACGAGTATTAGGCCCATGCGCTGGTGACCCAAAATACAGCCCACAGAAAGAAAAGTAAAAAAGAGAAAGAGAGTAAGGGGGGAGAGAGAGAACACAAGGGAGGGATAGGTGACTCACACGATGGCTCTGCAAAACAGAATCACAGTGAAAAGAGAGGAAGTGAGAACACAGCTCCTGACTAACACCCGAAATGAATGATGACTCCTGTAACATACACTACTCCCTACCATACCAGCACACCATGCCAGATCATTGTCCTCAAGCCTTGTTCTGAAAAACAAAAAAATCAAGGATTGGTCTCACTCCAAAATTGTTTCTTTTTTGCTTATTTATTTTCACATAGCAGCAGGGGTAACAAACGATACATACGTTCGTTTTACACTGAAAAAAAAAAAAAATTCAGCAGAATTTATGGATATGAATGGATAGCCAGCGGACTGTGAGGATATATTAGCTGAACGAAAGAAAGCATATTGACTTGGAATCACTAACTCCCTGCTTAACTTCAGGGCAACAGTGCAGCTGACAATGCACTGGTGTTGTGAGTTGCTAATGAGTTTACCGTTATGTTTTCATGTAATCAAAGTCTCACTACTATGCCCTTTCAGAAGTCCACAGTGACTTTGGTGGAGTGGCCGGGGGGAGGGGGTGGTTCTGAGTTTAGCACCGGTTGGCAGTGCAGTCATCTGGAGTGCAACATGCAACAACTGCGGCCCAGAGCCACTATAATGCCCTCCGTCTGGGAATGTCTCTTTAGTAATCCTCCCTGGGTCGGCTGTAGTATGCCACGCAATAGTTTATCACTTGCTGATGCTCCTCTCAGTTACTAATCCCAGGCTTTTTCACCTTTAGGGTGAGGATGCCCCCTCTGCCCCCTACCCCCAAAACATGTCCCTCTCCCCCGTGCTAGTCCCCTTTCATGTAGATACACCTGTGAGAAATATTAATAGTTGATAAGCACATTTATATAATTACTTAATACGCATAAACCCATAATCATCCCTTTGACTTGTGAGGTCAGAGAGAGATGGAAAGAAGAAATAGAGAGAGAGAGAGCAGACAGTTATCTCTGCTCTGGATGACCAAACTGCTCGTTTAACTGGCCTGCATCCCACTGGGCTCATATGAGTGCGAGGGTGCTTTCTTGGAAGCCTGTGGCCTTCTAAGTATAGAGAGGGGAGAGAGGGCACGAGAAAATCGGAGTACAGTTCTTGAATCATCACTCTTTTCTCTGATGCTCTCTCAGCTAGTGGCCATGTTCGAGCAAGCGAGCAAAGTGGTGTTATAAAAACGCCTAGTCAGAGATGCAAAGTTTTTTTTTATATAATTTCTTTTAAGTATATTTTGGCCTTTAATGAGACAAGACAGTGGAGAATGACAGGAAGCGAGTCGGAGAGCGAGTCGGGGTGGGTTTCGGAAAGGACTACAGGGCGGGAATCGAACCCAGGTTGCCGGCGACCACAACCAGACCAGACAAGAACAATCCTTTTGAACAATGCGTCTGGCTTCTGATACCCCAATAATGTTTGAACGACTAAAATTCCTAAGGATATTTATCCTCCATACGAGTTGTTTGGGACTTGTTACTAAGGGCTATTTACATCTCGTAACAGTGCGTCTTCAGCTGTGCTATATGCGCCTTTCGCTTTAGACCAGGATTTCCTTGGTCAGTGGCGTAACGATTTTTAGAGGCGTAAGATAGCGATTTTTTTAATCATGCGCCAGACCACACCTGCTTCGTTAATTGACACACCCCTGGGTGCAATGTTTTACTAAAGAGGAGTGCATGGCGAAAAATTCATCACTGAATTTTGGGTGTAAGATAAGAACAAGCCTGGAGTCACACTTTGCGCTGGGTGTAAGATAAGGCCACACAAACACACAACCTGTGATCATAAAACCGTTATACAGTCATTTTAGCAAGCTAGTTATATCATTATATCACTCTTCTCAAACAAAGGCCTAATGATTTGTAGTTTAAATGTCAGCATGATGACAATTTCTTCGGTGTGGATATTGAACATTTTTTTTAAAGGCCTTAACCAATTTTTTTTACAATGTCTGCATGGTAACACTTGGCCTGTGAAAATGTGATAATTTAGGGACTCGGTAGAATTTGGACTGTGTATTCGACAAATTGAGAGAACATTATTTACCAGCTGTTCTTAGTTGACACCACAAAGCCCAATATGCAATATGCCAAAAACAGCATGCACTAGTGAACCCTGTGCAAAATAGGATTAAATGTGGTATTCAGAATAATAGCTATAAAATCCTGACAGAAGAGGCTTGAATATTCTGCCTTGATGGTAAAAACGCAAACCACCCCCTCTGCTGTTTCTTTGATAGACTCCCAGAGGCCATGTTGCATCTCGAAGCCTCAAATCTCTTACACAAGCTGAACAGTCTTTGATGCCTGCATGTGGTATAATGCTCAGAAGGACACTTCAGTCAGAACAGATGATGAGAGCTATGCATTAGAAATGGCATCACAAAATGCTTAGGCTTTCCCTGAAGATGAAGTTTAAAAAGTCCTTTGATTCGCCCAACTGAACATCTGTGGCAATTAACCTCTGCAGAGATGTCCCTGTAGTTTGTGCATACTGCACGGTTAGTCACTCTGGATAAGAACATAATTACAAATAATCTGCTAACAGGGCTCCAGCTATTGAATCTTTTTGGAATCGAGTATCCTAGCAATTATTTCATCGATTAATTGATTAATCGGATAAAAAATATTTTGCGTTATGAAGTGCAATTTATTAATATGCACAACAAATGTTATGCTGTAAACTAGCCCTAGTCACTTCAAAGTAAATTAATGCCTGTTTTATGTATATTTGTGCATCTGCAGCATTTACCAAATAACCACCTTACAGTAAAGTACAGTAGGCTACTATGCTACTGCAAAGCCATTTTTCTGCTTTGCAGCTTGTCTTCTTTTTTAAGTTATCCCGAAACTTTGAATATTCTCTGCCTTTTACGGACAGAGCAGAGTAGAACAAGCAGAGAATTTTCCTCAATCATTTTTTGTAATCAATGTACTCGAGTAATCGTTTCAGCTCTACACAGTGTTTCCCATACATTGACTAATCTGTGGCGGGGCGCCACGAAATAAAAATCGGCCGCCACAGATGAATATTTTATGTTAAATTTAATTTAATTTAAATTAAATATAAGGTCAAATCCTTGCATTGCCATTGAGCTGCGCTTTTTACGCACGCAGCCTTTCCTTGCCCCGCCCCGCTCTCTCTTGTAGCCAGCTGCCCCTCCTCTGCATGTGCATGTAACAGAATATTCACGATTGTTGAAGGATTGTTGTTGCCATATAGAAGCATTGCATAGAAGACGTCTGGCTTAATTGCTATTAAATCCGCTTAGCATCGTGACCATGCTGCGCAAATTTGTTCAAAACTGCTGCATTGAAGTGAACTCTGCTAAGGTCTTATCACAACATAGTAGGCTACATTGAAGAGACTAAACTAAGTTAAGTTATGAAATCATACAGTGTCTCAAAGCTAACGTTAGAATACTGTTTGGATGTCGAATTTAGCATGCTTAGTCTACTTAGGTCTCATTTTATTGACTCTGACACTGAATGTTTGCAAAATCCCGATGTAAATGGAAAAGTGTTTTCCAAAAGTCAAAAGGAGAAGTACGAAGCCCCCCCCCCCCCCGTTGTCAAAGTCAGCTACCGCCACAAATTTAATCCAATTCTGTGGGAAGCACTCCTACTGTAAGTGATAATGATTCAGATGAATAACATGATGTTATTCTGGGATTGAGCTGCCTGTAGTTTACTGTTTTGTTACTGACTGGACATTATTGCATGTATAATGCAATGCATAATATTGCATCTTATGAAGTGGGCACCAAAATGTTAGTATCCTTCTGGGTTGTGCAGAATTCAGAATTGAATTGAGAATGACTCCAATTCCAATTAAATTGTTGCTTTTGAATTGAATTTGATTTGAGGTTAAAAAAAGGATGTCGAATTTAAATTAAAGGAAGTAGAATTGAAATTCATATGCATAATTTAAGTGTGGTTACCAATGAAGCTTTACAGTATGTCAGATATGATTGTATTACATATTCTATAAATAAAATGAATTTGAACTACTTGTACATAATACATTACATTAACAGGAGGTGTTTTCCCCCAGCAATACACATTCTTTCTGTTGTGTGACTGGAATTTCTTTGAATTGCCATGAATTTAATTCCACTTCCTGTCATTCCATTCCAATTCAACTTCCTTAATTCAAATTCCAATTCATGAATTGAATGGAGGCCAATTCTAAAATTCTGAATTTGGCTCAAGCCTGGTAATCCTTGAGCAGTTTTTATGCTCTGACTCAGATTGAAGATGTGAGAGTGGTAGCTAAAGGGGACCAGCCTCCAGGCAACCTTAGGAGGTACAAGTGCCGGCCCTGTTTATTCAAAGCTTGTGAGTCCAGCATCCTTAAGTAGACTTTGTAAGTGGCCATTCGTTGATGTCCCTAACTGCCCCCCATGCTCGCTCTCTCTCTCTCTCTCTCCTTCTCTTTCTCTCCCACTCTCTTTTTCTCTCCTTCTCCCTGTAGTGTTGATGGAGGCGAGAGGCGACCTAGTTAAAACCTCCAGAATAATCCGGCGAATTAGGCCAATGTTTCATGTTTCACATTCCTTTTGTTCATTTGGGTCACGGAGGCTCAGAAGCAACCACCGATTCTGATTCTGAAAAAAAAAAGAAAACAGACCCGGACCCTTGTTCTCCCCTCAGCCAGGCCCGCCTGGAGTTGGATCTCTTGTTAGTACTGTCCTGTCTGCTTCCTGGTGTTTGAAGGTCTGTCAGACTTGAAAGTAAATTTCCTGGACTAGTTTGAGAGGGAAATGGGAAAAGGGGAACAATAGTCTGATCAGTGTAGCCAAAGGGCATGTAAAGTTACGTCATCCGATGTGTGTGTGTGAATTTTTAGCAATCTCTTACTTGGCTATCATGTGAAAGGATGCAAGCACTTAGCAGTTTTCCTGTACCTCTAAAAAAACTATTTAAAAAAGAAACTAAAAAGGATTTTTGTGCAACATGTTTTAACACATTTAAACTGGTGTGTGGGCAAAATAATGTAGCTACCATGGTATCCTCCTCCCACAGATGACATATTTATATAGTTCTGTGGATAGGCAACCAATAGGCTAAGTGTGGATGCTATCGTCCATAAATGCTAATACTTTCCTCAGGATAGCCACCATGTTGGAGGAGAGATGGAGAGAGTACTGTAGCTCAGAGCATACATGCTCGATTGTGCTCATGTCGGGTACTCACCAGCGAGAGGCTGAATGTGTGTATGTGTCTTGAGTCCCCTTCATAAGTTCTACATGCACATACGTGTATCAGAAGCAAAGTATGAGGAGCAGGAGTTTACAATTACACATACACATGTCAGACACGTCTCTATGTTCAAAGCAACACAATGCAGTTATTTTACCTTACAATAACGACCTCTAACTCATTATGATGCTACACTGAGGCCACGTCCACACCAAAACCAAGGTATATCTTTTATTAACGCTTTCACACTTAACGACACCGGTAAAAAAAAACTTTGCGTCCACACGAAGTGCCCATCCACACAACACTGTTTTTTAAAATCGGTAATGTTTTTTATCTGTTAGGCCTTGCGTCCATACGACCCGGCAGTTTAGGTGGCCGATATTTACGACCCCGGAAGTTTAGGTGGCGGATATTTTTTGAAACCGGGTTGCCGTGTGGACAGCAAAGCTGGCATTTTCAATGACTGTATAGCGCCACCCCTGAACCCAGCCTCCACACTCAACCTGACATTCTGCTTGTCAGAACAAACCAAACCATTTGTTTGTCATATTAAAATGTTTTACTTTTCCCCGTCATTATTTCTGTGCATGCAGTATCAGCCTTTTGTGGCTTAGTTAGAAGCATACCGTTAGCTTAACTTACTTAAACATAGCTTACTACAACCTATGACTGACACATGTTAATTTTTCCAGTGTAACTTGCTCTACACCAGACCTAATGCAATACGTAAAAGCATTTCCACATATATAGCAGTCACATACCCTGAAGATGAACTTTATTAGTTTTACAGTTGAATTGAAAATTTGAATTTTCCGTAGTCTGCTTATCTCACGCGACTGCTTAAATTGTAATGTTTTTGTCTCTTCATCATGAATTAATGTGACGCCTCTGCACCCTCACAGTGCCATCGACTGGCCTGGCGAATGCACTACAGCAGGGGTTTTCAACCAGTGGTCCGTGGCCCACTTGTGGTCCATGAAGACATTGCTGGTGGTCCCTGACCAATGGATTCAGTAATGCAGTTGCAATGTGGGAATCAGTATTTTTATTCAGTGGTGGTCCTGGGGTTTCGTAATTAGTCAGAACGGTGGTCCCTAGTTTACAATCTGTTGAAAACCCCTGTACTACAGTGCTTTCTGTAAATTTGCAGAGAATGACGTTTCTGAAATTGCCAATGTGTGCCTGGACTGCTTTATATTATCACTATGTGATAGGGGTGTAATGATACACCACCTCAGTATTTGAACCACAGTTCAGTTTATACCTCAGGGTTTTTTTGGGTGGGGGAGTATATCAGTAAACGGTGAAATAGATCAGTAATTTTGTGTTTTATATGTATTATAATGTGCTGCTGGGGTTTGGAGAGGGGGGTGTATTGCCTTTCTGCCTTCTCAGATTGGATATGAGATTATGGATGTTTGTATCACAATTTCGGTTTTAGTTCGGTATTGTTACAACCCTACTATCTACTATTGTTGATCGGGTAGGATCATGACCCTTTTAGTCATTTTTTGACTGACTGGTTACTGTCTTAGCACTAAATGGCGTTGGATATTGACACCAAAGGGCATATCAGTTATTCAGTCTTGTTGTTTAAGGCCATGGTAAGTGATGGTTAGTTTGTATTAGTTTGTATAATCTTTGTAGAAAATCCTGTGTTAATATTGTCAATGTTAAAGATATGCCCAGTTATCTTGTCCCTAGTCCTTGAAGAAAAGAGGTGCGTTGGCGTGCTGCTGTGGTTGCTGGCCATTCTGATAGTAGTTGATGCACTGGGTTGGGTACAGTCTGTGGTTGTGTCAGTCAGTCTTTGTGACATCTAATGATGGTGTAGAATTTTCACCAGAGCTGTTTATAAGCGTTTTTCAGTCGCCGGTTTGACTCTATTCAGTGTTGTAGTTCTCGAGTCCAAGACTCGAACTCGAGTCCGAGTCATTAGCTAAATTTAGAGATTCGTGACTTGACTTGGACTTGAGCACTGAATGACTCGAACTTGGACTCGGACTCGTGCATTCGCACTCGCGATGACTCGTCGAGGACTCGACTTTTTTTTGTAATATATCATAAGGCTATAATTGTAGTATGTCAATTTGCTATATGATTTTAATATCTAAATTATATGTAATACTAATTTTAGTTCAAGGGAATGTTAGGCTACTGCTTCGTATCATAGTAGGCTATGCAAGTCACATCATGTTCACATGCAAAGCAAACTAACGTTAACACCAAAATGCCTGGAGACATGGCCGCCGCTATTTCAATGTAGTATTGCCAGGCAATATTAGTTCTCATACATGACATGACATTACCTAAGATTACACTCAGCCCCTGGCTAAACATCACACACTGCTGCTGGATAGCTGATCATCGTGACTTGGTGAACAGTGTTTTTCCTGACTGACGCGAGAAGCGAGGTTCCATTCATTCATTTTCATTTGGGGCGTGCCCTGCCGTGCTTCTGTCAGTTAATTTGCAGCAGGCTATTATCGGATGAAAGAAAAATAAACTGAAAGTTTTCCCGATCAAGATATAGCATACTTCTTAATTTTGGTGTCATAAAATATAGAAGCATAACATTAAATTGCCTAGAGTGTCCATGTAGAGTGTCAATGTAGACCTACGTGTCGGCGCAAGTGAAACTGACAAACTAAACCTCTCGTGGGTAGGCCAGAAACAACTAAAACCACGAATTACTGTTCAAACGAGCGATTTGATAGCCTAATCCTCTGCACGAAAAAAAAAAGGAAATAGCAACTTGTTATATTTCTAACAGGTGAATATCGTAGCAAATAGTAGCCTATGGCGATGGCAGCTTTAAAAAAAAAAAAAAAACATTTATTTCACTCATCTCGCTGAAATGAACGTAGAATGTGGCCTGTTGCGCAAATAAATTAATTAGGCAGATTATCTATATCTCCGTTAACCGAAAGCTAGTTTTCATCTCTATTGTTGACGAGAAATATGTCTCCATACTGTCAGTGAAGTGATAACATTATGCAGTTGCAGGTAGCCAGTGTTCACGTCACGGGAGTCAGAAAGAAGCTACCAAGACGGGCCCTGCTCTGTTTATGTCCCTCCCAAACTGCGCTAAAATTGTGTAAGCTATTTAACAGCCAGAATTTTTAAAAAATGCCCGGGGGAGGCCCTTTTATGATCCACACTACCTCTTACAAAATAGGCCTACTCCAACGTCCATCTAGCTCTTGTGAAGTATGAACTTCTACAACACTGCCTATACAATTGTCAGCAGTCAGTAACAGTATAATGTGACAATGGCCTGTGTGATTGGGATGTAGATTGCTAATTTATTATGAGTAGGCCTATAGGCTATGGTATGGCTATGGTATGGTATTCTCTCCGATATAATAAATACATTACATTACATTAGGTTTGGCAAGAAATTTGGCAATACTACTTTCACACAAGTGATGGCACCCCTGCTTGGAGACAGAAGATTGTCCGTTTTGCTTTTAAGGATTTCATCAGCAATGGGGAAAAATGGAACAACATGTAGGCTATGCTTACTTTAGTGCTGGACTTGGACTCGACTTGATCAATAGGGACTCGACTCGGACTCGACGTGGATCAATAGTGACTTGACTCGGATGAGTAGTGGACTCGACTCGGACTTGACTTGGATTTTTTTCAATGACTTGGACTTGACTCGGACTTGAACACTGGGGACTCGAACCTGAACTCGGACTCGAGGCATAGTGACTTGACTACAACACTGACTCTATTATATTGTTACCGATAAAATTCCATTAGAATCAGTGCATCAATTTACATTGGCAGCGCTTTACGTGTGAATTACAGCCGCAGTCTGTGGTTGCAGTCTTTGCTGTGATGTCTTCTGATAGTGTAGGTCTAAGTGAGGAGACCAGCCACGATTTTGAGTTTCATTTAAATTACACAATGAGCAACTTTGTTTGTGCCCTTGCTAGTGTACCAACAGTAGTCTGCGGTTTTCTATTTGAATACCAATGTACTGTAAAGGCTCCTTTGGTACAGAGGAAATTACTTATAGTTTTTACTAAAGAAAAAAAAACATGTTGCAGGTAAAGATATGAATGAACAATGTTGCAGGTAAAGATATGAAGGTCAATTACAGTGCTATACCCACTATACAATAGCTTGATTAACAAGCCAGATCGTAGCAATAAAAAAACAGCTTACATCAACTCAAATTATGTTCATTTTTTTTTCAATGTTATGTTTTGTGTTTATTATTATTTAATGGCTGTAATTATGTTTTTCTAAACTATTTTTTTACATCATATCACTGGATAAAAACATCCAAAAAACTGTAACTGACTGTAAATGTATGGCCTAAAGGAGAAGGACAATGTGTAGTATTCTTAACATTCACACCAGTGGAATGTTTCTGTTTTTTTATTGGTAGGTATGCTGCAGAATGGGAAGAAGTTTGACTCTTCCCGAGACAGAAACAAGCCCTTCAAGTTCAAGATCGGCCGGCAGGAGGTTATCAAAGGCTGGGAGGAAGGAGTCGCGCAGGTTTATCTGTTTTTCCATTGTTTCTGCCCCTATCTGTAGTCTCTTGCCACTCAAACCACAAACAGACACTGTTGTTATGTTTTCCTTGTTTGTGTGAAATGTCATTTTGTCATCGGATACCTTTCTTTTTTACCAAGCTTCCAGATAGGGGTCCACAATTTAGTTCTGGCTTGTTTAAAGGTTGTTTATATTTGAGTACAAGGGTCAACCAAATTACATCCCTCCCCTCTGTGCTCTTGAAGTACATTGATGGGCTGCAAGCCGATGTTTATTTCCTATTTACAGAGTCGAGACTGTGTGTAAACACCTGAAGTTTTTAAACACAGGCCCTGAATGGACAGCCAGAGACGCATGTTGAGTCATTCACATAATTAGAATTAGAATTAGAATTATGGACCTCACTTTTAATGGATTATGCAACGAATGTTGTCAACCTCATGTTCTAGAAAATCGGAATTGGAAAAAGTCAGAACTTTCATTTGAGAGAACCTAAGAATCACTGGGCATTTGACTGATTAGTCATCTGAAATTAGATTAATGATAAGGCTATTAAACCTTTTAATTGTACAAGTTATGAGCTATGAATGATTTGTAGAAAAGTCATGATTAGGTTGCTAAACTCAGTAGAAGATTAGACTAGTAGAGATTATGCCAAGACTATACTGTATTCTATATGTAGGATTTATTATACTATTTGATTGAAAATTTGTTTTGTTGTTGTTTTTTTTTCACGCTGATCTCCGTCCCGCTCCAGATGAGCTTGGGTCAGAGAGCGAAGATCACCTGTACCCCAGACATGGCATACGGCGCCACAGGTCACCCAGGTGTCATCCCGCCCAACGCCACCCTCATCTTTGACGTGGAGCTCCTCAAGCTCGAGTGAGGTTCATTCGTCTTTTCGTCGTCCCCCCCCCCCCCCCTTCTATTTGTTTGTTTCTGCCGTTGCAAGGTCAAGGTTGTGGTGGGGGGTGGGGGGATGTTAGAACAAGACTAAACTGGAGCCCCTGGGCCCCCTAGCCTCCCTCTCATCCTCAATCTACCCCCAACCAAAAACCACCAAGGAATTACACACGTTGGTCTCTAGCATTTTAAAATTAGGATATTCTGCTTTATTGCCAACATCATCATATACTGTAGGTGCTGCCTAAACTTTGTACACACAAATATTCTAGTTCAGCTTCTTTTTTATGATATGTTTGGCCAACATCAATGTTTTTTTTTTTAAATGTAACAGGTTGTATTTTTTAAAAATATGCAAATTATCCTAATAAGGAAAATAATCAACACCATAATCTATTTAAAGAAATCTCCATACCATATTTGAAGTGAACGTAGGGTATGACAATATAAACCAATATGCTGTCTTGTAGGGGGCATTAACAACCACTCTTTGCATTGCCACTTTTGATATAAAAAAAGCAAAACACTACGTCCTGCTGAAAGAGTATGATAATATCGCTATGTGACCTATAATATATTTTATATATCTATCTATCTATCTATCTATCTATCTATATATATATATATATATATATATATATATATATATATATATATATATATATATATATATATATATATATATATATATACATACACACATACATCCCTCATACTCTCACTGCAAATGCACATAGGATTGCATAATGAGCTAATGCCAGGAACAGGTCCTTTACTGCAACATGGAAAGCTTTGGCTAAATTATGTTTTATTGATCTACTCTTAATAAAGATACTTGGAACTTTGAAACGTGTGCCTTGCTGTTCATTTTTTGATGAATTCTGATTTTGTTTTTTTATTATTCTTGAACGTGATAGAATAAACAGAGTATGGTAGAATTTACTATTAAATACATTTAAATGTGGTTGGATACATAATATGTTGGCTGCACCATAAGGGGTACGGGTATAATAATAATAATAATAATAATAATAATAATAATAATAATAATAATAATAATAATGATAATATCTTAGGTGATTTTTGAACCTATCCAGCGAGGGGGCACTACGGATGTGGAGTGGTAGGTTATTCCAAAGGGTTGATTCTTGTATATCTAGATGATAGGATACAATGATAATAATAACAATATATTAATAATAATGATACTATTTTTATATAGCACTTTTTAAAAAAAAAAGTTAGGCTTCAAAGTGCTGTAAAACCCGGACGGATGATAGAGACATGATAGAATGTACTAATATCAGTACCAAAGGGCATGTTGTATTGCATAAATTCATTTTTGCATTCATTCAGACGCACCAGATATGGGGTGCATGAGATGTTTCTAGAATTTTCCCTTGGGGTAGCTGTGAATAGCAACTCAAACTGAAGAGGGATTGGCTTGACCCATCTGGAATGAAATCATTTACCACCATCTAGTGGTTAGTGAGTCATACAACACCAATGGCAAAATTATGTAATAGCTTATACTGTATATGTGGTGAACTGACATTAAATAACTGAAATAAAATTCAGTTTCATTGAATTATCACTTGGGGAAGAAATCATTGAGCTTTGTGATGGGCAAGTCTTAATCTTATTAAGTCGGACATGTTCGAACGGTATGGTGTAAAATGTACAATATGGAGCAAAGACATATACAGACATCATGTACAGTATGGTACAAAATGTATGACAGACAGGGATGTCTGTCTCTTCCGATGTTGCCTTACATATCTGTGCTGTTAAACTTTTATAGCCTGAATGCCAGCCAAACTTAGCCCCACCCACACCATTTGAGGTCGGGAAGTTCTGTTCTGGAAGTTTCATATTCTGACTAGAATTTTGAGTAGTATGACAATGTCAGGCTAAAACTTTTAGCCTCTGATTACAGAATCCTAGGAAACCATTTACATTCTTCACAGCTGCTACTACTGTTGAGCATATTAGAATATGAATTCAGAACGCTTCTGTAGTCTATTCAAATAGTATTTTGGCTGAAAGGCAGAACTTATTTATTAAAGGCGAGAATTATTTTTATTATTTTAGGCTGATTTTTTTGTTAACAATCACAAACCCTTGCAAAACTGTTTAAATAGGTTTTATATGTGACAAAAAAGCTGACTTTGGATCTAGAAAAGGTCATATTGTCAGATGTCATAAATGTGACATTTAATATGGATCTGACAGTGGAAATGTTGGGTTAAGAAATCATAGCACTTTGCTCTGTGCATTTTGTGGTTCAGTGGTAGTTTGCATACTATACAAATAATACACATGGACTTTATTTTGATTAATTTTATTCAAAATTATAATACAAAAATAGCACTGGATGGCAAAAAATGGTATACAATAAATACATATTTTCAGTAGAAATGAAGTTCTTCATTTAACCAAATAAAAAACAGAGATAGAAAATATTGTGAGTACTTATTGAAGCCAACATTAAAACCTAAAGACAAGCTATGTGTACCAGTACTGAAATTTAAGAGACAAGTATAAAACTGTTAAACGTTAAATAGTGCCTTAAACAGTCTCTTAATCTACTTCCTCCATTCTTGAAGTGTCGTCATCATCCCCCTCAAGAACAGGCAGGAATGGTGAAATCCTGCTAATGGTATGATTCACTGTCTATGCACAGCCATTTGGTTGATATAGAAGCAACAATTCTGACCTTGCGTTTACGCTCTTGGTATGTGTTCTGAAAAGGCGTGGAAAGATTTATCCAATCACAATTCATAACATAGGATACAGCCAATCATATTCGTCAATTTCTGTGTGGTGTGTGCGCAAGACTGACCTCGCCCGTAGTGGAGTTGTAAGTAGTGAAGAATTATGTCAGAGATCTCAATGCGTTCGTCCTCTGACCTCTTAATCACAATAATGTCATGAAGCAATATTGAGACACTGAAAACGTGAGAAATGAAGACAACGAACTATCTTTCAAGTTGTTTTATTTAGTTTCTTATAATTTACATATAAAATAAAACAATAAAAAATAAACACTTTTACAGAAATCAACCTTCAACTTAATAGTTTAAAACAACTACAAATTGTTTGCTCAATAAAATAGTGAAACATTTTAAGTCTCTATATCTCTGCCAGTAGTATATGTACAACTGCTGTTTCTCACATAATCATTTCTCAATGCTAAAATTTAGTTTGAACAGATATAACATTTGTTATATAAAACAAATTAGGATGATAGATTACAGGTGAATAAAAATTTGAGTTCACTGTCAGCTTTACAAAAACAGATTTTAGTCAACTTCTTCCATTCTTGAAGTGTCGTCATCATCACCCTCAAGAACAGGCATGTCTTCCTCAGGCAGAGGGATGTCATCCTCAGGGGAGCCGTCATCATCAATGCCAAGGCCCAGCTTGATCATTCTGTAGATGCGGTTTGCGTGTGTCTGAGGGTCCTCCAGTGTGAAGCCAGATGAGAGCAGGGACGTCTCAAACAGCAGGATCACCAGGTCCTTCACGGCTTTGTCGTTCTTGTCAGCCTCTGCCTTTTCTCGGAGGGTTTCGATGATGGGGTGTAGGGGGTTAATCTCCAGGTGCTTCTTTGCTGTCATGTAGCCCATGGTGGAGTGGTCCCTCAGGGCCTGGGACTTCATGATCCTCTCCATGTTGGCCGTCCACCCATATGTACTGGTAACAATGCAGCAGGGCGAAGCAACCAGGCGGTTGGATACAGCAACCTGTTAGTGAGTGAAAAAGATATTAGTTACATCTGTACTTTCTATATATCAAATAACCTTCAGCATCTGTACAGTTTTTTTTTTTTTTCTGCACTATTTACTTTCTCCACTTTTTTGTCCAGGATGTCTTTCATGATCTTGCACAGGTTTTCAAATTTCGTGTTGAGCTCCTCTTGTTTCTTCTTCTCTTCCTCATCCTCCGGAAGCTCCAAGCCTTCCTTGGTTACCGACACAAGATTCTTCCCATCATACTCCTTTAGCTGCTGGACACAGTACTCATCAATTGGCTCAATCATGTAGATGACCTCCAGGCCAGCCTTACGAAGACGCTCCACAAAGGCTGAATTGGCCACCTGCTCCTTGGTCTCACCGGTGATGTAGTAAATGTGCTTCTGGTTTTCCTTCATGCGTGACACATAGTCCTTCAGAGACACCATCTCGTCTGCGGAGTTGGAGGTGTAGTAGCGCAGCAGCTCTGAGAGCTTCTTGCGGTTCTGGGCATCCTCGTGGATGCCCAACTTGATGTTCTTGGAGAACTGCTCGTAGAACTTCTTGAAGTTTTCCTTGTCCTCAGAGATTTCGGTGAAGAGCTCTAGGCACTTTTTGACCAGGTTTTTGCGGATGACCTTCAGGATCTTGCTCTGCTGCAGCATCTCCCTAGAGATGTTCAGGGGCAGGTCCTCAGAGTCCACCACACCACGGATGAAGGTCAGGTACTCTGGAATCAGATCCTCACAGTTGTCCATGATGAAGACCCTGCGCACATACAGTTTGATGTTGCTTCGCCTCTTCTTGCTCTCAAACAGGTCAAAGGCGGCTCTCCTAGGGGCGAAAAGCAGGGCTCTGAACTCCAGCTGACCCTCAACTGAGAAGTGTTTGACAGCCAGATGGTCCTCCCAATCATTAGTGAGGCTTTTGTAGAACTCTCCGTACTCCTCGTTGGTGATATCGTCAGGGTTACGTGTCCAGATGGGTTTGGTCTTGTTCAGCTCCTGGACGTCGGTGTACTTCTCCTTCACCTTCTTCTTCCTCTTATTTTTACTTTCTTTGGTGTCCTCGTCTTCATCTGCTCCAATGTCCTCAATTTGAGGCTTGTCTTTGTCCTCTACTGTGTCCACCTCCTCAATGTTCTCCCCCTCCTCAAGGTCGACCTCCTTCTCCCTTTGTTTCTGAACATAGAGTGTGATGGGATAACCAATGAACTGGGAGTGCTTCTTCACAACCTCCTTGATTCTCTTCTCCTCTGTGTATTCTGACTGGTCCTCCTTCAGGTGGAGAATGACTTTGGTACCACGCCCAATGGATTCACCTAAGTTCACAAAACAATATGAAGCACTTAGTTGTAGGAACAATGTTGTACCGCAAAAAGATAATAAATGATTTTTAATAGTTTCAAATGTATTTTTAATCTATTTTCACAAGGCGATGACATACCCAAATCAAGTTTCACTGTAAAAGAGCCTCCAGCAGCAGACTCCCATATGTACTGCTCGTCATCGTTGTGTTTGGTGATCACGGTCACTTTCTCAGACACCAGGTAAGCAGAGTAGAAACCCACACCAAACTGCCCGATCATGGAGATGTCGGCTCCTGCCTGCAGAGCCTCCATGAAGGCCTTTGTGCCAGACTTGGCGATGGTGCCCAGGTTGTTGATGAGGTCAGCCTTGGTCATGCCGATACCAGTGTCAGTGATGGTCAAAGTGCGAGCATGCTGGTCTGGAGTGATGTCAATCTTCAGATCCTTGCAGGATTCGAGTCGGCTGGGGTCTGTCAAACTCTCGTATCTGATCTTGTCCAAGGCATCAGATGAATTTGAGACCAGCTCTCTGAGGAAGATCTCTTTGTTGGAGTAGAAAGTGTTGATGATCAGGGACATCAACTGTGCAATTTCTGCCTGAAAGGCAAAAGTCTCCACATCCTCCATTGCATTCTGTGCTGGCATTTTGAAAATTCTGAATAAAATGCTAAGCAATAAAAAAAAGACTGTTTAATATATTACTACTTCTCTGCTGTTCCCAATCAGTGAGCTTCTCTGTGATTTGGTATCTTCTCACACCACATGCTGAAGACACACTGTCTTTTTATACTTGGTGGACTTTTCTGGAAGCTCCCATTCAGAAGGAGTGCTCTTACTCGCACATGCAGTGCCTTGAAAAGAACTCACAGAGCTGGGTTGTGCAAGTGTCTTATTACCATCTTCCTTCTATGGCTCTGAGACCACACAGGCAAGTGTTACTTATGGAAAGAACCTTCCAGATACTACGAGAGTACTCTGGGCATATATCTATGTCACAGAGGACCTACTCCAAATGCACAATATGCTCCAATGCCTAAGCACATTTCAGACTATGCTTGGGTTCATTTTTTAAATCATTAATTTATGCCATTCATTATTTAATGATAAACTAAGCAATAGCTGTGTTAATACAAGTGAAATATCCTAGTGTATTGTAGTTTATTTCAAAATGAGCGGTTTAAAGAAAATATTACATGGTGATAGCATAATTTGAAATGTCAGATATAGTACCGGTACATGTTATTTACTTCAAAATGATGTAAAATGTAAAGAATAAAAAAATAACACATGAATAAACGAGTAAGCATGTTATCAACATATTGGAGGCATTAAAGAGATATCTAGAGATTGCCAGCAGTGAAATTATCTAAAGAACATACAAAAGCCTCTCCGTATTGCTCTGTGGTAAACACCAATGAAACTGATATGTATGTAATAATGCCTGCACACCTATGCATTTGGGCTAGTTATTCAATTTAAAAAACAGAAACTGGGTTTAAAGCTGACTGGGATGAGCAAAGAAAAAAGATGTAATGCCGTATCAGCACTTAAGGCAAAGATTATAAAAGTTACTTGCATTGTCATATTCTCTTCAGACTTAATAGCGACTACTACTATTGTTCAGTTATCTCCTTTAGATCATTTATTGGATCTGTGGATGACAGTGGTGGAGCAGTAAACATGCTTTAAGGTCAGGCATTTAATATTTTAGTTATAAAATCACTTCAAATGACAAAACTCTCAAAAGTGCAACAATGACATTAACCACAATTAACAAAACACTGTCTGAGCCATGTTTCATTATAATCACATTTGCAGACTCATTGCACTTATTCATGGAAACATCCTTTTTTAGTCTTGATTCTAAATACGTGTTAGAGCAAACAGATAGTGATGGTTCTGCCTAATCTTTATCATTCTGTGTTAATACAAAACTAGAAAGCTCACCAAGGCATGTTCAGTGCTGCTTGCTATATCTCTAATATTAAGTCATGGTGGGCTTAATCTTTTTTAAGTCTTGCCATTGCTCAGTATGAGCTACTTAGACATTACATTTTATAATTGGTATTGGTGAGCAATTTATAACCAATTATTGATTTTTTTGGAAAATCTAGGAATAGAAATGATCAAGTCAAAATGTTTTTTTTTCTTTGACAAAATCTGTTGTTATGTTCTTTGTACATCTATCTGTTGTATTGCTTGTGCCTGTAATGTTTCTTGAGAACAATCACAAACTCATGTAAAACTGTTTGAATTAGTTTTATATGTGACAAAAAAGCTGACTTTGGATCTAGAAAAGGTCATATTGTCAGATGTCATAAATGTGACATTTAAGATGGATCTGACAGTGGAAATGTTGCGTTGAGAAATCATAGCACTTTGCTCTGTGCATTTTGTGGTTCAGTGGTGGTTTGCATACTATACAGATAGTACACATGAACTTGATTTTGATTAATTTTATTCAAAATTATAATACAAAAATAGCACCTGAATGGCAAAATGGCATACAATAAATAAATATTTTTACTAGAAATGAAATTCTTCATTTAACCAAATAAAAAACAGAGATAGAAAATATTGTGAGTACTTATTGAAGCTAACATTAAAACCTAAAGACAAGCTATGTGTACCAGTACTCAAATTTAAGAGACAAGTATAAAACTGTTAAACGTTAAATAGTGCCTTAAACAGTCTCTTAATCTACTTCCTCCATTCTTGAAGTGTCGTCATCATCCCCCTCAAGAACAGGCATGTCTTCCTCAGGCAGAGGGATGTCATCCTCAGGGGAGCCGTCATCATCAATGCCAAGGCCCAGCTTGATCATTCTGTAGATGCGGTTTGCGTGTGTCTGAGGGTCCTCTAGTGTGAAGCCAGATGAGAGCAGGGACGTCTCAAACAGCAGGATCACCAGGTCCTTCACGGCTTTGTCGTTCTTGTCAGCCTCTGCCTTTTCTCGGAGGGTTTCGATGATGGGGTGTACGGGATTAATCTCCAGGTGCTTCTTTGCTGTCATGTAGCCCATGGTGGATTGGTCCCTCAGGGCCTGGGACTTCATGATCCTCTCCATGTTGGCCGTCCACCCATATGTACTGGTAACAATGCAGCAGGGGGAGGCAACCAGGCGGTTGGATACAGCAACCTGTTAGTGAGTGAAAAAGATATTAGTTACATCTGTACTTTCCATATATCACAATACCTTCAGCATCTGTACAGTTTTTTTTCTGCACTATTTACCTTCTCCACTTTTTTGTCCAGGATGTCTTTCATGATCTTGCACAGGTTTTCAAATTTCGTGTTGAGCTCCTCTTGTTTCTTCTTCTCTTCCTCATCCTCCGGAAGCTCCAAGCCTTCCTTGGTTACCGACACAAGATTCTTCCCATCATACTCCTTTAGCTGCTGGACACAGTACTCATCAATTGGCTCAATCATGTAGATGACCTCCAGGCCAGCCTTACGAAGACGCTCCACAAAGGCACAATTGGCCACCTGCTCCTTGGTCTCACCGGTGATGTAGTAAATGTGCTTCTGGTTTTCCTTCATGCGTGACACATAGTCCTTCAGAGACACCATCTCGTCTGCGGAGTTGGAGGTGTAGTAGCGCAGCAGCTCTGAGAGCTTCTTGCGGTTCTGGGCATCCTCGTGGATGCCCAACTTGATGTTCTTGGAGAACTGCTCATAGAACTTTTTGTAGTTCTCCTTGTCCTCAGAGATTTCGGTAAAGAGATCCAGGCACTTCTTGACCAGGTTTTTGCGGATGACCTTCAGGATCTTGCTCTGCTGCAGCATCTCCCTAGAGATGTTCAGGGGAAGGTCCTCAGAGTCCACCACACCACGGATGAAGGTCAGGTACTCTGGAATCAGATCCTCACAGTTGTCCATGATGAAGACCCTGCGCACGTACAGTTTGATGTTGTTTCGCCTCTTCTTGCTCTCAAACAGGTCAAAGGCGGCTCTCCTAGGGGTGAAAAGCAGGGCTCTGAACTCCAGCTGACCCTCAACTGAGAAGTGTTTGACAGCCAGATGGTCCTCCCAATCATTAGTGAGGCTTTTGTAGAACTCTCCGTACTCCTCGTCGGTGATATCGTCAGGGTTACGTGTCCAGATGGGTTTGGTCTTGTTCAGCTCCTGGACGTCGGTGTACTTCTCCTTCACCTTCTTCTTCCTCTTATTTTTACTTTCTTTGGTGTCCTCGTCTTCATCTGCTCCAATGTCCTCAATCTGAGGCTTGTCTTTGTCCTCTGCTGTGTCCACCTCCTCAATGTTCTCCCCCTCCTCAAGGTCGACCTCCTTCTCCCTTTGTTTCTGAACATAGAGTGTGATGGGATAACCAATGAACTGGGAGTGCTTCTTCACAACCTCCTTGATTCTCTTCTCCTCTGTGTATTCTGACTGGTCCTCCTTCAGGTGGAGAATGACTTTGGTACCACGCCCAATGGATTCACCTAAGTTCACAAAACAATATGAAGCACTTAGTTGTAGGAACAATGTCGTACCGCAAAAAGATAATAAATGATTTTTAATAGTTTCAAATGTATTTTGAATCTATTTTCATAAGGCAATGACTTACCCAAATCAGGTTTCACTGTAAAAGAGCCTCCAGCAGCAGACTCCCATATGTACTGCTCGTCATCGTTGTGTTTGGTGATCACGGTCACTTTCTCAGACACCAGGTAAGCAGAGTAGAAACCCACACCAAACTGCCCGATCATGGAGATGTCGGCTCCAGCCTGCAGAGCCTCCATGAAGGCCTTTGTGCCAGACTTGGCGATGGTGCCCAGGTTGTTGATGAGGTCAGCCTTGGTCATGCCGATACCAGTGTCAGTGATGGTCAAAGTGCGAGCATGCTGGTCTGGAGTGATGTCAATCTTCAGATCCTTGCAGGATTCGAGTCGGCTGGGGTCTGTCAAACTCTCGTATCTGATCTTGTCCAAGGCATCAGATGAATTTGAGACCAGCTCTCTGAGGAAGATCTCTTTGTTGGAGTAGAAAGTGTTGATGATCAGGGACATCAACTGTGCAATTTCTGCCTGAAAGGCAAAAGTCTCCACATCCTCCATTGCATTCTGTGCTGGCATTTTGAAAATTCTGAATAAAATGCTAAACAATAAAAAAAGACTGTTTAATATATTACTACTTCTCTGCTGTTCCCAATCAGTGAGCTTCTCTGTGATTTGGTATCTTCTTACACCACATGCTGAAGACACACTGTCTTTTTATACTTGGTGGACTTTTCTGGAAACTCCCATTCAGAAGAAGTGCTCTCACTCGCACATGCAGGTTGAAAAAATCTCACAGAGCTGGGTTGTGCGGGTGTCCTATTACCATCTTCCTTCTATGGCTGTGAGACCACACAGGCAAGAGTTGCTTAAGAACCTTCCAGATACTACGAGAGTACTCTGGGCCTATATCGATGTCACAGATGACCTACACCAAATGCCCAATATGCTCCAATACCTAAGCACATTTCAGACTATTAGGCTTGGGATCATTCTTTAAACCATTCATTTGTACCATTCATAATTTAATGATACACTTAACAATAGCTGTGTTAATACAAGTGAAATATCCTAGTGTATCCTAGTTTATTTTAAAATGAGTGGTTTTAACAAAATATTACTTGGTGATAGCATAATTTGAAATGTCAGATATAGTACATGTTCTTCACTTCAAAAATAACACATGAATGAACGAGTAAGCATGTTATCAATATATTGGAGGCATTAAAGAGATACCTAGAAATTGCCAGTGAAATTATCTAAAGAACATGCAAAAGCCTCTCCATATTGCTCTGGTGTGCTTGTAAACACCAGTGAAACTGGTATGTATGTAATAATGCCTGCACACCTATGCATTTGGGCTAGTTATTCAATTTGAAAAACAGAAACCAGAAAAGAGCTGACTGTGGGGTGAGCAAAGAAAAAAAGATGATCATAATCACATTTAATTGCATGACTCAAAAGCATTTGCAGACTCATTACTCATATTCATGGAAAAATCCTGTTTTAGTCTTGATTCTAAATCAGTGTTACTACAGCAATCAGATAGTAAGTAATATGGTTCTGATTAATCATTATCATTCTGTGTTAATACAAAGACTAGGAAACAGAAAGCTCACCCAGGCATGTTCAGTGCTGCTTGCTATATCTCTAATATTGAGTCATGGTAGGCTTAACCTTTTTTTAAGTCTCCCCATTGCTCAGTATGAGCTATTTAGACATCAAATTGTATGATTGATATTGGTAAGCGATTTATAACCAATTACTTTTTATAACAATATTTTTTTTTTAAATCCAGGAATAGAAATGATCAAGTCACGATGAATTTTGTTCATTCACAAAATCTGTTGTTATGTTCTTTGTACGTCTATGTGTTGCATTGCATGTGCCTGTAATCTTTTCGAGATAATTCCCATGAGTGACATGCACCCCCTGTTATCTCACGGCAGAGGAAGCACATAAGAAATCAGACACCCCTGCGAACCCCCCCACCCCCCCCCCCCCCCTCTCACACACACACACACACACCCCCTCCCATAGAGAAGGAAGCGAAGCGCACAGCACAGTCTGGATGTGTCTGTGCAGAGGGAGAAACTTCTAGAAACTTAAACCAAGTATTAATAAGGCTGCAGCAGGCTGGCAGCTCTGCAGAAACACTGAGCCAAGTGAAACGTTCATCAGAGTCCAAAGGAAGGACATATCCCAATAGGCCACACAGGCAAATCACATTAGGGAAACTCTTTGAAGTGATTTTATTGCACAAATTTAACATACAAAATGCCTGAGAGAAACACAGCAAACACTACGGAGGATGTGGAGACATTTGCTTTCCAGGCAGAAATTGCGCAGTTGATGTCCCTGATCATCAACACTTTCTACTCCAACAAAGAGATCTTCCTCAGAGAGCTGGTCTCCAATTCATCTGATGCCTTGGACAAGATCAGATACGAGAGTTTGACAGACCCCAGCCGACTCGAATCCTGCAAAGATCTGAAAATTGACATCACTCCAGACCAGCATGCTCGCACTTTGACCATCACTGACACTGGTATCGGCATGACCAAGGCTGACCTCATCAACAACCTGGGCACCATCGCCAAGTCTGGTACCAAGGCCTTCATGGAGGCTCTGCAGGCTGGAGCCGACATCTCCATGATCGGGCAGTTTGGTGTGGGTTTCTACTCTGCTTACCTGGTGTCTGAGAAAGTGACCGTGATCACCAAACACAACGATGACGAGCAGTACATATGGGAGTCTGCTGCTGGAGGCTCTTTTACAGTGAAACCTGATTTGGGTAAGTCATTGCCTTATGAAAATAGGTTCAAAATACATTTGAAACTATTAAAAATCATTTATTATCTTTTTGCGGTCCGACATTGTTCCTACAACTAAGTGCTTCATATTGTTTTGTGAACTTAGGTGAATCCATTGGGCGTGGTACCAAAGTCATTCTCCACCTGAAGGAGGACCAGTCAGAATACACAGAGGAGCAGAGAATCAAGGAGGTTGTGAAGAAGCACTCCCAGTTCATTGGTTATCCCATCACACTCTATGTTCAGAAACAAAGGGAGAAGGAGGTCGACCTTGAGGAGGGGGAGAACATTGAGGAGGTGGACACAGCCGAGAACAAAGACAAGCCTCAGATTGAGGACATTGGAGCAGATGAAGACGAGGACACCAAAGAAAGTAAAAATAAGAGGAAGAAGAAGGTGAAGGAGAAGTACACCGACGTCCAGGAGCTGAACAAGACCAAACCCATCTGGACACGTAACCCTGACGATATCACCGACGAGGAGTACGGAGAGTTCTACAAAAGCCTCACTAATGATTGGGAGGACCATCTGGCTGTCAAACACTTCTCAGTTGAAGGTCAGCTGGAGTTCAGAGCCCTGCTTTTCGCCCCTAGGAGAGCCGCCTTTGACCTGTTTGAGAGCAAGAAGAGGCGAAACAACATCAAACTGTACGTGCGCAGGGTCTTCATCATGGACAACTGTGAGGATCTGATTCCAGAGTACCTGACCTTCATCCGTGGTGTGGTGGACTCTGAGGACCTTCCCCTGAACATCTCTAGGGAGATGCTGCAGCAGAGCAAGATCCTGAAGGTCATCCGCAAAAACCTGGTCAAGAAGTGCCTGGATCTCTTTACCGAAATCTCTGAGGACAAGGAGAACTACAAAAAGTTCTATGAGCAGTTCTCCAAGAACATCAAGTTGGGCATCCACGAGGATGCCCAGAACCGCAAGAAGCTCTCAGAGCTGCTGCGCTACTACACCTCCAACTCCGCAGACGAGATGGTGTCTCTGAAGGACTATGTGTCACGCATGAAGGAAAACCAGAAGCACATTTACTACATCACCGGTGAGACCAAGGAGCAGGTGGCCAATTCAGCCTTTGTGGAGCGTCTTCGTAAGGCTGGTCTGGAGGTCATCTACATGATTGAGCCAATTGATGAGTACTGTGTCCAGCAGCTAAAGGAGTATGATGGGAAGAATCTTGTGTCGGTAACCAAGGAAGGCTTGGAGCTTCCGGAGGATGAGGAAGAGAAGAAGAAACAAGAGGAGCTCAACACGAAATATGAAAACCTGTGCAAGATCATGAAAGACATCCTGGACAAAAAAGTGGAGAAGGTAAATAGTGCAGAAAAAAACTGTACAGATGCTGAAGGTATTGTGATATATAGAAAGTACAGATGTAACTAATATCTTTTTACTCACTAACAGGTTGCTGTATCCAACCGCCTGGTTGCCTCCCCCTGCTGCATTGTTACCAGTACATATGGGTGGACGGCCAACATGGAGAGGATCATGAAGTCCCAGGCCCTGAGGGACCACTCCACCGTGGGCTACATGACAGCAAAGAAGCACCTGGAGATTAACCCGGTACACCCCATCATCGAAACCCTCAGAGAAAAGGCAGAGGCTGACAAGAACGACAAAGCCGTGAAGGACCTGGTGATCCTGCTGTTTGAGACGTCCCTGCTCTCATCTGGCTTCACACTGGAGGACCCTCAGACACACGCAAACCGCATCTACAGAATGATCAAGCTGGGCCTTGGCATTGATGATGACGGCTCCCCTGAGGATGACATCCCTCTGCCTGAGGAAGACATGCCTGTTCTTGAGGGTGATGATGACGACACTTCAAGAATGGAAGAAGTTGACTAAAATCTGTTTTTGTAAAGCTGACAGTGAACTCAAATTTTTATTCACCTGTAATCTATCATCCTAATTTGTTTTATATAACAAATGTTATGTCTGTTCAAACTAAATTTTAGTTTTGTCAGCATTGAGAAATGATTATGTGAGAAACAGCAGTTTAGTGTACATATACTACTGGCAGAGATATAGAGACTTAAAATGTTTCACTATTTTATTGAGCAAACAATTTGTAGTTGTTTTAAACTATTAAGTTGAAGGTTGATTTCTGTAAAAGTGTTTATTTTTTATTGTTTTATTTTTATTTATTTTATATGTAAATTATAAGAAACTAAATAAAACAACTTGAAAGATAGTTCGTTGTCTTCATTTCTCACGTTTTCAGTGTCTCAACATTGCTTCATGACATTATTGTGATTAACAGAGGTCAGAGGACGAACGCATTGAGATCTCGGACATAATTCTTCACTACTTACAACTCCACTACAGGCGAGGTCAGTCTTGCGCACACACCACACCACTGAAATTCACGATGAAGAAATTGACGAATATGATTGGCTGTATCCTATGTTATGAATTGTGATTGGATAAATCTTTCCACGCCTTTTCAGAACACATACCAGGAGCATAACAAACGCAAGGTCAGAATTGTTGCTTCTATATCAACCAAATGGCTTTGCATAGACCATGAATCATACAATTAGCAGGATTTCACCATTCGTGTTGTATCCTCCTCAAGTATAAGCTCTTATACATGTCCAAAGCGCTGTCGAGGTTGGCTAATGTGCACACTGCAAGATAGCAAAGCTAACATTGCTTAGTTGGCTAACTTAGATAACGCATGCATTTATATTTAAGAAAACACTTCACAAAAGTAATTTTGGGCAGTAGTGTTTGTTAGCTTCCCACCAAGTATGTGTCTTTGGGTAATTTTGTTCCCGTCATATAATAGCATAGAAGGGAACCTGCTGTTGTGTAACACTTACAATTTCTTTCGTGTCATCAGGGGTGGAAGCTACCTGATCTTCATAGGCTAACCTAATTGTGTTGTAGGTCAACTGTCGTAACTCAAATGGGCCTAAATAATGATCAAAACTATCCATCAGTGTAGTGACCGAAAACAGCCAGCACGGACTACTGTGACGTTGACTACTTTTAACTTGAATTAAAATTATAGTGCCCACTAGTTGAAAAATTATGTCTGCTGGTTGCGTGTTTGTACCTAGTTACACATACATAAATAATGCAGCTAATCTTGGACTTGTGCGTCTTTGCTTTTACAGGTGTGATAACGCAGCGCCATGTTGACAGCACAGAAAGCGTGTGCGTCCTTGGCTGCCCAGCGGTTACTAGTCGCTGCCCGCACCGCTCCCTGTCTAGACACTTATCAGGGCAGACGTTTCTGGACCGCGACAGCGCGGCGCGATGAGATCAAGCTGCACGAAAGCTGGGCTAACCTGGCCAAGAAACAGCTGAAAGGGAAGAACCCAGAGGACCTGATCTGGCGCACGCCGGAGGGCATCTCCATCAAGCCAGTGTACACTAAAGTCGACTCAGCAGCTGGTGCTGATGAACTTCCAGGCGTGTTCCCCTTCACTCGGGGTCCTTACCCCACTATGTACACGTTCAGGCCCTGGACGATTAGACAGTATGCCGGCTTCAGCACAGTGGAAGAGAGTAACAAGTTTTACAGAGATAACATTAAAGGTATACACACACATTTACGCTCATTTGTAAAGGATGGTGCGCCCATCTTTATGTGAACTGATGTATGATAAGTATGCAGATATTTTTCTCTTCACTTTACCACCTGATCAGACCCATGTCCTTGAAAATTGTATGCACCTTATTTCAAGTCTCCACTTAAATACTTAATTTTCCTTCTGCCTCTCCTTGTCTTAAGCTGGCCAGCAGGGTCTTTCCGTGGCCTTTGACCTGCCCACTCACCGTGGATACGACTCTGACAACCCCCGTGTTCATGGTGATGTGGGCATGGCCGGTGTAGCCATTGATACAGTGGAGGACATGAAACTGCTCTTCGACGGCATTCCCCTAGAGAAGATGTCTGTCTCCATGACAATGAATGGTGCAGTCATCCCGGTGTTGGCTATGTTCATTGTGACGGGTGAGGAGCAGGGTGTGGGCAAGGAGAAGTTGACTGGCACCATTCAGAACGACATCCTCAAGGAGTTCATGGTGCGCAACACCTATATCTTTCCTCCGGAACCCTCCATGCACGCCATCGCTGACATATTTGCCTACACCTCTAAGGTACGCATACTGTTTGTTCCATACCCTTTTAGACATACGTATTATTATATTATTACTGTCGATCTATGACTAGATATGAATGACACATGTAGATGTACTGTTTCAGTAAGTTTTGTTCACTTTCCCCCATCATAGGAGTAAGGGTTGTTCTGTATTTTGTTGTCAAATACTGTTTAGAACTTGACTTAATGAAATAAATGATCATAGATCATTTAGGTTACAGTAGCTATTTGTTGGTGTTGGTAGCATCATATTGCATGGCATAGAGATATTTTTGATAGTGATTAATTTGTATAAAACTCTGCCTATAGAACATGCCCAAGTTCAACTCCATCTCGATCAGTGGCTACCACTTGCAAGAGGCTGGAGCCGACGCCATCCTGGAGCTGGCCTACACCATTGCCAACGGACTGGAGTACTGCAGAACTGGGCTCAAAGCTGGCCTGACCATTGATGAGTTTGCACCCAGGTCAGTGTTATGTGTTAGAGAGAGATTCTCCAAAATATTGAAATGCAGAAAAGTCAGATGGTGAAATCAACACTTAAATTGCTGCACAGACAGGCTAACAAAAGAACAAAAAACATAATTATGATTGATTATGATTGTAATCATAATAAAAAAGGATAAATAATTATATTTAATTCAAACAACTAGGGAAGGCAGTTTAATCTGTTGTCATTGTGTTTAATTATGTCACACACTGTCATAAGAGTGATGTGTCCTACATATGTCCAACCCACCATAGGAGATGTAAAATCTGACCGATCAAAAGCAGCAATAGCAGAGATAGCACGTAATGAACGACAATGAACTCTTACCTTTATGGTCTACAAGTTATCCTCAGTTACTTATGGTTAGTCCACTGTTATTTCCGTCATGCAATCTTCTCGATATGAGCTAGTTAGAGATAGATATATAGCCTTGCCATATTCTTCTATCACACAAGTCTGACTTTGTTGTAGCCTATGGACCATGTGCAAAACTTGCGACAACAGGCTTTACCCTTACTAGTGTAATATGCAGTTTCTGGCATCCATAAGAAAAGCATTTGTAGATGAATGGTCACCATAGCTGACTCATCTTCAGGGAATAGCAACGTTGCTCTTCTTCAATAACATGACGCACAACTTTATTTTCATACATTAATTTGATTAAATTGATTTGACTAGGCTACATGGCGATCAAGCACACTGAAAATGTTTTCTGTTCATTGTATCACATTTTATTTTCAGTTGTCAAAAGTTATGGGGGTAAAATTAGTGATGATCCCCAGTTCAGAAAATCATGCTTACGTTTATGTTCACCCTCCAAAAAAGACGCACAAGTCAGCACTCAGTAAACGTAGCATGCCTATGAAAAGGCTTTGCAGTAGGATTGTCCAATGGTCAATCTATTGCTTCAATTTGTGTTTTATGTGACGTGCCAATGTTCATGCTGTTTTGTGCAAGTTTAAAATGTTTAGCGACGGCGTAATTTGTCACCTATGATGAAATTCGATCAATAAGTTCCACTGTTCATGCCATAAACGAAACATGCCTATAATAAGGCTTTGCAGTTGTCCAATATGGTCAATCTATTGTCTCAATCGTGTTTAATGTGACGTGCCGAAGCTACATTCATGCATTATTTTGCTCGTTTGCTCGTTTGAAAATGTTTCTGCGTAATTTGTCAGCTCCTCTTCACGCAAATTTTGCGTGATCTCTTGTTTGAAAAGGTCTACTGACAGTTAAAGAAATGTTTTCTGATCAGTGACAGTAACATAAAAGAATAACACGTCTACCTCTGCTTTTTCCATACAGGTTATCCTTTTTCTGGGGCATTGGCATGAACTTCTACATGGAGATTGCCAAGCTGCGGGCTGCCAGGCGCCTGTGGGCCACGCTGATCAAGGAGAACTTCCAGCCCAAGAACTCCAAGTCCCTGTTGCTACGGACCCACTGCCAGACCTCGGGGTGGTCCCTCACTGAACAGGTACCTATGAGCACAAGCACCTGGTCTACATTAAACGCCAGTGAGAGATGTAAAGGTCCAGCTGCAGAAAGTTTAACGGCTTCTACACACAGTTGCGTTCCGTCGACGCATGCCAGTGGGTGTTCCCGACGGTAGCTATGCAAATGACTTGAAGTATAACCGTAATTTGATTGGTTGGTGCCGTCCGTTGATTGGCCGGTGCCGTCTGTCGGTGCAGCAACAGCTGAACTTCTCAACGCGAGCGACGGGAGAAACGCGACGCAACGGACCCACAATTCAGTTCGGCAACGGATGACGTGAGCCCATGTAATGAATGGGATGCGTCTCCAGCACTGCAACGCACGCAACTGTGTGTAGGAGCCGTTAGTCCTACCATGAACCATTCATCATTATCAACCATTGTTTATTCAGGGGAAAATTGACTGAACATTAAGCTCTTTATGGCAATGCCCTGAGTTTACAAACAAAGAGAATCAAGCAAAAACAATTATGTGCTGGACGGAGAGGTGTGACTCGCCAGTGTACCCAAACATAGCACAGACAGACATGCACAAACAAATGAACAAATAGGCCTAATAAACAGTAAAAATAAAATAAAAATCCTGGTGCTGGACGGAGCGGCATGATCTGCCAGGATACCTGTAACCCAGCACACTTATTGGAAATAATTAGGCTATAATAGTAAAATGTTAATAAATATATAATATAATAATAAAAAATAAATAAAGCAAAACAGACAAAATACACACACACACAAACAGAATTAAATAAAAATAGGCTATATTATGGGCATTGGTGACTCTTCTGGCAATTGAACAACATTGTGTTCTTGAACTGTCCATCGCAAATTCGGCCGCAACATGTGGTCAGGTGCTCTTGCACATCCAACCACCAGGTCTGAGCTCCGGGCAGAGTAAATATTGAAGCCATTCAGCAGATCAGCAGCTCGGTGAATCCCCAAAAGCGACAGATCCTCTATCGCTAGTGTGAAAACCATCACATTTCCATCCGCACTGGTCAGAGGCTGGTTTAGGTAGCTAGCATGACCGCTCAGCAACGGGTTGGTAGACATTGGGTTGACAGAAGTATTGGTTCTGTCTGTGATCTTAACACAGGTGATTTCACAAATTAGCTGGTTCTGGTTAGAATCAACTGGTTTAGTGAATGGTTAATATGTGGTAGGACTTTTACTTTCTGAAGTCAGACTATTATACCCCTGACACCACATCAGTAAAAGACATAAGCTGATTTTAAAAGCAAAATGATCAGAAGAAGCTAAATAAGCCACATAACTCTGGGTTTGAGTGGATCTGACTTAAATTTGGCTTGCTACACATGCTCTGCCATGCCATTATCAGGGAGTAGACTAAAGACAGCATACTGGGTCCACCACACATGATGCATTGGTTTATTCTGGGCCTCCATATTCTCCCCTGTAAAACCATGTCTTAACCAGTTGTGACAAAAGTGAGCAACAGTGACAAAATCCATTTGATTGCATTGTTTTCTGTTGGAATATCCTAACTGGCCCAGAGTCACACAGCATTCTGTTTTTGATCTGAACTTTTGTTGGACGCTCTAATTCTGTCTAATTTCAGTCTATTACGTTGAATAGATGGGGATTGTTCATTCAGTTATTTGAATAAAAACTATACTGAATCAGACCAGTGTAATGGAAGTAAATCATCAATATTATGTCAAACATTTAATTCAGTAATCTCATTGAATTATATGTAGTGACGGAAGGACAGAGAAAAAGAAGTATGTCAAGCATTTCCTTCAGTTATCTCATTCAGTTGTATGTAGTAAAGAAAAGACGTCAGACATCAGAAAAAATAAATACGTCAGACATTCAATTCAGTTATCTCATTAGGATACGTGTTGTGAAGAAGACAGAGAAAAAGAGGTTGGTTTCAGATTTATGCTGAGATATCAGGTCTTAGTAGGTCCTTTTCAGTCTGTTTGATTGAGGCATTAGAATATGTGCCTTTAGTGACCTCTAATGGTCACAGGGGTATCAAGTGAGACAAGTCCATCTGACAATTATGACCGCAGCTATCATAGCGTATCATATCATAGCGTTCATAAAGGACCACGGCCCATGAAACTTGGTGGGCTTGTAGCCCCACTATACTTTCACAGAAAAATTTAATTTGGTCCCCACAAGCACACACACTAACACATACATAAACACACACATGCACGCATGCCCACACACAGAAACAGGCAGGCATGCACACACATATGTTACCAGCCGTATGAAAACCAGCCACATGTCTTCCCAGAGACATTTTGAGTTATTCACAGATTCTGAAAGTGTAGTTTCAAAGCTATCCAATGATGTCACTCATGGAGATCTGATAATATTTGAATAAGTTGTGGTAATTTGAATGTATACCCCTCTGAAAACCTTTTACTGAGAAAACTGGCCTAATAGATTTGGAAATGGTCACCTCACCTGAGTCATAGGAAAGACAATTGTGCTCATTTGCATCTCATTGAGATAAGCCCTCCTCTACCGATATCACACTGTGACATCTGGTATCTGTAGCCCTTCCCCCTACAGGTGTCACTGTGACACCTGGATCTGTTAGCCTGCAGGGCAGAAAGAATTGTAGTGTTGTTAATATTGATGTAGTGTTATTTTCATTAGGCACTTCACTGGACTTGAGGAGAATAATCAGAATTAGAAGGTACTTTATTGAAATGGAAATGCTTTTATTACAAAAGGCCCTGAATAGCATGCATTAATACACAGCATAAGATGTTACAATCCCATAATCCAAGGTATAAACCACATCTAGAAGTTCCTAATAGAAGGCCCAATAACATGTCAATATGAATCCAATAGAAAAATAAGAATAAAGATCCTATACACTAGACAATAAGAATAAAGATACTATGAAAAAGATACTAAATAACAAACAAGGTCCACATGAATGTGCTGAGGCTGTGTGATAAGTGTGATAAGGGTGACAGGGCAGGGACTAACCCTGTTGTACAGGAGAGTTCAGGTATTATTTGGTAAAGTGCAAAAAAGTAAGGCAAGACAGTGCAGTTTTAAGTCAGTAGACTTTGAAGGCAACACTATAAGTCAGAACTAGAGTTAAGTGAATTTAGTCCAGGCTGTTAGAGGGAGGGAGAGACTGTGCATAAAGGCTAACATAGCAAGCAAGAGGCTGTGAAGTCCAATTATTTGGTGAGATCACATCCGCATCCTCTTCTGCATATTTTTCTGTGCACTCTTCTGTGCTGTGACCCTTGGCGCTGGGCACGTGATGTCTTTTGCCTCATCAGCAATGTCAATGTTCAGTCCAGGTGGGACCAGGACAGGAAGACTATCAACAAGGGGCAGAACCGCTGAATTGCGCAGTAGCTGAAATTCCACAGGTTCTGCATCACAGTGACTTTTTGCAAGCGCCACACCTGGTCTCTTGGCATCAAAGCTGTAAGCAAATAACAGGACATTTTAAAAATGGCTAACTATTTCTCATAAAACACCATCATTAAACAATTATTTTTAATATGAACACAATGTGAAAGTTTCAATATAAATACCTGAAGTGCTGATAACTCTTGATCTTTGGAAGCCTTCTGATGTAGGGACTCGGATGCTTCTGCCAGTCGAAGTTCTTGACAAACACTCTGCCATCTGCCGTTCCAACAAGCTGTGGGATATAGACAGGTCATCTACTGGAAACATTAGGCTTAGTTTTTGGTCAAAGTTTTCTCCATGGATTCCTGGTCAGAACCCCTATTGGAACAGATTAAAACTTGGGGCATGTTGAATTTTGTCCAAAAATCCAATATGGCCTCCATATTCCAAAATGGCACATTTTTACACACTTTTTCCTATGCTATGGGGACATTTCCAGTAAAAACTGTCATTTTAGCAAAAAACTGTCATTTTCTATCAAATACATATTTACAGAGGTTAACTGATGATTTTAAAACCCTAAGTATTTTTCTAACAATTTTAAATCATTAAAAAAAATCATAATTTTGTCAGATATAATCAAATTTCCTTCAAACATAACCCTCTTACAGGTTAAATACAGTTCAAATAAATTGGGTACCTTAACTTAAACAGATTAAAACATATGGCATTTAGGCATTTTGTTGTGCTGTAAGAACCACGGTTGAGCTCTTCTGCAATACATCTTGCTTGGTCCATAGCGTCTGATATCTCATGCTCTGCTCCTCTGCTGTA
This sequence comes from Alosa sapidissima, assembly GCF_018492685.1. Classification (NCBI taxonomy): domain Eukaryota; kingdom Metazoa; phylum Chordata; class Actinopteri; order Clupeiformes; family Clupeidae; genus Alosa; species Alosa sapidissima. The sequence continues at coordinate 13,277,777 of NC_055962.1, forward strand.
TATTAAGTAGCCATGTGTATCGCTTGTAACATGCAGCTGATTGGCCGAAAAAATAATAAAATCACGCACACACAAATGCACACTCACACGCACACACATCCACACACACACACACACACACACACACACACATAAATACGTTTGCACACGCACAAATGCATAAACGCACGCACGCACTCACACGTATGCACACACCCACTTAAACACACACACACACACACACACACACACACACACACACTCCTCATATGTCTTGTACATGAGCACTCTCTCACCCTTGCATATAATTCAGCAACCTTAGGATAACTGACATTTACAATTGCATTTATTAATTTAGCAAACACTTTTCATCTAAAGTGACTTGTCAGTTCTATTACAAGGTACTTCATTGTCCCCGGAGCAACTTGAGGTTAAGTGCCTTGCTCAAGGGCACAGTGGTGGCAGCCACCAAATTGAATTGCATTGAACCCACAACCTTCAGGCAAATGCATTCTAACCCAGCTCCTTAACCACTACGCCACCACCACCTCCACATATTCTATGTGATTTTAATTTTTCAAATAGCACTATTGCTTTGTAGAAACTGTAGCCTAAACATTGAATAGCCAGGGCACTGAGGCCAGGCACAGTGTGACGGCTGCAAAGAAAAACCTCTTGTAAACAACTTGCCTTAATACAACTCCCCTTGTCCCTCCGCAGGACCCATACAACAATGTGATCCGCACGGTCATCGAGGCCATGGCGGCAGTGTTCGGCGGCACCCAGTCCCTCCACACCAACTCGTTTGATGAGGCGCTAGGCCTACCCACCGTCAAGAGTGCCCGCATCGCCCGCAACACCCAGATCATCATCCAGGAGGAGTCGGGCATCCCCAAGGTGGCAGACCCGTGGGGTGGCTCTCACATGATGGAGGCGCTCACTAACGATGTCTACGATGCTGCGCTGAAGGTGAGCGGGACCTCTCTCTGTTTAAAACCTCAACAAACAGAGGTTCTGTAGATCTAGCCAGCACCAGCTACATGGGGCATGTGAACAAAGATGACTATGTAGCTGTAGCTATTGCTGGGCATTATGACCTGCTAAATACCCTACTTTAAAACTATACCATCAACAAGGCAATGTCTCTGGTTTGCCAAGTGGATGATAAAGTTATGATAATTAGGGGTCCAAGCAGAGAAGCTGCTGACATCTCAAGCATATCAGAGCCTTATAGATATCTATAAGGCTCTGAAGCATATGAACCAAACAATCTTTGAACTGTGGTGCACATCATCTAAAGATCATGCTGAAAAAAACATGTTACATGTTTCAAAATTTGATTTGATTGTTCCATTTTGCTCTGTGCTCATTAATGCTAAGATCATTACGTTTACTTTGTACAGTTCTAAAGGGATGAAGTGTGAGATGGAGAGAAATCATATGATTTCATGCATGATTTATTCATTTACTATTTAATTGTTTTTAGTGTGGAAATCTAATCTATATGTATGTGCTCTTCATCATTTAACATAGAATCCAATTAAAACCTGACTGTATATTTTTAATATCAATATCTTGGGATATGCTAGCTTGGTAACGAGAGAGAACTAATGTAACCATTCATTTAGAACTAAACAAACAGCAGTTTGTCCTGTAAGTTGAGAAATGAGTCCATGTGTGGCGTTATCCTTTACATAACCAACGGCTAATTGGGCTCGTCAGTGCGTAGTGTCTATATTTGCTTTCAGCAATAATCTAAAAGTTGTCTTAAGATAGATCAAATTTTAAGAGTAATCCTGTTGAAGAGGAATTGAAGAGATGTCCAGCCAGACCTTTAGAGATCGCCAGTATCCTATCGACACTACCAACATGTCAGCCTGCACTTTTCCATGTGGCTGCCTCTGACACCTCTGTTTTTAACCTGCAGAAAATTCTGAAAAGACGATCGATGCTGTACCAGGAATATTCAATAATGTGTTTTGCGTTTCAACCATTGCCTCTAAGGCCCTGGTATTTTAGGAGTAGTTATCAGTTCCATTCAGATATCAGGACATGAAAGGAAATAACATACATGCACTTAACCGGATTATGCCAGATACAGCAGTTACGGGGAAAAGCATGTACTTCGGTTCAGTTTCTAGCAGTTCTAGAAGGAATGATTTTTTAACCAACATTCTCTCTGTGGGTTCTATTGGGTTTTTCTGACAGTTCATCAATGAGATCGAGGAGATGGGGGGAATGGCGCGGGCAGTGGCTGAGGGTATCCCCAAACTGCGCATTGAGGAGTGTGCTGCCCGAAGACAGGCACGCATCGACTCCGGTACTGAGGCTGGGTTTATTCATTCACTCCCACAGACACAGACACAGACACAGACACAGACACAGACACAGACACAGACACAGACACAGACACAGACACAGACACAGACACAGGCACCTCACTCTCTCAATTTCTCTCTCACTCTCACTCTCTCATTCTCTTTTTCTCTCTCTCTCACTCACACACACACACACATTCAATTTATATAGCTAAGGTAGAACATTCAGCACCATAAGTGGTATTGTATAGATGTGATTATTAATGTGCCATTAATGGACAGTACTGCAGTATTGCTGTGAGATTTTGCAGACTGCATAGATGTCTGGTTACGTGATAATGTAAAATGTATGTGAGAGAGGCAAGAAGAGAACATTGGATGACAGTCATAGATAAGAAAATATATATATATAGAGAAAATAAATATATAGAGGAAATATAGGATATAAGATATGCTTTACATTTACAGTGCCATCCACACATACATACGTAGACACACATAGTCAAGCGAGAGACATATCGTGTAAGAGTGTAGTAGATTATGTAGACGTTACAGAACATATTGACCTGCTTGTGCTATTTACTCTCAACATCTAGGGCTAGGTAATATTTTCAATGTGGTTTAACTGTTTGATTGCGTAAAAGCGATTAGCCTGATTTTGATGATAAAGTTTTTTTCTTTCAGTAATGTTGCATTTGGGGCAGCCGTGGCCTACTGGTTAGCACCTCGGACCTGTAACCGAAGGGTTGCTGGTTCGAACCCCGACCAGTAGGCGCGGCTGAGGTGCCCTTGAGCAAGGCAACTAACCCCTCACTGCTCCCCGAGCGCCGCTGTTGATGCAGGCAGCTCACTGCGCCGGGATTAGTGTGTGCTTCACCTCACTGTGTGCTGTGTGTGTTTCACTAATTCACGGATTGGGATAAATGCAGAGATCAAATTTCCCTCACTGGATCAAAAGAGTATATATACTTATACTTATATTTGACCTTGCCTGGAAATGCTCTTCTGGTGATAAATAGTTTGGGAGTCTAAACTCCCCTTTGCTAAGTTATGCCTGTACGGTAGAAAGCATTGAAGCGAAGCATCTGAAAGTTAGGTCCAGCGGGACATTCACTCAGTCATTTAAGTGCTTATTTAGTCCCGCTGTGTGCTCCAATGTGCCTGAGTTCAAGTTAGCCTGTAGAATGCACCTTGAGGCATATTCTTGAGACATATTCAAGTTATGGCACCATATACCGTTAAATAAAATTAAATTGAGTTAAGATTTTAGTCCTTAGATTCCTTTCCTGTCAGGTAGAATTGGGAATGCCACAGGATGCTCTACTTGGGGAGTATGAAATTACACAATTTGTTGAATGAACCAAGAGCCTTTAATTCTGAAATTCTAGCAGAGTTGGTGGACATATTCATTATGAAATTATTATGGTTATTATTATTATGATTATTTTGAAAGATGGCTGGCATTTACATTTGAATTGTGAAATATTCCTTTAGTCTGTCCCTAACTAAAATGTCTCAATTGTGTGTGAATGTGTGAATTAATAATCTGATGTGTTGACATTTGATGCTGTTCAACACATAATCTCATAGAAAGGTCTGTTTGATCATTATAGTTTTGTCAGCCTGGCAAAAATCACTTCTACTCAGACAAAGAGTCACAAAGGCGTTGTGCACAGGACCCAGACTCCTGATAGCTTTTGCAGTAGAGATAGAGGGGGCGTTCCTACACACAGTTTTACAGATGAATAGCTGTCCGAGTTCCATACAGACGAACCAGTCCACCGTGAAGTCACTTGTCCTTCAGTGTCCCTCACCATTATCTGTTGAATGCCCCGCACTCATGCAGGCACTTACTGTATGTGTGTGTGGGCATATATACATGTGTGGGGCTCTGCTACAGTTCTTCCTCAGTCCCAACATGCTCCCTCCATACATATAACTGTATACAGCAGCATGACACTGCGGTTACATTGACTGTGTCGTTGTGTAAAGACCCCCCCCCCCCCAATTAATGAGAATGGCTGAGTCTGAGTTAGGAACATCAGATGTACCCAGACCCAAAGGCATAATGGGATACAATTCTGCACATGATGAGATTGAAGGGTAATCTGCACTTGTGATGTAAGGACTGCTTTCGAAATGGGGTCACCCTCCTGCCTCATAGCACCCAAATCCTAACAAACACAAACATTTCTAACTCTGTTACACTCACTTCCCCTGAATTTCACCAAATTCGAGCAGCAACCAAATAGTACTTTCAAAGGCAAAAAGTACACTACTTTTTAAACACTAGACAGAGGATCACCAATTACAGGACAGCCAACCACAAAGGTATCCAATAAGGATGAAGTGGAAGAAGAGGTGCACAAACTCTCACACAACCAACCACTGGCAGTAGGGTGCCTTATACACCCCACAAGACCCAGTTACACTGTGTACTAAAGCCACTAGGAAAAGAGAAATAAACAAAACAAAAACAGAACAATTCTCCATAAAGCTAATCAAAAAAGCTTGGACCACATAACCATGTTACCAAACGTGTGTATGACCTAAACTCTAACTATGTCTAATCATGAAAAACCTGAAACACTGACCTGCAGATAGCCTGCATAGAACAATATCTTGTCTTGACATGATGACTTGACTTGAATCAGTCTGTCAACTGGTTTAACTGTGTGGATTATTATGTATTTTCAGACTGTGAGACATAAGTTACTGTGTCAACATTGTTCATGTTATTAGCTTTGTCTGTCTGTGTATATTACTAATATGTGTAGATATAATATTATATATAATCTGTCTATGGATATTACCATATTACTAATATATGAATTAAGCTTAACCAACTTTATTGTAAGGGTCCTATGAGGAGTGGTTCAAATTGGAATAGGCAGAAGCACAGTTTAATAACAAATAGTTAATAATAATAATAATAATAATAATATGTCATTAACTTTTATATTAATATATAGTTATATAGTAGAAATAACTGCTAATTAGTGTCAAAAAGACATTTAGTTACCTATTAACAAATATTAATACAATATTAGTTAATAGATTGTTTTCTATTTGTTAAAACATTAACATAAACAGATTTTATGCAAACTACTAATATTTAATTAAAGGAGAATTCCGGTTGCTGCTACTGGAAGAAACTGGAATCCATGCATTTCCCCTGAATTATTTTTGGAATCTGATTCCTTATCATACCTGTTCATTCTTACTCGTCGCTCGACTTATCGTGACTAAATTCAAGATGGCTGCAAACGCTAAACTTCGTGAAGATAGTGTCTGTATAAATCGTCTTGTAAGTAAACTACCAGTGCTTTTTCAAAGTTCTCAATGTCTCGTTTTAAATGTCAGGGCCCTCGGAAGTCTACCAATGAAGCGTGAAGATACATTGAGCCTCGTAAACAGTGATTTATTTGCATGGCTAGCCCGATGCCGAAGCACCACCATTGAAAAAGCTGTTGGTAGCATCGGCTAACTAGCGCCAGATTTTGGAGTCCAGGGGACAAGCCGAGATGGGCTATGAGACATACGTTCACACTCGGTATCATGTTTTAATACACTTTAGGTCAATATCACACCGGAATTCTCCTTTCATGATGAAAAAACTATTAACTTGTGCCAAATAGATATTTTAGTAACAATTAACAAATATTAACAAAGGGTTCGGTAATTACTAGTTTGCTATTTATTATGGCACCTTTTTATGGAGTGTTACCAGAAAAAAAACAGCACTTCTACCTCCACCTAGAGCCTGTTATTTGTTTTGCAAAATTCCACAGCTCCCGGTTCTTCTGGTCCAATCAGAGCAGGGCTGTGTGAGATCTGACTGTCAATCACAGTCTGGTACCGTCCCGTGCGCACTGACGAGCACAAACTCGATGAGGGGGTGCTCGGTGGTAGTGGGGGAGGGGCATGAGAGTTGTAAACATTCAAACTTTTGGCTAAGTCCCCTCAATTTGTCAGACTTGCCTACTGCTTTGGGTCTGGATTTCCAGGCTACTATTATTTCAACTGCTTAAATAACCGAGTGAAAGTCATTGCACCGGAGGTCGAGGTAAATTGCTTCGGCCCGAGGACAGCGGGTGAATCTCCATCAGCGCTTTAGTGAAAATGCAACACTACCCTGTAATCTTAATGACACACACACACACACACACACACACACACACACACACACACACACACACACACACACACACACACACACACAAGGCACACATATGCACTCTGGCTGTTGACCACAAAGGACTCCATCATGTTGATAAAAAAGGGAAAGAGGGACAACTGCTAGAGCGTTAGACTTACTGAGGCGTATCGGCCTTTGATGTCAGTTTAAACTTCAGTGCACAGTACACAGTACACAGTTCAGTACACCGCAGACTTGCACACTTTATCACTCCTCACATCTCTCACACTCCATCTCTCTCTCTTACTCACACACACACACCTTATTTAATTGTCTGTATGTTCTGCACACACACACACACACACACACACACTCACACACATATACACACACATACCACCTAACCTCGTTATTTTTTTGTTATTATTTTGTCTGTTTCCCCCTTTCTACACAGACAACACACACACACACACACACACACACACACACACACACACACACACACACACACAAATGCATCAGTCAACATGCCTAGTCTGTAGACACACAAGAGCACAGACTCAGACACAGACACACACTGGTCATCCTGCTTGGCAAACACAGAAACACAATTAGACACACACAAACAGACACACGCACGCACACACACACATTTCACCCAGGATGGGAATTTGATTTCCCTCTGGGTCCTGCAGATATGCTCCCTTATCATACATCTGAGGCACAACAATGGCCCTGGTATTGGTGGCTCTGGAAAAAGCAAAAAATTAGGTGTTTTCATCACAATATCTCTGGCTGACATGGTCAAAACTGCACAAAATTGAAAGTGTAGGATCATTATGACACCCTCCGAATGCATGCCAAGTTTTGTGAACTTTCGTTCATGGGGGGCCTTACAATAAAATAATTTATGTGTACATTTAGTGACCGTACACCAACAAGGATTCCCGGGACACTGAAAGACCGGGGTACACGAAACTTGGTGGGCATGTAACCCCACATGGATAGCATGGAACCATCGTTTTTCGTTTTGCTCTGTAGCCCCCCCGCTGTACTGGACCCTCCGAAAGGAGGATAGGGCAGACACAGATTTCTGTGAATATCTTGAGAACCATAGGGCCTAGGATGACCAATTTTTTTCGTATGTTTGCCTCCAGGGGTCATGTTAAGGGGTCATTCCATGTGCACACATGTGCATAAACAGATACACACGCACACACATACATTCACAGTAATCATACGTATGACACATACTCACACAGTAGACATATGTACGCATGCATGCACATGCACATGCACAACACACACATACGCACACACACACACACACACACACCCACACACATAAACATAAACGTGTACACGCACACATGCACACAATTCAAGAATTTCTCAGAATTATGAACAGGCAAGATGGGGGTGGGGTTGTATAAAATTAATTTTATATGTGAAATCTATGAACTAATCATGTTTTGGTACTTGTTGTCTAGCAGATACCAGTGAGAATTGAGTGTGGAAAATGCAATTTAGTGAGACAGTTAGAATCATATAGGCCTTTCAGCATGATTTATTTTTGTGGAAAAAATGTGCTGGACTGGGCGGCGGTCATATTTTGTACCGCTCTGCGGTACATCTAGTTATTATTTTAAAACGTGCACACTGGACTAACAGCTCTATGATCGGCATAAGAATGTTGCTGAATTTGATGAAAATTGTTGCTGAATTTGGTGCTGTTATTGGGGATTAGCATTGATGAAAAGACATGTTATACAAGGGTATTCTATTGTAGCTAAATCCTTTGTTCTTTGAGTATTGATGATGTCACAGTGTCTCCTTGTGTTTCATAATCCCTTTCAGGGTCAGAGGTCATTGTTGGAGTAAACAAGTACCGTCTGGAGAAAGAGGAGACGGTGGAGGTGTTGGCAATCGATAACACCGTTGTGCGCAACAAGCAAATTGACAAACTTAAAAAGGTCAGTTGCTTCGCTGGCTCAGTGCGAAAGATGTGTGTGTGTGTGTGTGTGTGTTTGGGGGGGGGGGGGGGGGGGGGTCTTTCCAGAAGGTACAGGTGTAGGCTTTTCATTAATTTTTTCATTAAACTAGACGGCTTAACACAACCATAGGACATGCTAAATATGCTTGTCATGGGCTAATTGGTGCTCCTAATCTAGCCAGCATCAGCGAGGGAAAAACTAGGATGGCATTTTTAGAAAAGGTTTTTGAAATTCTCTCTCTTTTCGATGTTTATTCGAGAGTTTATTTGCTTCTCTCTCTTCCTCTCTTCATTTTAATTTCACACTGACTATTGTTGACTTTTCTTCACTAATACTATATACCAGTGGTCCCCAAACTTTTTCTTCCGAGGGCCAGCTTACTATGCCTGGCTGTAAGAGAGGGCCAGAGACTCGGAGTATATCAGTAACCATAAATAGCTTAGTGCTGTGAACAACAGCAGTCTACCTTAGTTGAATATTCCATTACATTTAATCTATAGGCTATTGCAATTTAATACCATTGTTAGCTGTGTTTATATTGCCATCATGCCATATCAGTGTAAAATGTAACTCAAATTAAATAATACTAATAAAAATACTTTTGCATTCCCAAAAGTATTAGCAGGTAGTCCCAAAAGTATATTTCATTAAAAATGTGTGAACTCTGAACTCTGAATATGTAAAGTTCTCAAACTATGAGAATTTTATGAAGTGCTGAAGTGGTCTGAAATGACCACCATTCTAACTTTCACTCACCTGAACTTGTGAACATTGTATGAACATTTCAACAAATAAAAATAATTATCCCAGAAAGTCCCAGAAATATGACTAGAATATAAGTTAGTTAGTTAGTTATTAACAATTCATTTATAAACTTTTAGAATACTTTAAGCACTGATGTAGTCAGCATAGGCCTCTTACATTGTTTGCAGATAGGCCTACATTTCATTCCGTTTTTGATGGCAAACGCGAAACAGCGCCAAAACAACCGCCAGTGGACAAAAAGAGTATTACATGTGTACTGTTAAGACTCGCCATAGAGAATGAATGGGGGAAATTGCGGAGGTAAGAGTTTGACGATGTCGTACTCCCGTGCGGGCCGGTTGCTATATACCATGGACATGTTTTGGGGGGCCACCCAAAATGAGGTCGCGGGCTGTAGTTTGGGGACCACTGCTATATACTGATCTGGGGTTTGTTATAGTGCATTTGAAATCTGCCTTTCAAGCTCACAGTCAATTTCCTTAATGGATTTATTGGAACTCTGTCAGCTTGTTCTGTGTAGAATCTCTGTTTAAAGTTAGTATGAATTCCTTGATGATTTTACAGTATATTAATTCCATGATGTTACATTTCAATATCCATTTTTAAAGATATGAGTTGCGATCAATCACAGGAGAGTTCAATTTCACAGCTCTAAATATCAAAATCATCCAACACCCCACAAAGTGTGCAATACCCCCCCCCCCCCCCTTCCAGAAATGACCTAGGCTTCTTTGAGCAATTTATTTACTGTAGGACCATTCAAGCAATCTACTTTAACTTGACCGTGTGTGCCTCCACCTTTAGTGCTTTATATTTAGAGAGTGCAGTGCCCTCACTGAGGGGAACTTCTTTCAGTCTGTGTTGTCTGTGTCTGCTTTCTCAAGGCTCTGTGTGTTATCTGGGCATTAACTTATGTTACTTAAAATAACAATAATAATAAAAACATGTTCTATACAACATTCCCCAGCCCCCTAAGCAATCTATGCAGTCATGATTGGATATCATACAACTACCGCCACACACACACACACACACACCCTACCCTGATATTATCTGGACTGGATTCGCCAACCCACGTAGCCTAGGAGATGGCTTTAATCTTCAGAAAGAGACATGTATCTCCTTTTTTGCAGGCTATGTAACATTTTCAGCATGGTTGAAATGTTGTTATAGTTGAAATATAGTTGAATTTGGTCAGCATCTTCAGTAGACTTGATGTTGTTATTTATCTGTGCGTCTGTGTGTGATCTAGGGACCTAATTTGAATGGTGGGCTAAGTACAAAGTCTTGAGTCTAACTAAAATCAATTTAAGAACTAAGCAAAATCAGTTTGTTAATTTAACACCGTGAGTAAGACCTTTATACCCAAATATTGTCGAGTCTGCTCAGTGCCCCCACATGAAACATGATCGAGATCCGCTCCTCTCCCCCACCACCGCAAACCCACACAGACAGACGCACCTCTTGTTCCCAGGGCTACCCAGCACACAGTGCCTGCTTTATCCCAAGCAGGCTCTGACCAGGTTCAACACAGGTTAGAGACTGCGCTCTGGGCTTGAAACACAGAGGTTGAGCTTGGAAATAGGCTGGGTAACTTTGCAAGGCATTGTTTCCTTTACAAGGGTGTTTGGATTTCTCTCACAACAGCAGAAGGCAAAAGGTCTTTACTCTTGTGTGAGCTGATGCAGACATTGGTGTCATGAGGTGGACCTCGCTTACTGACCGCAGGGCACCACTGAGGCCAAGCGAGGTGGATTTTCTTCCTTCCCCGCCGCCTCGGTGGGAAAGCAATGTAGTATGTCTGCCATTGAGATGGTTTGACGTCAGTGTGGCCCCTAACTTGATGCATTTGTTTCTTGTGACAGGAAGACAATGATTTTAGTCTGACCCCCCCCCCCCCCCCCCCCCCTGTGTGTGTGTGTGTGTGGGTGTGTGTGTGTGTGTGTTGAGATGCACTGAATTATTATTTTGAAATCTTGACTTTTTCCATTCACCCTAGGGTTAGCCAATGTGTTTATGTTCAATGGAGATGGTGCATGGTAAAAAAGAAAATGTTTATGAACTAGAAGCCTATCACCAGGAAGATCCATCCAGCATTTTAGTACAAGAAGGCTGAACAGATTGGGTTTGCTACCTAGAACACAACACATTATTGCATTGCACGGTCACTCTAGGTTAAAGGCAGCTGCTAAAAGAAAATAAACATAATACAGTGTTTTAGACAACAAGCTTAACATTGTAGTTCAACTAATAAGGTAGTTTGGTAATAGCACTAAAGTCAATGCCTCAATTCATTGAGTGGACAAAAGGCATCACTGCAATGTAAGTAACATACTGTAGTGTCTTTTGGATTAGTGTCTTTTGGTAAAAGCATCTGTTGACATGAATAATATGATGAAAGAATGAGTGAATTAAATGTCCTATTTCCTTTTCAATTGTCATAAATTCCATTGAATTAAATTGAATAAATGTGAATACCTTGGTGAAGAATAAGACATCTGCATCGTTTAAATATGCATCCAGAGAAGGGGTTCCTTCCAGTGTTGCCTTTGGCTGCCATTGATGTGAAAGCTTTGAGCAATGCTATGGCAACAACCTTCATTTCCTGTTCGATGAAAGCTTGTGGGGTGCTGCCTGCGCGGCCATTTATTGCCTCTGCCCTTGTCCTTTTTGCAAGATCCTGCTCTTGCCTGAACTTCTGCCCCGAACCTGAGTCAGGGATTTGATGAAGTTTTCGCAACGTTATTAGTTTGAATGTGTGGTGTGATCCGAAAACCCTGTTAAAGCATGAAGGTATGATGGTCACCCTATTTTATGAGATGCTCTCCCCCTGTCCATTTCAGTACTGACAGTAAAAAATATGAAGGTTTCAGTCCTTGACTAAATGTTTGATCTGCTGGATCATATAAGATTGAACGCAGTAATCCATTTAAAAAGCCTCATCTGGTCAAGTGGCTATTTTAGGATATTATTCAGTTCTGCCTGTTTTGCTTTTGATGTACAGTGAGGAAAAATAACCGAAAGGAAAAGAGATAATACGTATAATATGTCCCACACAATAGTATAGTACTAACTATATTGCAACTATTATAGTGAGATTTTTATAGTAGTTCTATGGTAGTGTATAGCCTAATGATGTGAGGTATTCTGTGAGGTTCTGTAACATCATATCCTTACCCTAAAGCAATAACTAAGAAGGCCCAACAGCGACTACACTTCCTGAGAATTCTCAGGAAAAACCACCTCGAACAGAAGCTGCTGGTGTCCTTCTACCGGTCTATCATTGAAAGCATACTCACCTTTTGCATCCCAGCTTGGTATGCGGGTTGCTCGGCAGCAGACAGGAAGGCTCTGCAGAGCAGAGGATCATAGGCACAGCCCAAAAGATCATAGGCTGCCCTCTGCCCTCCCTGGAAGAGCTCGCTGACTCCCGCTGCCTCAACAGGTCCAGATCCATTTTCAAGGACTCTGCCCACCCTGCCCACCACCTGTTCAACCTGCTTCCCTCCGGCAGGCGTTTCGGGTCTAAAAATGCAGCGCCAGACTAACCAACAGTTTCTTCCCCTGGGCCATACCTTCACTAAACCAAAAAAAGAACCCTCTGCAAACCCTCAACCCCCCCAATCTTCCCCTCTCCTGCCATGATCAACCTCTAACACCTCTGGACAATATTGCATTCTGTGCACCTATGCACTAAGCACTTTTCTTGCTATTAGGCTGCGGCTATTTTACTCGTGTGCTGGAGGGTGTTCTGTCTGGGAGGGTGTGGAGGGTATTTTTGTGTGTAAATGTTGTGCTGCGTTTGGGGCTGGGTGGATGAGAGTGTGTGTGAGAGTAAGAGAGAGGGCGGAGCATATAGGGGATGTTTTTCTGTATATTTACCTATTTATTTATGAACTATATATTGCTCTTTTAAAAAAAACATGGTAGCACTTTACTTGACGGGTGAGTTCATAACACATTGATAGCAGCTGTCATAAACTGCACATTAAGCATTCATTAAGACAGAACGACGACAGAACGACGACAACTTGTCAAAATAAAAGTCCAACAATCACAATGAAACAGTTATGAATGCTTTATGTGCAGTTTATGACAGTTGCTATGAATGTGTTATGAACTCACCCGTCAAGTAAAGTGTTACCAAAAACACTGACCAAGAGTGGCAACTTGAATTTCGTTGTCGATACTCTGTATTTTATGCAATGACAAATAAAGCTTCTATCTATCTATCTATATAGTGTCCCAGCATACTAGGCTAATACTTCTACAGTAGCCTATGTCCCAAAATGCTACTGTAGAAGTATACTATAGGAATAGTATTCCTATACAATTCCTATAATATTTTGTCTCAAAATACTAGAAGACTCCTATAGTTCTTTTTCATAAGATTCATACAATGTACACTACCAGTCAAAAGTTTGGAGACATTAGATATTTCCATTCCACTCTATTATAGAGAATTCCAGCACATAAGCACATATAGTAATGTAATCTGAAAACTGCTGCCCTGATTATAATAACAATGCAAATGATCTCAGCTGGTATTATGTCTATAATAAAGTGGAATGGAAATTTCGAAGTTGTACAGTATGTGAGGCTGCAAAGAATTGCATGTTTGACGTCATTCATTTTCCAGATGGCACTGTCTCGCGACCTTAGCAAAGCTCTTTGAAGCTCTTTTATGCTGCTTCAATCACCAGTGTTTATTCAATCCTTACATCCTGAACGAAGTATTTCCCAAGACAAGAGAACTCATTTATTGCTGGGTACGTTGTGCACGGTTGTCAGTTTAATTTTCTGTCTCTATCGAAGATTTCGGAGTAGGCTATTTAGGCTCCCGTGCCTGCACAAAGCTTTTTCTTTGGAGCAGAAAAAGCGAGTGCTTGTCACTTTCATTTAATTTTGCATTTTAACGTTAGTGTTGCTTACAGATGAAGTCTGATTAGTTTTAATGCCAAATCCAAATAATTTGACATGTGAAAGTGAAGTAAAAAAAATGCATTTCTGTATCACAACCCTGCGCATGTGGGAAATACAACAATTATGTCTGAGAGTGGGAACGTAGTAAACAAATCAGAATGCAAATTTAAACATCAGCAATGCATAATATATGCTCAAATACCATCAATTTATTTATTGTAATAAAATTATATTGAAAGTACAAGAAAAAAGTGGGCTACAATATGTGGTTGCCACAGGGGCAGCCAGGGGTGATGAGCAGGTTGCCACTTGTCACAATTTGGTTGCCAACGGCAACTGTTAATGTTGAGCCATGCATGTGAATTCTAATGCATCCATCTTGCTCTTTCATTTCCCATTACTCTCTCCATCACTCTTTATTCTCTCTCTCTCTCTCTAGAGTGAGTGAGAGAGAGAGAGAGAGACAGACATCATTACATGTAAGTGGTGCCTCTTTAAAGTGGGTACAGGTAGAAAAAGGTCGGAGGATAATGGCTCATCTATGAGGATGAGCTCCCATTGGGCCGTCTTGTACAGAGAGAGAGAGAGAATTCCCTGTGTAGCAAGTAAAGGATGGCATCCAGCCACACACACTTTCTTCTGATGAGCAAAACTAAAGAGGGTTAAGTGCATGGAAGACCTGTGATGGTGTATATAAATATAAATATATGGTCCCATACTGCGCCTAAGCTACCGCCCCTAGCGTTCATGTAAATGTTGCATCTCACGGACACGTGAGATTCATTTTTGAGTACACAACTGGCACACCAAATGAACACAGGATATGTGTTGCTGCCATGATGTGCATACATACGCAATGCTAAAAGCCCGTAGGCTTCTCCCTGACTTCCATGCTACAAATGTAGTTCCCCTGCAAGCACCAGTCACGTGGAATCTTTTACTTATTACGTTGCTTAAGTTCCTCCAGTGAACTGTAGGTTAGTCCAAACTGAGATTGCTTTATGCTGTGCTGGCGGCTTTGTTCAGTAAATCTAAAACCTGACTGCCCTGCTCTTTTCAAACCAGATACTCCGTATTTTATCAAGTGATATTACCAAGTAGTTCACAAGTGCACACACACACACACTTTTGGTGTATTTTCAGGTTGCTTGAAGCAGTAGCACAGAGAGAAGGGACAGAGTGTTTGGGAGGACAAGCATGCGTGGAACTGTGTAGTCTAGTGCAGGGATTGAAAGGGAGATTGGTGGGGTTTTTTCCAGGGCATGTGTAAACATGTAGTTAATATGGAAGGTACATTTTAATAAATGAATGCTTCAGATTTCACTCCGGGGTTTAATACTATGTGTTTGTATTGGCATTACATTTGCAAAGTATGTGTGTGTTTATGTGTGTACTGTGTGAGCTCTTGGTGATAGTACTTGATAAAATAGTTGTCGCTGTGGTCAATGGTCAAAATGTCTTGAAATATTTCTTCCAAAAATATTGAGAGTGGCTGGTGACAAGGAAGGCCCCCCCCCCCCCTCGCCCATTTTTCTCTTCTTTCGCAACAAAATATCTAGATACCTTGTGGAATTTGGGCTTATTTTGGCCCATTGGGTGATTCACACCAGTGTGAATGAGTGGACCATAGGTTTACTGAAGCAGTTAAGTTGAGGTCACAGACGGGGTAGCTGTCTGGCTCTGTTTAAGGAAAACATGAGAAAACATGAGGAAAACCTGTGGTTTTGGTGGCTGCTAATTCTGTGATGAGGTGGCAAGGTTCACAGCGTGATGAAACTCATTTTGTGTGAGCCATGTCTGTCTGGCCCACTGATCCCAGCAAAAGCTGGGTTACCTTTCAACTCATTCACATATTTTCAGTAGATTCATGAAGGTTGAAGTAGATCCATGAAATAACATAAAATTCTCATAATCAAGGGAGGGGAGTTGTGATCAAATACTTAAGGTTTTGATTAAATGGTATTCCCAATGAATGAATGAATGAATGAATTAACATTGTAGATTGTGTAGATTCATGGGTTAAATGACTCAAATGAAGCTCTATTAGGCCTTTGTCACAGACCAGTAGATTAGTATCTTTTTTGCGATCGTTAAATTAAAGGTGCAGTCAGGGATTCTACGCGGTTTCAAGTTCATAACATTTTTGTCCCATTCAACTATCATCTCACGACCGCTAGCTGCCCATTCCGTCAGTGCAATGTAAAAAAAAAACGGTCTATGTAGGCACTGGACTTCTGTGTGACTGACAGAGCCTTATTGACTCCCTCGAGTCCTTGAGCGCCGTCACGTTGCCTTCTAATGACCCACCATGCCCACAGGCCATCCTGTGTGAGGCCATTACACTGCAGCTGTTTCTTGCTGTTTAAGTAGCCTCTAATCGAAACAGATGGCAAGGTGTAGTGTGTTGATTCACACACACACACATACACACATACCCGTATACCATCTAGTTTCTTATGTGTTTTGCTGTCTACTGATGTTCCGTCAATGGTTTGAGGCTGTGAGCCCCAACCAAGCTGATTTCGTCAACAGGGATTGAATTTAGTCTGGGTCGTAATTGAAATTAATTTCCTAATCTATTTCAGAAAGACATTAACACTCCTGTTGGAATGTATGTCCATCTTCATTTCAGGAAAAATAGCCAAAGCTAAGCTCTAGGTGCATTAGTATGCAACTGATGGCTTGTGTCCTTGTGTGCATTAGGTGAGAGAGACTCGTGATCCTGAGGCTGTGAAGAGATGCTTGACGGCCATCGAAGAGTGCTCTCGCACCAGGGAAGGCAACCTCTTGGCATTGGCCGTGGAGGCATCCCGGGCAAGGTTGGTATGAGTTCACCAGTGTCACAGAATAAGCTGGAGGACCTCAAGGTCTTAGGGTGGGTTATTAATGAGAGGTGCAGGAAGCAGAGGTCATAAGGTATTGATGGCCACATACTTTACTCAGTTAACTGCCACGGATACATCTCTCAGCATTATAAGTTCAATTCAGTCACAGTGTTTGAAATGATCTCTCTATGTCTATATTGTACATCTACAGCAAGGACTGGTAGTTTGTTTAATCTAGTCTTCTCTGCCCTTTCATAACCGTTTAGTCATCTGTCTAAATAGCTGCCTACCTTTTAATAGTTGCCGGTAATCCAATGAGCTATAATTTGCTGTAGTATAAAATAAACAAAACATTTGTTTAGATAATTTAGGTGAAGTGTCCTGAGACCATTTCATTTGTTATATATATATACCAACCGGAACGTTTTCAGACCCTTTCAAGTTTTCCACATTTTTTTATGTTTCAGACTCATCTTAAAATGGATTCAATTTTTTTTTTTCTCATTAACCCATTTACTCCTAAAATGCCTGCTAAAAACGCCTATAGAATCCTATGGCATTCTAGAGTAAATAACCTTATTTCCTGAGGGTTTTCTGAAAACATACTAAAAATTGTCAACGTCTACCAAAATGTAATATCTAAGCCTCTGTAGCACCTAGAAACATGAAATAAAGAGCATGCTGTGCTACGCAGCATCCAGCCGGAGATTCAATGTTGCGCTATACAGCATCAGGCGGGAGATAGAATGTTGCGTCTTGCAGCATCCAGTGCGAATGGGTTAATCTACACACAATACTCCAATACTCAGCAGGTTTTTGGAGTTTTTTTGTAAATTTATAAAAAAATAAAAGACTGAAATGTTTCATTTACATAAGTATGACCCTTTGTTATGACTCTTGCAATTGAGCTCTGGTGCCTCCTACTTCTATCAATGGTCCTTGAGATGCTTCTACAACTTGATTGGAGTCCACCTATGAATTCACTGAAATTTATTAGGAGAGGCAAACATCCCTTTATATATGGCCTCACAGTTGATGGTGTATGTGAGAGTGAAGGGTCGAGAGAATTGTCCGTAGTCTGTAGACCTGCGAGACAGGGTTGTGTGAAGACACAGATCTGGTGAAGGATACAAGAACATTTCTGCAGCATTATAAGTGCCCAAAAGCACGGTAGCCTCCATCATTCTCAAATGGAAAAGTTTGGAACAACCAACAGTCTTCCTAGATCTGGATGAGAGAAGCGTAAAGAAGGACAAAAAACAAACACCTGCTTTTTGGTGGAGTGTTGGAGTATTGTGTGCAGATTGATGAGAAAAAAAATGAATGGAATCCCTTTTAAGATGAGTCTGAAAAATAACAAAATGTGGAAAACTTGAAAGGGTCTAAAAACTTTCCAGTTGCATTGTACTGTATATATATTGACTGCAAGGTTGCTGTGCATTCCATAGATGCTCTGTGGGTGAGATCACTGATGCCATGAAGACCGTGTTCGGAGAGCACAAGGCAAGCACGCGCATGGTGAGCGGCGCTTACCGCAGTGAGTTCGGCGAGTTGGAGGAAATTTCCCTGGCCCACAAACGGTAAGAGAACACTTTGTTGCTGACCTTGGTAAAGAAAACTGGCAAACATTGAGTTCAGCACCGTGATATTTTTTGTTTATTATTTATGTCATGGCTTGGATGAATCTCCTGTTGTAAAACATTCTTTAGTTTACATTTGACTGCTTCACCACCTCAACCATCCATCACATTCTCCACATTCATAGTTGTCCACGTCACCACCCTTAATAGCTTGGACTGACTCCACAGCTTCAGTCGCCATAGGATTGCTTTACTGTTCAACTTACACAACTTGCTGCTGTGGGATCTGTAGTCTTAGTCATTGTGTGTTTAAAGTATACAGCTTACAACTTCTCCTTCTCCAAAATGTAGCTTATATTTGGAGTGATTTTTAACCCCCATTCCAACAAGCTTCTTGTAATGGTTACTAGCAATGGGTTCGTTAGGTCTTGTTGTTTTATAGAATATCAGCACATTCACTCAAGGTTAAAAGTGTGTCAACAATTTCATAGGCCAGCATTTTAACAACACTAGTATAATGTGACATCCTTTATTCGTAAAACTGTGGTAGGCATGCATGTGAGTGCTATTGATGGAATGCCATACTGAGCCCTGGCCCTTAAATGGTAAGAGGATAAAGGGATAAATACAGGTGAAATGGCATTCAGAAGGCTAATCAGAAGGATCAGCAAGGATTTTTTTCTTGTTTTCGAGAAATATCCAATGTTTTCATACCTTTCACGCTTTTCAGCAGCAGAGAGATCCTTTTTCTTTCCCATATTGCTTGAAACCTGTGGCATGCTTAATAATGTGGAACATCCTTCTTAAGTAGTTTTCCTTTGATTGGGCTCACCTGGCAAACTAATTATCACAAGTGTCTGAGATTGATTTCAATGATCCAAAGAGCCCTGAGACACAATACCATCCATGAGTTTAATTGAAAAACAAAAAAATAAATGTTTGACACTTAAATCCAGTTTGCATAATAATGTGAGAGTGAGAGAGTGAGTGAGAGAGTGAGTGAGAGAGTGAGTGAGAGAGTGAGTGAGAGAGTGAGTGAGAGAGTGAGTGAGAGAGTGAGTGAGAGAGTGAGTGAGTGAGAGAGTGAGTGAGAGAGTGAGTGAGAGAGTGAGTGAGAGAGTGAGTGAGAGAGTGAGTGAGAGAGTGAGTGAGAGAGTGAGAGAGTGAGAGAGTGAGAGAGTGAGAGAGTGAGAGAGTGAGAGAGTGAGAGAGTGAGGGAGGGAGGGAGGGAGGGAGGGAGGTTGGTTGGTTGGTTGGTTGGTTCAAGGACAGTGCATTTGTAAGGTGCTGAAAGGAAACATGACAAAAACAGGTGAGTGGAAGAGAGCAGCGACCCTAAGAGCGGAAACCATTGTGTCATCATGAGTGGCTTGTTGCCAAGTCAACAAAGAAAACAAAGAAAGCAAGGTGCTTATGCAAGTGTGGTCCTTTTTTGTAGATGTTTTTGTGTGGCTTGGTAATTAAATATTATACGGCTCTTCAGTATGCTGCAGAAAGCTCAATTAGCATCAGTAAGCCTTCTCAACGTTGGGAGGTTACATAAATCTGACCAATGGCAATAGTAGAGGGAGGTTACATAAAAATGACCAATGGCAATAGTACTTCTGAGAGTTCAAAATATACAGATGAATGCATGAATGGAATTACTCATACTATTACTTTACTAGGAAATTACACAATGAATTTCACAAACATTTGTTGAACAGCTTGTTCATAGGATATTTAATTATCTACTCTATTCGAGTCAGGTTCCACGAATGTTAATTTTAGACTTTGGCTGTTAAGAAAAACACTTTAGTGTTTAATGTAGAGATTATGTACATAGCCAGCTAAACATTTGCAGCACAGCTCAGTAAAACTACACAAACATACCGTTTGGCAATGAATCAAGCAGTTTGCCTGAGTCTAGGCAAGCGGTGACTGAGTCTAGATGTTTATTTTGGGCATCTGGAGTGGACACATACAGTACGCAATACACATAGATCTGATGTTTCCATAGTAACTAATGTATGATCAAATTTTTCCATTTATTTTGGCATGAGAATGTAAGCGTCTTGCGGTTTATCATGCTTATTGTGTAGCAAAACTTTTAAGCCAACCAGGGCATGCTTCTGAGAAAGACTCGTTTTGCATCCTATCCATACCACAAAAGAGCCTGTTTTGATTACCAAGGCAAAGGTGGATTGAAAGTAAAGTCCAGAGAGGTTTGCGCTTATACAAGACTGAAGGTCGACTGTGGAACGAGATTGAAGAATACATGCGCTGAGAAAGAGTATGCGATGGTGATGATGGACACCAAAGAACAGAGATTGGAACTAGATGTCTGCGAGAGATTGGCACTAGATGTCTCCGCTGTCCCTGTCCCCTGTCCCTGCAAAACTGTGTACAATTTTGTTCCACCCTCACCTGTAGTTTTGTCCTGCTCGCCAAAAAACTAAAACATAACTAAAACAAAACAGCCAAAGCACCTAAGAGTCAGCAGGGTGTGACAGAAATCAAAAGTTGATAAAACGTTGGCTAATGAAGGCCAATGAAAACCAGACGGGCCTAACAGTGAGGTAAATATGTTGAGGAATCTCCTGTTTACAGACCTAGTAAGACAGTTAATCCCAAATTGCTCCATGGGGACTGTCCCGGTAATTAGCTCAACTCCCTGTGGATAAGGGCATCTGTGGATAAGGGCATTAGATTTGCATCATTAAATCTGCACATTATTTTTCAGTATTACACCTGCCTGTTCTTGTGCGCTGCATTAAATTCTGAAACCTTGAGCCTTGAGCCAAGGACTGTTTGCAGGATTTGCCGTGAAAGGTGGCATGAGTGCATGTGTGCTGCTGACAGCTCAAGATCAGAGATGGGGACAGCTAGATGAAAAAGAATTAATGCAGAATTATGTAAAGCAGTATTATGTATCGCCATGTTCCTGCCCACCAAAAGCCCGTAGGTAGAGGCCGACACAGGACACAGACACTCCTGCCTACTCCGGTGAACATGTGCTCTTAAAACATAGAACCTTGTGCCTGCCCCTGAACATGAATATACGTGATGATGGGGTCAACAGCTAAAGAGCAGCGATGGGGATGGAGATATTAAGATAACGCCGAATCCAGTCCTTTCCACCCCTCTTCCTGTTCTTCCTTAACGTATGTAATTAAACTGTATTACTTATAAGTATTAATTATATAAAACGCCATTCATATTAGCTCATATTAGTTCTCTCATACAGAAAAAATGGGCCATGTTCAAGGGATGATTGCTCATCACGACAGGCTTCTTTTCTTGGGTGTAAAGATTTACTGTAAGGTATGCCTGGGTTGTCCTTTTATAGTGTGGTGAATTATCTGTCTTATCTGCCTCTCAGTCAGGGACTCATAGTATTTTCATGTAGCTCCTTGTTTTCCACCCTCCAGTAACTCAACGGGTAGAAGAACGTACTAATAGCGCCAAGGTTAGATGTTCAAAGCCAAGGTAGATGACATGCTGATTTAGCAAAAAAAGCCTCAAGAGGCCGTGGTCTGCAGTAAACTGCTAGGGGGCATTGTTAGGCACGGCATGAAGCAGAGTTTGGTGTAGTGATACTCATGGAGTGAGATACACAGGTGTTTGATTGCAGATTATCTGTTTACTAAGAAAAGGCACAGTATATCTGTACTTAATTGAAAGTCTCTTTGGGTGAAAGTGACAAATGAATGAATTAATTAATTAAATTAAGTAAATTAATTTATGTAAATGTAATTGTCACTTCAATGGTGAGTTGGTGACAGTGCTTTTCATATGTGTAGAGATTTGAACTGAAGACTACTAGTAACTGAAGTTTTTATCATTTATTTTAACTAGTACTGAATACTGTACTGCATTTTTACATCAATCTGTGCATTGAGTGGTCGTGAGTGATTTTGTTTGTTTGTTTGTTTGTTTGTTTTCTATGGGTTTCGTTTGTTCTTATGCTATTGTGGTGCCTGCTCCTCAGGGTGGTGCAGTTCAAAAGTCATGAGGGCAGAAACCCGCGTCTCCTGGTGGCCAAGATGGGGCAAGACGGCCATGACCGGGGGGCAAAGGTCATTGCCACAGGATTCGCTGATCTGGGCTTCGACGTTGACATTGGACCACTCTTCCAGGTGAACAGTTGAGCAAGGAATGAAAGCATTTAAATATCAACCTACCAAGTTTATCTAATATAACCTACGACCAGGGGTGAAGTGGTAAAATAAGAGGTGGATAAACTATGAATTCTGTGATCAAGGTAAGGTGGACTGTGCCATGACATGTGGTATCAGAGTTTTGGTAACACTTTACTTGACGGGTGAGTTCATAACACATTTATAGCAGCTGTCATAAACTGCACATAAAGCATTCATGACTTTCATGAGACATGACTCAACATTCATACCAAACCTTTCATGAATGTGGAAGACAGAATGACAACAACTTGTCAAAATAAAAGTCCAACAATCGCAAAGGTGCATTGTCATTTTTCTCTCCAGCCTTTGTAAATATTTCATAAATATATCTTATGAAGTCTTCATGGAATGTCACTTTACTATACAAGTTGTGAAGTATTCGTAATCACTGAGTTTAACACTGGGAGGTAAACTAGCCTACATTCAGCTGACCCGTATTTGTGTAACCTGGAAAGGTTGGACATTCCCAGTAGCAAAAGATGAGAAATCATCTGCAAAGGTTACATCATAAAACAAATACATTTTTATGAAACAAAAATGATTTGCTTGACCATGTTCTGTCTTTTTGGCACCGGAGTAGCCCATTGACTCAGATGTGATGTGATCAGGTAAGAGGTTTGGAACAAAAATGGCAATGCTGCTTTGCGATTGTTGGACTTTTATTTTCACAAGTTGTCGTCGTTCCGTCTTCCACATTCATGAAAGGTTTGGTATGAATGTTGAGTCATGTCTCATGAAACAGTCATGAATGCTTTATGTGCAGTTTATGACAGCTGCTATGAATGTGTTATGAACTCACCCGTCAAGTAAAGTGTTACCAGAGTTTTTAAAAAGGCATTCAGAACATTTTTGATGATGGTGGAGGTTATTGTGTGTATTGGAGTGTGATTTTTGAATGCTAAAAGTTGCAATTGGTGAATAAACTCTTTTGGGAGGTGGATAAACTCTAATAAGAGGTGGATAAACTCTATTTCTGAAATGTCAGAGGTGGATAAACTGCTTTTACTTGCGTTTAGCCTCCACTACATCCCTGCCTACGAAAACCTGTTTTTGAAAACCTGTGTCGATTGTTGTTGTTGTTATGGACACATTCAATTCTCTTATTTCACAAGGGCATCTTAGAATTTCTGTAAAGGTTTTGGGTGACGTAAGTGTCTCACAAAATGTCTCATCGATGTTTCTGTGGATGTTTTTTTTTTTCTTTGTGAGCACAACTGTAGGGATTTGGAGTGTGAAGCCTAGTTTATGCTTCCTTTTCATACGTAAATAGATGTTCATACATTGATTCATTTAATATATATTGAAGTTGACAAAAGGACAGACAGAATCAATGCAGAGTATGGACGCATGGTCCTTCTGTATCCTCTCTGTTACTCTCCAAGTGATGTATGGAATGTTGTAGAATCAACATTCTAGCTTGACAGCTTGACAGTACCTGCTAAAGATTCAATTATGCTGAGCATTACCGTTTTCATTTACATTGGGTGTCCATACATTAACTTTAAACACATATTCCTGGAGGTCTGACTGATTCCAGGAATTCAGACATGGTTTAATGGGGTGACATTTAAAAAAAAATTATCATTTTTTTATTCCATCTTTCTATGTATCTTTCCTGTTCAGGTCATCTTTTCCTCTGAGCTCATTATTTGCTTCAGTGGACCAAATGAGTCATCCAGTTCTTTTCAAGAGATGTCCTAATTTTTCTGTCACTAAAAGAATGATTTTCTTTTCTAAACCTTTCTTTTGTGCTTTGTCTGTCACAAGGCTAATCTTCTGAGGTCAAGCCTGCAACCCCCCCCCCCCCCCCACACACACACACACACACACACAACCAGGGAGATAAAGATGGTAGCTGTTCGCTGTCAGCACACCATGAGACCAGATGAATCCAAAAATTCCTCCCATAGTTGTGCAGATTAAAATGTATATGGATGGGCTAAGCTTCACTCCCCCCCCCAAAATACGGCTCACGCTCTAATGATTTCTCCTTCATGCTACCCAGCAGAGCACAACACAGACAGAGACAAATGGCCCGAACAAGTGATTTGGCTGCTGTGTAATCTTTGTAATCCAAAGAACATACAGTATATACAAGTTTTTTTATATATTGCATTTCATACCTTGTCAAAAATAGGCTAGGGACAGACAGACAGACAGACAGACATACACTTATATGGCATGGGGTGGGCTTTATATCATGACAGACTGAGGAGCATATTTAGCGCTGTTCAATATAACCAATGGCTGTGCTGATGGCAGCCATGTTAAACAACATGGATGTGCATTTTCTTTGGAATTGAGTAAACAACTGCATTTAAAATCTTCGTTTATAAGAAGGATGTGTTTGCTATGCTTCCAAAAAGATTTGGTTAGAGTGAAATGTACCAATTTAATTTCACTGCCAATTGTTCCCTTGGGGATCGGAAGCAGATAAACAGTCCCCAGACTCATTTTCAATATGAAGCAGTGTGGTGTTAACCAGGCTAGTGTTTTTAGGTATGTGTTACCATAAAGGGTAGTATACCATGTTTAATTGTAGTATACCATACCATTCAATTTATACCAGTGTAGTATATATTGAATAGTGGGTTGTTTGTAGGCACATTTCATTTGAATAATTTTCCCTAAGGGAATGCAGATGAATCCCCACTGTGTGGGAATTCTAGTATCTAAAATAAGCTGGATCAGTCATAAACAGGAAGAAACAAGCCATAAGCAACATCAAACATGTCATTTCAGTTTGTTTACAGCTTGACATCATTTGTGACCGCCAATCTCACCAATGTCCTCCTTCCTCCCTTCTCTCTCTCCCCCTCTGTCCTCTATTTATCCATATTTCCTCTTCGTCTCTCTCTCTCTGTCTCTTCCCTATCCAATTTCTTTGTCTTTGTCTCTCATTATGTTTTTCCTTGTATCTCTCTCCTACATTTCTCTCATCCCTGCCCTCCATCTCTCTCCCTCCTTCCTTCTATCTAATTCTCTCCCACCATCTTGCCCCCTTTCTCCCTCTCCACCCCCCTTCCTATAACAACCTCTCCCTCCCCCTCCAACCTTTCTCTTCTACCCCCTACCTCTCTCTCCACTCTCTTCTCTCTCCACCCCTCTCTCATCTTCTCTCCTCGTCCTCTCCTGCTCACCTCATTTGTCCTCCTCCTGCCTGTTCTGTTCTGTGCTCTTGACCGCTGATGGATGCTGGCCTGGACCTGCCTGCGTGCGTGCACCGCTACCATGGCAACAGACGCCCCTGGAGGTGGCTCAGCAGGCGGTAGACGCGGACGTGCACTGCGTCGGAGTAAGCACGCTGGCGGCCGGCCACAAGACGCTGGTCCCCGAGCTCATCAAGGAGCTGAGGAACATGGGCCGTCCTGACATCATGGTCATCTGCGGCGGAGTCATCCCACCCCAGGTGCCCCTCCCTCACCCAAAGACACAAACACACACACAAGTTTTTTTATATATTGCATTTCATACACGGGTAATTCAACAAAATCAAAGAATACCAGTAATAGTAAATAAGAGCAGACAAGGGTAAGAGTTGAACAATAGCTTTAAAAATAATAGACTATAGAATAATTAAAAGATATTAAGATACAGAGTGCATCTGATTACACACATTCACTTACAGACACTCACACTCACAGGTCTTCCTAGTTAAGTTTACTTCAATCGCACATGCACATATTTGTACCAGTCCCCACCCCCCACCCCCGTGCGTGTTGTGGAGTTAGTCGTCCATAGGGTAGGCTAAGTAAACAATACGTTTGCAAAGTTAACTTTGACAAGGCTGGCGGCTAGCATTATTATAATCAAAAAGTCCTTTGCATAGAGGTGATACTTCAGACTTGATGCTCCTGTCAACAGGAGTGGTCTGGGCGTTTTTTTAAACGTAGGCTAAATGTCTATTCACTAGCCCAAGCAGTGCTGTCTCGTCTGCCTCCTTCAGTCACTATAGCCAGACTGCACTGGGTCAAATGTCACTACGAAATGCGATTAATCAGCATTACTGTTTAACGCATCATTTTTTATGTAATTAATTCATTGAAATTAACGCGTTATTTTCACAGCCCTACTTAAAATGTATTATTCCTAGCCTGCCCAAACATTTTAAGATGGAAAACATGTTCTCAGTATGACTGGACCATTACAAGTTTGTACTGTATGCCCATTGGTTTTACATAAGGCCCTTACTTAGGGGCAGCCGTGGCCTACTGGTTAGCACTTCGGACCTGTAACCGGAGGGTTGGCGATTCGAACCCCGACCAGAAGGCACAGCTGAAGTGCCCTTGAGCAAGGCACCTAACCCCTCACTGCTCCCCGAGCGCCGCTGTTGATGCAGGCAGCTCACTGCGCTGGGATTAGTGTGTGCTTCACCTCACAGTGTGTACACTGTGTGCTGTGTGTCTTTCACTAATTCACGGATTGGGATAAATGCAGAGACCAAATTTCCCTCACGGGATCAAAAGAGTGTATATATACTTCCCAATCAGTATTTTGTCTGCGAATGCAGTACTTTATTATTGTTGTGCTAATATTTGAGGTCTCCGCAACAAATGGAACACATGAAGATATTTAGGATAACACAAAGTGTGCTTGCATTTTCATAGGACTAGAATGGTATGTTTGTTAGCTAGGAGGAACACGAAAATCTATGTGGGAATAGCAGTCATTTAGTGTACCATATTTCATTCATAGATAAAATACACTTACTTAGTTGCACTGTATACCAGTGTTCTTTACCATTGTTGAGGTAAAACAATGATTTTCTTCTAAACAATTATCTATTTTTCTGATGCCGCTTTTTGCCTATTAGCCTATTAGTGAAACTTTTACTGAAAATCGTAACCTTCTCTTGTTTTATCCTTAATACGTTCCTGCTCATGAATATTTTCAACATAGTGAATTTTAAGTAAAGAATAATGATTGATACCAAATGGGTACAAAAACATGTTTATAACACTCTCTATGTCCCTCTTTTTGCAAATCTAGGACCTTATGGAAAATTAAGTAGCAAACAAACATGTAATGGTTTATTCATACTGAGAACATGTTTTCCTTCCATCCTACAAAGTTTGGGCTGGCTATGAATAATCAAAGTCAAAGTCAAAGTCTGCTTTATTGTCAATTTCTTCACATGCCCAGACATACAAAGTGATCGAAATTACGGTGAAGACAAGACATATTTTACCAATTAAGTCCACAGACAAACATAACATTCAAATAAACAAAAATACTTTACAAACATAGTTTTCCAGATGTGTTATCTGGCATCAAAAAAGACTAAGTAATGCCAAGGGCTGAAAACATACACAAGAAACATAGACAACAAAGACATAGGATTTGAACAGAAATATTTCACTGGCCTTGGTTTTGGGTTCCATTCATGATGTACACAAGGTTTGATTAAAAGTGGAAAAAGCATGGTTTAATCACGCACATCCAAATCGTACAGGTGCAGGATCGAAGATACGGTTCAAAGAAAGTAGGAAGTCTGAGGAAGGGCCGTAAGGGCTTGAAACGTTACCATTAAAACTACTTGAATGGGAGCTCTCCAGTGTGTGGATCTTACACTTTTTCTTTGATTAAAAATGGAGACAGTGCAGCAACAACCTCATCTGCTTTGACACGCAATGACCCTTCTACAAAAGCCCCACACTGACAACACACATAGTTGCAATTCTGCTTCCAGTTGAAAGTAAAGTCACAATCTTCTTTCACACCTATTGAGGTTGTGTGTGTCTGTGTGTGTAGTCTCGCTGTGGAATTGAAGAGGTCATTCAGTAGTAGGCATTGTTTAGTCGTGATGTGAATGCACAAAATCCCATGGCTACAGGCGAAACAAATTAGGCCAATTAGGCCAATTAGGCTTCAGAAGATGTTAGCACCGTGCACGGCTCATAGTAAAGTCACGATCTTCATTTCACACCTATTGAGGTTTTGAACCTACGTCACAATATCAGATCACTTTTTGTTTACCACCGGACTGGTAGGCAGAGTGGTAAGCAAGGCAGATTGCAGGGTTGCATAAGCTACACATAGTTACAATAGGGAGGGAAAGTAATCTCATCGCCCCCCTACTGGTTGCCTTCCTACAGCTTAGTGGAGTTAATGGGATTCTACTTAGCATAAAATCGTGATCTCAATTCTAAGCAAGAAAAGTGTGATTCTCGGTTTATATAGAATCGTGCTGCAGTAGTGGCAACTGCAGTATTCAAGAAGTTTTTCCAGCACAAAATTAACTTGATTCATTCTTTCCTAAGATCAAAATTCATTTTTTCCCTTTCATTTGGCCTAAAATGGACTTTTAAAATGATAAATTTGATTCTGGACATGGAATATATCATTGGAGGAAGGCATGTTGCAAGCAGCAGTATCACAACCAAATTTCTAGTCCCATAGTCCCATCTTGATTTAGGTAGAATTGTCAAAATAATAGTAGAGTGCTTAGATTTGTGGGATGTAAGATCTTTTAAAATCTCCAAATCCCTTTCTCTGCGCTTTAGTAGCGGTCATGTTCTAACGTTACCCCCTCTCTATCATTCTCTCTCTCTCTCTCTATCTCTCTCTCTCTCATTAGGACTATGAGTTCCTGTACGAGAGTGGGGTGTGTTGTATCTTTGGGCCAGGGACCAGAATCCCACAGGCAGCTGTGGAGGTCGTCGACAACATTGAGAAAAGTCTGGAGAAGAATCGGCAGGCCATGTAAACACACAAGCTATATTTAGAATGCTGGAATGTGCTGTGGCCTTCTGACACAAGTGTTTAGAGAGAATGTTTTTTTTATGTTTGTAGCAGCAAGGGTTGAGATTTAATACAGAAGCCAGAATAGACTTGCCTCTTTCCACTGGTCTGAACTGCTCTGAATTCATACTCATCAATGCCATCACTCTGAACACTTTAATGACTGTTTGTTTGAAGTAGCAAGGGAAGATATTTTGTTCATAGGCTAATGTGTACTTCTGTCTATCGAAGCGATTTCTGACTTGGCAGCCATTTTTGTAAAACATATTTTCAATACTTACACATGAGGACTTTATTTTAGTTTTTGGGTTGAACATGATTTTTGTGACATTTGACTAATTTCTATGTGTGAGGTCAATGAAGATGCTGTAGCCCTGTTGTCTTTCCACTGAACCGAATCTTGGCATCATTCTGAAATACTAAAATGTTGGTTCATTTTCAACTTCCTCATTGACATTTAATTTTGGCCATCCTTATTCAATATTACACTCAAAAGTAGGCTACTTATTGTTACAAATGATGATGATCTGTGTGTAACGTCAATCAGAGATTGCCCCCCCCCCCCCCCCCCCACACACACACACACACACACACACACACCACCACCCCCAGGGCAGGATCAAAGCCTTCTGTTCTCTGATCCTGCCCTGGTTAAGGTCCACTCGGCGTATGAAAGTGTAATGGCGCGAGGTAATTTTCTCTCTCCGTCTGTCTCCATTCTTCTCTCGCTCTTCCTGTTCCCATTTCGTCCTTCCCTCACTCCTCTCTTCCTCCCTCCCTCTCGCCCTCCCTCACTTGCTTTCCTTCTGTTTGACTGTTTCCCTTCCTATCTCACCACACTCCATCGCTCTCTCTCTCCCTCTCTCTCAAACACACACACACACACACATAGACTTTATTTTCTGTGTCCCACCCCATTGGTGGGAAGTTGGGAACTTTTTGCATCCTAAACCACAGTGGAGTCCACTGCAAATGTTCTTGTGTGTGTGTATATCAGGCCCAGTCACACACATTCATTGACTTAGTATTACTACCCTGTTGTTGTTGTTGTTGTTATTATTGTTGCTGTTATGCTTTCCCCCTATGTTTCCCTCCCTGTTATGTTTTTCCTCTTATATTTCTTGCTTTTGCTTTCTTCAATTCTTCTTTCTTTTTTCAATCTATTTTCATCTCTTCTTCAAAATAATAATAAAAAAAAAAACTCATGACCACTATGATTATAACCATAAAGGGTTGGGTTGTAATCCACATCAGGCCGGATCCAAGTCAGACTCATTCCGTCTGCTTTTTGGCAGAGGACCATGATCGGTCAGCTAAAGACTGGGGCTGTAATGTGTCAAGGCCACTTATCAGCCCTACTCTCCATTGTGTTGTCACTTTGGCAACTGAGAGCACTAATTCTGCCTTTGCAATAGTAAGCTGTCAGGACTGTCTGTTTGCCTGTTCCTTTTGCCCAAGCTGCCACCTCCTCTTCCACAGACACATTGATCTAATCGGGACACATATTTAGTGGATCTCTATGGACAGTCTTGAATTTCCCCTGGGGATCAATAAAGTATCTATCTATCTATCAGTTTAGCATTGTTGGGGAAAAAATAAGGAATCTTAGGGATTTAAACATCAATCAAATAACCTCTGAAAACATCAATATCACTAATAATCTGTGCGGTCTTTGAAAAGCTTTTAGAGCCACCTCCATTGACATGGCTTACCCATGCAAACTGTATTGCATTGATTTGTCATTGAATGACAAAACCACAGGTGTCAGTGCAGACAAGGCTTTCTGGAAGATTCCCACTGCTTGTTGTAAGAGCATGAAACATTGACAAGCTAGTAGAGAAAGAAAACATTGATATTCTAATGGTGGAAGAACAATGCCGTCTTGAGAATAACAACCTCTTTAATTACCTTCATTTTCTTAAATGTCCCAATTACAGAGTGTCCTCTCTCTATTTTGTGTAAATTGATGAGTCTGTGAACAGTGCCGGGTGGCAGCCATTGACCTGGCTCTTAGCAAAGACCCCAGGATTCTGTTTTGGTTTTGTGTGTGATAGATGTGGAGGACAGTGTGGGTGCAGCCAGTCTTTTTTTGGAAGCGGGGAGAGAGAGGGGGGTGTGTGTGTGTGCATGTGTGCGTGTATGCGTGTACATAATTAGATTTGGTCAGGCCTGTTAATCAAATCAAAGGCATTGCATGTGGAAAAAGACTGATTTGGTAGGTTTTAATCGGTTATTCATGTCTTTGTTGGAGGGTAATATCATCTGACATGCATCCTCATGTCTCCACATGACTGGATTGTTGATTGTTTGAAGCTTTGTACTTTGTCAGAAGAAATTAATACAGATTTCCATAACTGATTTCTTTCAATTTCACTGATAATATGAAATATTATATCAATCCCAATGGTGTGAGAAAAACTGGAGGAGATTGTACAAAGAACACATCTCAAAGGTGTCTTGTTTTTATTGTGAGAAAAAAATTAACTGAATAAATATTTAAACAAGGGAAAAAAAACAGGACCCTATTGGTTATTTGAAATGTATCACTGTGGGGTCGAATGATGGCTGTATTTGAATGTGAATATTTTTTAAAATATTTCCTCGAACATGACTCAGATCGGCAAGTCTGCTGCATTACCTCTCATTAGGTAAAGAAGACCTCCAGTCTGGACAAATCTAGTTGGTCTTCAACTGATGTCTGCATCTGAGGTAATAAAAGTCATAAAGGTCTCCTCACTCCAACCCATAGGAAAGCAGTTTGATATGTGATCACCCTGAGGAGAAATAAGGCGAGATTAGAATAAAAGACTTTTGAGATCTTAAATTGGACTTGGGCTGAGAAGTAGAGCTATTTTGCAGCTGTGAAACGGCCTTCCTGTTGTCTCAGCCCATGTGTGATTAAGTGCGATCTCAATAAGAGCTGATTTATTTTTTCTTGTGACACAAAGAAAAGACATTTTTGAGGGCTCCTTCCTTAGCAAGTTTACTCTGAGATAATTTAACCAGAGGCACTAAACCATGGTCTTGGAATACACTCCTAGATTACGTTAATTACTCCTGGCTGGCTCGGCGGCAACCTGGGGGGCAGCCGTGGCCTACTGGTTAGCGCTTCGGACTTGTAACCGGAGGATTGCCGGTTCGAACCCTGACCAGGAGGCACGGCCGAAGCGCCCTTGAGCAAGGCACCTAACCCCTCACTGCTCCCGAGCGCCGCTGTTGTTGCAGGCAGCTCACTGCGCTGGGATTAGTGTGTGCTTCACCTCACTGTTCTCATAATGTCACTCATAATGCAGAGACCAAATTTCCTTCACGGGATCAAAAGAGTATACTTATGCCTACTTACTTAATTCTGGATAATGTTGTACTGTATATCAGTATATCAGTATACCTCCTTGTTTGTCATGCTACTGAGAACCAGGAGACAAGGTGATGCTCTGAAGTGCTCACCTTTAAAATGACTTTTTTGACCACATAATTCCAAACAAACGTCACCAGGGAAACCAAGTGGTTTATCCACCGTTCTTTATTTGTTCACGGCAAATGATACATTCACTTCTTTGTCGATCATCAGACATCACACTGGGGACATTTTGCAAACGCATATTTGTTTGACACACCATGTAGGAAGCACTGGAGCTTTCTTTCAAAAAGAAAATGAAAGGTTCAAAGAGTAGTGTGTTACAAATTCTCCGGACACACTGCTCTGAGAAGAACACATTCAGAAGGGAAGAACAGGGTTCAAAAGAACATACCCATACAAGTCCGATG
Organism: Alosa sapidissima; assembly: GCF_018492685.1. NCBI lineage: Eukaryota > Metazoa > Chordata > Actinopteri > Clupeiformes > Clupeidae > Alosa > Alosa sapidissima. The sequence goes on from NC_055962.1 coordinate 13,310,989, forward strand.
TTTTTGACAGCAGGCAACATATTAAACAATGTGCAAGTTAGAATAGATTAGAGTTAGGTGACATTTAGTCATTCAATATTTCAACATTGTAGGCTAGGACCTGATAGAGCAGAGAACACACATGAGTTGTGTTCTCCATGAAAATGACACTTATCTGAATATTATTTTGGCAACACTTTACTTGATGGGTGAGTTCATAACACATTTATAGCAGCTGTCATAAACTGCATATAAAGCATTCATGACTGTTTCATGAGACATGACTCAACATTCATACCAAACCTTTCATGAATGTGGAAGACAGAACGACGACAACTTGTCAAAATAAAAGTACAACAATCGCAAAGCAGCACTGCCGTTTTTGTTCCAAACCTCTTACCTGATCACATCACAGTTGTCGTCGTTCTGTCTTCCACATTCATGAAATGTTTGGTATGAATGTTGAGTCATGTCTCATGAAACAGTCATGAATGCTTTATGTGCAGTTTATGACAGCTGCTATGAATGTGTTATGAACTCACCCGTCAAGTAAAGTGTTACCCATGTTCCTTTCAACCCAATTCTCCCCTACTCAGGAAAACAAAGAAGCCAAGACAGTTTCTTATGCGACACCATTTTCTCAAAGCACATGAATATGCCTTCATACCACACCCTACCTAGTAAAAGGCCAACAACCCTGATTATACTTGTCTGATGCCATCTTAGTCAATTACAGATGGGGAATCACATACACACACATTTTAGGTGTTTTACCTTAAATTTACAACATGTTAAACTCTCAAAGGAGACAGGGCTATGGATATACCTGCGTATTTTCTATTCCTTAAACAACCATGTGATACCCAATCCACATTCTGTGCGATTCTTTGGACAACTTGAATACTTATAAATAATATTACCATGGCATACACATACAGTGATTGGAATGTGCAGACGCTAGATCCGTTTATTCATAGCAATCTAGACTAAAGATCATCAATTTGGGAGTTTTGGCACATAGGAGGGCTCCGAATAAATGAACTGATTTTCTCTTTAACAGGGATGTTACATTCTGACGCCTGTTTTAGATCGAACTTCAACTTCACAGATTACTCACTTATCCACTCATTATCTTGAAATAGCAACCAAATGTGAAGAAATATCCATTATAACATTATGCCAGAATCACCTATGCTTTGTGTTGCCCAGATATTCACCAAAGTCAGCATATAACCCAGCTAGCTTTGGACCCTGTTCAGACCACACTCTGTTGTAATACCACTTTAACCTCAATGCAATGCAGCTCAAGTCAATAGTGAGTGAGCCATAATTTTACACATAACACCATTAAAGGTACAATTAACAATTGTTAGTTTGGCTGACCAGCCAGTCAAATTACATCTCTACATTCTGTGGCCCAAGCACCATGTTGATTAGTGCACGTGACATGTCATAGAGAGCTAATGGACTATGAATAAAAAATGCTGCTGCATTTCACTTGGGTGTATTGCATTACAGTTGCGAACGTCACTTTTGAATTTAAATCCCCTTCTTACCATTATCTGAGAATGCCTTAGGGCCTTTCATATAGCCTAGTTCATAGCCTAATCCAGCTAAACAGACATAAGGTAAATTATTATTCAAGAGCAGAACAGAATAAAAAAAGATCAGTAAGAACAAAAAATAAATATCTACTATTACTACTACTAAATATTTACTCATACTGTATGTTGAAAGCAAAAGGTGTAGAGTTTTTGGTGGTAGACACTGAATTGTGCAGATATAAAATAATACTGATGGAATAAAAATCCTTCATGTTCATGCCTTCGCTGTTTAAGAGAATTACATTTTTAGAAATTTGAAGACACTACAGTAACTTCAACGCCAGCTGCACAGGCACAGACACACACTCGCACGGATGCACATAGTGATAGCCCTAAAGTAAAATGTGGCGACCATACAACAGCTGGAAGTCCTGCTGTTCCCAACGTGGTGCTTTGTCATAAATATAGGAGTTGAGGTTGCTGATTTGAATGGATCAGAAGGTTTATTGTCCTTTCTTTTATCTTACTAGGAGGTAGCTGAATTGTTAAGCATGCAGTTCACCTGATTTTGTAAAGTAAGGAACCAAAAAAATATATATATAACTAATTTTGCACTACCAACAAGGACAGGTGACAATGACTGAAGATGAAATATTCCCTTGGCATAGACTTGCCCAGGGAATAGGAATATACAAATCTAATACAACGCTTTTAAGAGAGAACCTGTGACCAAATGACCACAAATATAAAAGCAATCTGGAAAACAACCAAAACTGGAATGCTTAAACCACAATAAAGCAGTGGGTAACTTCCAGTCCCACCTTTACATTTTTATGACAAAAAAGAAACATAGTCACGACTCATAGATTAGTGTTAATGAAGTGTCAAAAATTGTGTTATAAACAGACTGTGGTGTGATTTGACAGGTGTTGAATTGGTCATTCTGTTTCACAATGCTTGTGGCCTCAGATGTGAGACAGACATGCTCCTAGTTTTCTCTCTCCGCTTGACATATGAAAGAATGAGACAGGTCTGGGTAAAACTTTACTTGAGTGCTGCTTCATAAGACAATCATATCATGACATGCAGTAACTTCTACAGTTACTGCAATAAATGGTTATAAGTTATGATTGAAGGAACCATATGTAAGATTGTGGCCAAAACTGGTACTGCAATCACTTTCAAAATACTGAAGAGCGGTGTATCCCCTCCCCCTTCCCCCTGACTGAGGTTGCCAACCCAGATGCTGAAACACTACTGACTTTGTGATTAGTAAATAGGTGGAGGGTGGCGCATCAGGCCAAAACACAACATGACATGACAAAACACAACATCAACATCAGTTGAGGGCTGCAACTTCACTTTTTAAATGACAATATCCTGGCCGGACTACTGTTGTCAGTGATATAAGTATTTGAAATGAACATGATTTCTTAATGTCTAGTGACATATCAGGGCCATTTTATGATTAATTGAAATATTTTTCTTACATACGGTTCCTTTAAGTAAAATGAGCAGAATATCCAGACTTCCATAAACTTTTTCATATTGCACTGCCTTGGGTCCAGCTGTGTGATGTGTGCACCGCTTTGACATTTATTTTTTAAATCAAACCACTTATCAGGTAGCAGCTCCCACTGCTCCTCCTAACCATAGTATTATGTGTCTGCTGTCACATTCATTGGGGCCTTATGCAGGGGCTTACCTGGGCTTACCTCGACCAATGAGGGGCCTACTAATAATAATAATGATAATCAATAATATTAAACGGCCGTGTGCGTATTCGCGGCGTCAGTCATAGCCTACTCTGGAGCTAGCCTAATTGAGCACATTGCACTGCTCTACAATGACATCCATGCAGAGGCCCCCTTTGTCATCTCTTCTAAAGTGTAACAAAATGTAACAAAACTTAATAAATTCCAATGGGTGTGTAGAGGAGCTAGAGGAGAGGCTGAAACTGAATGACAAACTTACAAACTCTGGAGATAACGTGGGTTGGATTGAAGCAACGATAAACGAATGACGTGGATTCCTGTAACTGTCCATGAAAACAGAAGGCATAGCAGGTAAATATCGTAGCAAATAGCCTGGCAAATTTCACTTGTCTCACTGGAGTGAACGCAGAACATGGGGTGTTGCTGCAAAGAAATGAATTAGTGATTAGCATCTCCCTTCACCAAAAGCTAACCCATTCGCACAAATAATAGCCTATGTTATGTTTTCTCCATTGTTAACGTGAGATATGTCTCCATGTAGGGTAGTATAGTGATAATGCATAAGGTAGCCAATGTTCATATCACATGAACCAGCTGCTTGTTCTGTAGGCTAAACGTATTTATGTCCCTCCCAAGCTGCGTTAAAATGGTGTGTTAAGTGGACAGAATTTCAAAAAACCTCCTGGGGAACACCCCGACACGACAAACACATGCACTTTTGAAAAGCTTGAAAAAACTTTTGAAAAGCTTGAATGTGTAGCCTAACGCATCTTTTAACTTAGCCAGCCAGTGTTGTTCAACGCTTGTTTTCGTGCAGTAGGCTAGCCTTTTTGATAAGCGATGTCAGGGGTAGGCTGACGTGATTAAGGGGGGCTTTCTGTTCCTGTTTATGTAAAGGTTTTACATAGGCTCAACAATAATAGGCTACACTGCATGTTATAGGCTATATTCAAAAGCGCACGTTAAATAGGCGGATCAGATCACGGGCCGGGTATCATTTAATCATAATTATTTTTTGCGGTTTGGGGGGGGGGGGGGGGGGGGGGCCTTAAAAACATATAGCCCAGGGCCCTCAGGTGGTATTAAGGCGCCCCTGGTCACATTCATGTCATTTTGATGACAATATGGTACTATGTGCTATGACTGCTTTGTAACGGCTGTGACAATTATCTATGAGGTTAGCCCAACACTGTCACTGGACATCAACTACCATGATTGCTAATGACGGGAAGAGCAACGCTATTCACAATAATGGCTGTGTCAGTTTCATGAAGCAGGGTTCAAGGAAAGTCTTACCCAGTTTTGTCAATATGAGTCAGGCAGCTACTCAAGGTGATACTCAGCCGAATATAGTGAATGCTTGCAAACAACAATACACAAGAACAGTACCAAAAGTATTATTTGCTTGTTGAAAGCTAAGCTTGTCGTCATTTATTGTAGTTGCTGTGGTATTATTGATTCATGTTAGAATAGTTTCATGCCTTTGTTTTTTTTCTTTTTGCCCCAACAACCTTGTGATTAGTAGTGTCTCTACTTTGAGATGCCACTAGTCCTCAATTGGCGCTAATCTGAATTTGTTGACTTTTTACATATTGGATAATCAAAAACATTATATCATCCACCTGATAAATAAGAGTAGAAATGTAGTCGTTTTGTGATTCTTTTAGAGAGGTCACCAAAGATCTGAAGCGAAACAAAAAGTAGCTATAATTTTCTATGATGATGTTTGCTTATTCTGCCAAGCATTACTCAAAAAGTCTCTCTTCTTTTCCTTTTGTGTGTTGACTGTTGTCTCTCTTTCTCTCTCTCTTAAGCCCCTGGTCTGTTGTTGAAAGCTGTGGAAAAACTATTTTCACAGATATCCTGAAAAAAAAGAACCCACATTATCCAGGACATCTGTTCCAGTCAACATTTTAAGCATTTTTTTAATCCTCTCTCAGACAGGAACCACATTCTTACACTAACTTTGTGAGTGTCTTTCATTGCACTCAGTCTCAGACACACAACAGCAACCTCACCCTAAATTATAGTCACAGTTGCGAGTTTCAGAGAGATGAATTGGCGTGACATTCATTTTTCCCCTTGAATTCAAACGAGGCCTCTGTCAGGATGTGACAAGTGGCAAGGATGGTTGCCTTTGAAAGCTGCAGAGCTCATGAGTTTGTGCACCTCTTTTTTTTTTATAGCTTTTCAGATGTTTACCTGGACTGAGAGAAAGAATACAAACTCCCCTTGTGGAAAAGATCATTTGGAAAACTTTCCATAGCAGTACTTTTTTTTTTTTGTCACCCTCTCCTCTATTCTCCACCTCTGCCTCCCCAGCCCTGGGCTTTAGTCATGATCTATCGTCTGGGACACCAGCTGTAATACTCCCCCCCCCCCCCCCCCACTTCAATAAATAAACACTATTGGTATTCCAGAGTCAGCCGCGTCTCCATCTGCTCCGTTGTCCCGAGGTCCTTGTCGTCCATGCGGGGCCTTGGCTGTGGAGGTTTGGCGTCATTGCACACCAGGTAGACGGTGTTCTCGATGGCCTTGTTGCTGTCCATGTCTTGGTTGCAGGCGTTGGACCATCTGTACGGACAACACAGCTGTTTGACTTGGGTCTTGAAGGCCTTGCTGAAGATGTAATAGATGAGGGGGTTGTAGACAGTGGAGGTCTTGGCGAACAGGCAGGGCAACATGCTCACCATTGGCGGGATGGAGGTGCTGTCGCTGTACACTGACCACAGACTCACCATGCCGTAGGGCGTCCAGCTACCCAGGAAACCCATGCTGATGAAGATGGCGATCTGTGAAAGAAGAAACACCATTAGACATCACCTTACATCACGTTGCATCACACTGATTGGCAATGAACGAACTACAGGGACTTGTACCAAGGCGTTCTTACTAAGAGCGACTTACAGTGACCTGCAGTTACTACAGGAGCCGTCTCTGTGGAGCATCTCAGGGTTAAATGCCTTGCTCAGGGGCACCATGTTGGCAACCATGGCTGTGTCATACTGTGTGTAGCTTTGGAGCATCTGTTTGATGTAGTCAAATATAAATATAAGACAATCGGGACCCTAATTTAAATGATGGGCAACATGCAAAGTCTGTCAAAAAGCATAGTTTTTGTGCATGGAAATTTTGTCTGCAACCGTGAAATCGTTTAGAATAAATTAAACCCTACACAATGTCGAGGAGGTGACGTTCGCCAGGGGACCTTTAGGGGACGTCGCCAGGACTTTATTTTGTTTACTGGGTGTCAAACAGAGGAAATTAACTTTTAGAAATTACATGGTCCAGCGGTTTGCCTACTGAAGTGCTGGGGATTTAAAGGTTTGTAGGGGAGAAACACACACACATTTAAAGAGGGGATGTTTGGCCTCTTTTCCACAATAAGTTTCCACAATTAGTTTAAGGTCTTAATAAAACACCTGTGTCATTCCTTGGTCAAAATACCAAAGGGATGAAGCACCAGAGCACACACACACGTACGTACGTACACACTGTATATACCTTGTCACCCGTACGGTATGTGTCAGTTCAAAAATATGTCCTGGTCTGAAGCAGGTAACAGTTTCCCCATGCAAATGCTGTGATGAAATAGCATAGCTTATTTCTGCAGAGTATGCAGGTACAGCATGTCTGTTAATGGTCTCTGATAGCCTGATGGAAGGGGGCGACAACATAAGAAAAAGATGAGTGTGATGAGTTCCATCAAGAATTGTATTGCTCAAGTCAGCATGCTGTATGAATATTAATATCCTGCTCTTTGTACCAAGACAAATGCAATTCCAACAGTGACAAAGGACTTACTATTATTAAGAGAAATTTCTAAAACGGATTGTTCTGGTCTTTGATAATGATTGGCAGAATCGCGTTCAAAGCCATTGGGTTTGTACACCTGACCCATTACATCCTATATTACACTTAATACAAAACTGTTACAAATTTGTTGCCTTTTAAATTATTCTCAATTAAATATAGGGTTGACATAATTTGTAAATCATAGCATTTTTTTTTCTTATTCACAAGCGTGTTTATAAAAGGCATTGTGACAGGTGTGTGTGTGTGTTGTTGCTTCATGCCATGACATTTAAAAGCACTGAACATCATTGCTTTTGCCTTTGTTTCTGGGGCAGGGCACAAAGGCAGGGTGTGGGATGTCTAACAGTAGGACTGGGGTAGGCTATGTGTGTGGAGAGGTGGTCGCCTCAGGAGGCAACAAGTACTCCGCTCTTCACATTTACGTCATGTGTCATTGTGTCAATTAACCTCTCCCTATTCATTTCCAGGAGAGAGCTTTCTGGTGAGAGATGCAACAATGCATTGGTTTTAACTGTGGTACCTTCAAGGGAACTGGAGGCAGATTGAAGACAGCTTTCTGTGTGTGCATGCGTCTATCTAGCACTTCAGTCTGAACTGAAACATACTTTGGTTCATGGTACATTACTTTCAGTAGCCGCGTTTACATGGACCTTTTTTCTTTCAATCAGATTGAAATGAATCTGACTAAAGATTTCAACCGAACTGTTTACATGAACACTACTGATTGGCATTTAATTAAGGCCTTTTGTTGCCCCCGTCCCAACTTTTTTGAGATGTGTTGCTGGCATAGTCAAATTTATCAACATTTGATATGTTGTCTATGTCCTTTTAGCAGCTAAATATGGATTTACGAGATTTTTAGATCACATTTTGTTTTTATGTACATCCCAACTTTTTTGGAATTGGGGTTGCAGATATATATAAAGGAAGATGATGTTTCTCACCAGTACAAGTCTTTTCTGCATCTTGACGGCGTTGGGCAGGTGGTTGAAGCTGTTGATGGACTTGAAGGTGACCCGCAGGCGCAAGGCGATGCCGGCGTAGCAGGTGATGATGACCACGGCGGGTGTGGCCAGGTTCATGGAGAACATGCTGATGACGAAGGAGAAGCCGTGGTCGATGTGGCGCATGTTGGCCCAGGACAGTGTGCAAGACAGGCCAAAGGGCTCAGGACCATACTGGCCCCAGCCGGCGAAGGGGAAAACGGCCCAGAGCAGCGCGTACAGCCATGCCCCCACCACCAGCAGCTTAGCATTCCGCATGCTCACCCGCTCCTCTGGGGGGAACAGTTCAGTTCAGTTCAGTTCAGTTCAACTCAATTCAACTCAATTCAATTCAATTTAGATTGGCAAGTCAGATTGGACTCTTTTCCAAGCAGTATTGCTGCAAGCTCACCCACTCCTCTGGGGAGAACAATTAAATTAAATTCAAATCTATATCCAATCAATCTATAAACCAAGCAGCTGGTTCTCTACGATGGACAGAACAGTAATGTTGAATGAGAAGGAGCTGGGACACAGACCAACAGTAAACACAATGTCACTTTTCGGGAACACTTTATTTGAAGGGGTCTACATAAGGGTGACATGTAACCGTCATAAGAATGACATGACACATGTCATGTACATTAATGACACATTATTGATGTTTATGACTGTTGTCATAATGTGTCATTCGGTTTTTGGTCAAGTTGACATTGTTTGGGTGTCATCATTATGACAACTTGACATTAGCCAAGATGACATTATTTGACAGGTCTTTGTCATGACAACTTGACATTAGCCAAGAAAATGTAACCCGTTTACAATAGTCATGACGACTAATATAAATTGACATTATAAATACGACATTATAAATTGGTCATGAATACTTTTCTTGACCTCAACTACAGTGGTACAGTTTTGACTTGTCATTAAGCTGTCACAAATAACTATTACACACCAAAATAGTTTCCTGACAGTGTCATGAATACTTACTTACCTTTGACCTAAAGTACAGTGAACCATCTGAGATGTTTCCTGAACATGTCATTAAGTGTCATTACACTATCATGTAGGTCCTATTTCTGTACATTTTACATTTCTGGAACATTGAGTCTAATTTCAACTATAATGACAACAAATACCATACTCAGTCATGACTTAAGAGTTTATTTCAGCAATGCATTTTGCAAAACCATAATACATGGACATGTTACCATGCCAGCTAACCTAACTGTGCATGTGAAACATGCATACAACTATTCACATACTAGTCTTTAAGCACCATTTCATTGCCATCATTTCTGCAGCTTTTTCAAATCATGCACGAGTCTACCCAACACACCATTACGATGACGGATTCCTAACCAGTAGTACCATTCAATCATTTTAAGGTGTGTTTTGAGGGACTGAGGGGTTCGATTCCCCCTGAGACGCCATATTTGTCTGTGTAAGGGGCACTTATTTTAATTTAAAGTGAAGTGCTGCCTTTCTAAGGAACTTTTCACAAGAGGAGTAGACAAATGAAAGTACCAAAATAGTTTACCCAGAACATATAGCCGGCATTTATTAAACATCAAATATCAAACAGTATGACCTTGTTTCTCTTTTCTGTCCTTTTAGTTGTGAAAATCAGTATTTCTCTTAGTTTTCAACCTTTTAAACACAAGTTGAGAAAAATATAAAGTAAAATGACCTCAGAGCTCTGATAAAATAACCCCAAAATAATAAAGTCCATCTACCCGGGTAGTATGTTTTTTTTTTTAAGTGGTGAGATCTCGCGCTTATCTGTAGGCTACGATGAAATGAAGAAATATTGAGTAGAAGCAGTTCATGTCGCAGGCAAGATTATCATTCGCGCCTCCTGCTTATTTGCCTCCCGTGTCCAATGGCGAATTTGTCCACTGGAACACTCTCTCAAATCATGCATCCAAACAAAAAAACAACCTGCATAGCAAGGCAACAATTCAATTCAATTACTCTCTCGATACATTTTAGCAGATCTGGAAATATAACTCATATTCATGAACTGTAGTAGCTTACTCTTATTTTTAATCTATACATTCACTACATGGCCTACGCAGCCAGCCAGAAGCAGATGGGCTCCCCCTATTAAGTCAGGTTCTGCTCAAGGTTTTTTCCTGGAATATGGGAGTTTTAACTTGCCACAGTTGCCATATGGCGTGCTTATGGGGGGTAAAGGGTTAAGGCTGCCAGTCTTATGACATGTTATTTTTCTATATTTTTGATATGTTGCTGAGTTGATCATAAACGGCCCCAGCAATGAGGAAAAGTGATTGATAATGACTGACTGACTATTATTGTGTTACATGCTTCAAATGTAAAGCACTTTGAGCTGATTAATGTAATGAAATTATTATTATTATTATTAATTTATAATGGTGTCATGACAGCCAATTGTTCAGGCTCATCACTTCATAAACCTAGAAGATAAGTCAGGCCAAACACAGTTATATGTCAAGTTGTCATGACAATATCATGCCAAGGAAAGTATTCATGACACAATTATAATGGTGTCATGTCAATCAATTATTCCGGCCCACCACTTCACGAACCTAGAAGATGAGTCAGGCCAAACACAGTTATATGTCAATTTTGCATTTCTTTCTTGGCTAATGTCAAGTTGTCATGACAACGGTTTACATTTTCTTGGCTAATGTCAAGTTGTCATGACAGAGACACCCTCAAATAATGTCATCTTGCCTAATGTCAAGTTGTTATAATGATGACACCCAAACAATGTCAACTTGACATTCCAAAAACCGAATGACACTTAATGACAACAGTCATGAACATCAATACTATGTCATTAATGTGCATGACATGTGTCATGACATTCTTATGACGGTTACATGTCACCCTTGTGTAGACCCCTTCAAATAAAGTGTTACCCACTTTTCTTTACAGATCTAAGATGTTTATCTATACCCCCTCTGTCAAGTCAATTAAATTCAGAAGTGTACTGATGTTGACGGAAATAGATATTCCCAACGGAAGCATCTCTTGACAAATGGCAAGAAATTGGCAGAAGAGTCCGCTGTGCAACTGGGACACAAAATATTTGAAAAACACATAAATAATAATAACTATGCAGGCCGAGGCAAATTAATATGAGTTGATAAAAGAAACATGCATTTCTCCTCTGAAAAATCAAAAGTACTGCCCTGCATATCATATGAAAAATCAGCATCAGCAATTTTTGTGGTAATGCAAAAGGCTTAACCTTGCCCCATGAGCTTACACAAGTCAAATCGCACTTCACACCAAGATGGACAATAAATACATAATAACATCTAAAACATAAATGCATAAAAAAGTAAAAACATCAATAAGCCAAATCTGCAGGGGTTAAAAGAACCCCTCATTTAAATCATTATAAGTTATTTAAAAGGCCACTGGCAAAAATGAGCATATGGGGTGTATGCATGAATTTTTGCATAGTAGCCTTGTGCACAATCCCTGCAAAGCAGTTCATGACCCTGGCTAGAGACTTTGCCAAACATCATGATACAGTAGTTAAATAGCATAACACAGAGAGTTTGAACGTCAAATAGCATAACCATGACCTTTCAAAAAGGTCTTTAAATAAAGGGGCATTCTCAAATAGGTCCTTAAAGGAAAACTCTGGTCTAAAAAACACCTGGGTCTATTTTTGGTTGATAATGAATGTAAATTTTGTTGGAGACCAAAATGACATTAATCCAAGTAGTTTTCAGTACGCCGATCCATGCCTGGGCCTGTTTGAAGAGGTGGACTCGGGGCAGTTGGATGTATCTACAGTAGTATGATCGCAAACGTGCCTGAATACAGAATGTGAACTATTACGTGATAGACATGACTGTTCCATTCCACACCGTCTTTCATTTGATTGTTCTTCAATCAATTAAGATGTGCAAGGTTGTTATGGGAATAAAAGACGCTCTCACGCAAAGATTCTAGAGCACTTCATCACAACCGTGCTCTGGTATGGATCGATAAATGTAGTGTGAGTGTAGGCCAACAGGGAGAGCGATGGGATCTTGCTCTGGCATGGTACAAGTGAACCGCACCTAGTATGAGTGTAACTCGAGTGGTAAGACTACTTGGACAGGAGTGTAGTATATATACCTTGATATTCTCTTCAAATCAAAATGGGGTAATTTAACACTTAGTGTTAAAATTAACTCTGAAAGAGTTTTTTTGGAGAATTCAACACTTAAAATTTTGTACACGTGATTTCCTACTCACTGGGTGACTGCAGGTTGGTGGACACGATGAATCGGACGACGGCCATCACTGTCAGCGTCGCCATGCTGGCTATTCCGAAGAAGAACCCCATGAAGCCGTAGTAGCGGCATGTGACGTCACCGCCGATCCAGTGATGGTTCCAGGCCGACGCTGCAGCCAGCGGGTACATCGTCACGGCCGCACCAAGGTCCGTCACAGCCAGGCTCACGCTCAGCAGCTCTGCCGGCTTCATGTGCTTGGAGCGCTTGCTGGCCATGATGAGCACCAGGAGGTTCCCTATGATGGACAGAACAGCTAATGCCAAAAACAGATGGACAGGGAGACAAGGACACAAGAGAGACGGAGAGCTTACTGGCACAGTTTGTGTTTTTCAATACAGTCACCTTTCCACATGGTAAGAACTGTTTATTTATGCCCTATCCATATCATCCCATTTTGCTAAACATGTCACGAAAAGCTAATTGCAAATATAAGTCTTCTTTCATTAGAACGACTCCTGAACACAAATTTTAGTTGTAAACATTCCTTTTACTGCAAGCCAGATTGTTAGGTTTGACTTTAACCCTGCCAACTGTAAGGTTATACTTTAACACCTTGTGTGTGTTTAGTGATGCAAAAACATTTAATCTTAATCAGCATAAGCTCTCAGTTTGCCAAGCCAGCTCCCTATGATGGACAACACAGTTATGTTGAATGAGAGCGTGGGACAGAGACATGACAGTAAACCCAATGGCTGCGAAACATACATACATACAACACTTTATAGCTCTAAGAGACGATTATTAATACGCTGTCTGTTAATGTTTGTCACTTGTTTACAGTTTGAATAATCATGAAAACAGAGCTTGCAGATATTTACGCCTTCTCGTCATCATGTTGTCATCCTTGAACAATAAATCTCAGAAGTAAATATTTCACTTGAAGGGAGACTGTTGGTTAGGTTTGACCTCTACTTAGCCTTGCATCTAGCTGGGAATGATGGGAAGATTTTTAACCAGCACAAAACGCTGCACCCTCAGTTTTCTACAGGCAACATACAAATAAAAGCCAGTTCATACACGTGTGCAGTACATTCCAACCGCAGCTGGGCTGAGAAAAGCCCACAATAAGAGAGGAAAGAACCGAGGTGACCTCCACGGCTGAAGATATTCTTTTTTTTCTCCTATGTTCACATCCGATGTATTTCTTTATGTCCTCATGATTCTCAGTGGTGACGTTTTTATGACTTGAGCATAAACTGTGTTTATGTTTGTTTATGTAAGCTACTCCTCCTTCCTTCATTTTTTCACTTGTTTAGTCGCTGTGACTGAACAACCAGGGACTGCTGGTTGACTACTTAAAAAATATAATCTCTCTCTTCTACAGCCCTTTTTCTTAAGTAAACTTCTTACAGGAATGACCTAAAAGATGCCTCTGTGTGTTTACCATTGTCCTTGTTATGCAAGTGCATGATGACAAACTCAACAACCCGTTAAAGAACGCTACTGAGCTTAATATCTGATCCAAACAAATGTGGACATGCAAGAAACAGACAGTCATGCACTGAACCTAATTTCTGACACACAAAGATGTGGTCATTAGTTAACAGATCGTGCAAAATAGCCTCTGTGGGGTCTAAGGGGCAGAGTGCAGCTACATTCTCAATAAAGCACTGATTTGAAGAATCAATGTGCGTTTATGTGTAATTAACTTGTAATAAACTTGACTATGCTACACATAACTCTGTCATATCAACAAGGTGACTGGGTGAACTTTACAGGGTATGCAGTGTAACGACCAAAGCTGTGACATGATGACAATTAGCCAATAGCCACACAGAGTTGCATGTGAGGTACATGACCCACCGAATGCACCAAAAAAAGATGAATGCGCGCAATATAACCCAGTCAAGTCATCTTGTTCTAATTATGGAAAATTATGTGAATATAAAGATGTAGTTAGGTGCACTCATGTCTACAGTCTGACATTAAAAGTGGAAAGGGCTCATCCCATGGATGAATAAGCATGTTAAGGAAAGACCTTCATTCATATAACTCTGGACATTCATTTTGAATGGTAACAAAGGCAGACTGCAAAAACAAACAACACACACAAAAAAAAACGAGGGGCCGCTCCACAGGAGTCTGGAGATGAGCACAAGGACTTGAGGGGGCGACGGAAGCAGACAGGCAGACTGGTGGGAAAACAGCCCTCACATGGTTTGGAAACACCGAACCGAACACGATGGTGAGCACTGATAAGTACCCAGGATGAACAATGCCTGATTGAAATGGGTGCTCCGAAGTCACACCATCTACATGTATCTTAAAACCCTCTCAGGCTGAACAGCAAGCAGAGCAAAGTGAAATTACAATGGATTTATACAGAGTGCTTCTCTACTCCTCTGAGAAAGGTGAGCATCATTACTGATTGCCAGAGTGACTCGCTGAGCAAATTCAAATTGTGCTCTCGCGAGACCTCTGGGTTTCCAGGATAATCACTGGGAGGACAGTGTTGACATAACACAGAGAACAACACAGCACATTAAAGGTGGGGTAAGCAATTGTGCATGATGTTGCATTTGTTTATGTTTATATTAAAACTTCTCAGCAGACGATTTTGTCCAAAACAATTTAGTCTACATTATATTTCAACAAAGAAACAAAAAAAAACACACCAGAGAGGAAGCTCACCTCAGTATTCCCAGAGGAACTCCACACACGGTTTTGTTTTTGTTTGGGGGACAGGCCTCACTTTGTTTCTAGTTTTTGGAGCCTGGGCTGCCTACAGAGACCGGGTTTTCTTTTACAGTGTAATCATGGAGTGGATTGTGGAGATTATGAGGTGTTCGCTGAACGTGACAAGCTAGGCTACCTGTTGGAGACCTGGTTTCTGTTTGCCTTGAGTTTTTGGCGAATGTTTGTGAACACTCGCAAACAGTCTGAGAAGGTAGTTCTCCACGAACATACAGTGGAGCTGGACGTGGGCTGGACAAAGTTACGATGGAATGTTTACACCAAATTGTTCAAATGTAACTGTTCAGAGAAAACATGTTCACCATGAACAGTCGGCACTGTTTGCCAAATTTGAACACACCTCTGGTGTAGCCTCTTGGGTTCCGAGAGCTTTATAACCGGTCAGCACTATGTTAGTTATTACATTAATGAAGTCTATTCAATTGAAGTGTGACAGAATCAGAACCCTAATTACAGTAATGTCATCAGCAACACCTGGGCCTGCTATATATTTTATGTCAAAATGTCTGCTGTGAAAAAGGTCTATTGCTTTTCCTGTAGGACTGGAAGTGTGAGTCAGTAATTGAAGTAAACTGAAATTTAATTTCCGGACTTGAAATTCAATTGGCAGAACTGGCAGAGGGGAAGAATTTTGCGAGTGTGAGGATCAAATACAGAACAAATTAATCACATTTTGTAATATTACATTCTTCACAACTTTTTTTCAATCAACTTTGTTTGAGCATGTGAGATGCTCACTTACACCACATGACCATGAAGTGACCACATTAGGCAGTCACCAGTTTTTGGGCCTGTTAACATTTGTTTTTAGAATGTGTCTAATGGCCTCCTTACACCAAACAACTTTGACAAGATTTGGGAAGGATTCTTAAAAGATTGGAGTCTTTCGAGTAAAGTTTGAATAGGGGGCATTAGTTAAAAGACTACAATCTTTCAAGAATCTTTCCCAAATCTTGTCAAAGTTGTTTGGTGTAAGGTGGCCAGTAGGTGATCCTATCACAAGTGGTCAGCCGAGACACATCACGGTTTACAAAATGTATTCAAGGTGCTTAGCTAAAGACATTGCTGAACTCCCATTGTCTGGGACGCATCAAAATGCTTTAGCATTTATACTACAAACGATAAGCGTCTTAGTGATTGTTTACACGTGTATTTAGAACTGACAATGTGTGATGGGATCACCCAAGATGCCTTTTTAAAAACAAATGGAAACAGGGTCTTTGGCACATCTGACCAGATGACCCATTGAGACCCACCCGACAAGACTTGTATTCCGGAACAGTCGTGTCAAGTTTCAAGAGTCATTTTATTATACTTGTGTAAGAAAA
This sequence comes from Alosa sapidissima, assembly GCF_018492685.1. Lineage (NCBI taxonomy): Eukaryota > Metazoa > Chordata > Actinopteri > Clupeiformes > Clupeidae > Alosa > Alosa sapidissima. Next base: position 13,327,334 of record NC_055962.1, read on the forward strand.
GTTAAAAATCATGGTATAATAATTGTAAATGCTGTTTATGTTGTGTGGATGTTGTAACATCTGTGTGTATGTACTGTATGTGTATGTATGTGTGTGTGTGTGTGTGTGTGTGTGAGTGAGTGAGTGAGTGTGTGTGAGAGAGAGAGAGAGAGTGTGTGTGTGATTAAGCTTGTGTGTGTGATCACAGACAGACAGATGACAGGCCCTCATTGTCCATGGTTCATCAGCCTGCTTTCCTGGTGAAAAAAAAATAACGGTTCCTGTCTAAGCCCCACGTGAAATGAAGAATGGAATCCTCTCCACTTCATTTCTAATCAAATGCAGGTCCAATTTACTTAAATCTTACATTCCAATATGCAATTGGTTTCTGTATTTTCAGATGTAGAGAGGAAAGGTGTTAAATTCCTTGTGCTATAGGTAGGCTCTCCTTCACAGTTCAACATGTGCAGCCAGTAGCCTGAATACCCAACCAAAGCTGCAAAGACATCAAGGGCACACAGTGTGGACAGACGTCTGCCCAGGTCATATACTATAGCTCTGGTCTTTGCCATTCAAACACGAGATCTCAGTGTGTAATTGACTTTTATACTGTACGTCGACATAAACACCATCCAATAATAATCATAAGATGCACTTCACATAATCAGTTTGACATGAATCTGAGACGGACGGACAAACCACAGTGAAAGCTTGACCTCCTGGTGAAGGTGATGAAGCAGCCTTTGTGAGCAATAACAAGGCTTTTTTTAGCACTTGTGTTGATGCAGGTTCTATAGCAGAGCCAGTAGCCTGAATATACTTTTACAGAGCCCAACATTTCTAAAAGCAGCACTAAAAATAAGAAGCTGACGACAGAAAGAGAAAAAAAGAAACATCTAGGTATGGCTGTCCCGTGATGATATAGGCTAGGGAGAGAGATTTTGTGTTCTGATAAGATAAGCCGTTTGCTCTTTTTCTCTCTGCCTCTTCTTGCCTTTTGTCCATTATCAAACTGTCAGACACTGCTAAGCTACAGATATCCAGCCTTCGAGTCCACACACACTACCAGACTTTGGGGTCATATGGTAGTGCTTTCCCTCGATATGGGTCAGGTATATGCAGCTGACTTGGGTACAAACAAAGGGTCTGATTGTGAAACACTTTGCGAAACCATCTTTCCATCTTTTTATGGTGTATGGGATGTTTCATGCAAGAAGAGAGAGAGACAGAACACATCTTCTTCCTCCTATTCTTATTACTATTGTTCACTTTATTACTGTGATGATCTTAACCTTTGGTAATACTGTATCCATTCACAGTAATAAAGCAAGTTGAATTTGAATTTGACAGAGAAAGACACCATCAGAGAAAGATACAGACAGACACAGAGGATCTTATCTTATGCCCCGGCACATTGTGGCGCCAGGCAACATGTAGTTTGTGTCCAAAGCTCATCTTCCCGTCTGGTATGCACTACGCATAGGCCTATTGTTTAAATAGCAAATCAACTTGTGCAAACAGGGTGGTCAAGACAAGGAGTAGCCAGGCACCTTGATCACACATTGCTCGTTCGTTTGTTTTACAGTTTTTACTCTTTTGTTTTTCAAAATCCAGCGCGAAATTAAACACTAAACAGCAACGATAGTCTGTAGAGCAGCGGTCCCCAACCACCGGGCCGGGCCGTAGCCTACGACAAGAGTTTAAAAAAAAATGCATGCAAACTAAATAAACTCAATTTAATTCGCAATAATACCCACTGACGATGGTGAGCCAGATACCTCAAAGAAAAAGAAGGGGTCATTCAATACGAAATATGACGAGTCATATTTAAAATATGGTTTCGCAGAGACCGGTGACTCGCATGCACCAAGTCCTTTATGTGTGGTATTTGGCGATAAGTTGTCAAACGAAGCAATGAAACCATCAAAGCTAATTCGACATCTAGAGTCCAAGCATACTGCCCAATACTAGGCCTACTACTAAAACCGTGAATTTTCTCTTCCACAAAACCCAACATAGTCTAATCAGTGATATTTATATATATTTGAAATATCTGCATTGATGGGGGCAGTTGTCAAATGGTAGGCCTATGCATACTTTCGTTTTGCACTTCAGCTTGTATTCGGTGTAAAACAAACAAGCATGCATGGATGCCTGGAGTTGTCTGTAGCGTTCTCTTTGAAGAAAACGGGAGACTATTATGGGAGGCTACTTTTGTGACTGTTCGCTACAGCTATATTTTGCATATTGCACCCAATACATCAACTGGGCTAAAATGCATGTTACCTTTTCCTTCTCTCATTGCATTCCCAGAATCTTATCCTGTTCCTCATATATCCGATGAATTCGGTGAATTGAAGAAATTAGTTCTAGCCTACTTGGTATCTTGGCTGGCTAACTTTCCGCTTTTTCTGCGCATCCTTGAATTTGATAGAAGCAACTAGCGAGTCACAACGCGAAAACTGCTAACGTTGATGAGAGGTGTAGTTTTTATGCTATATTGGCGACGTGATTTTATGGTTCGCACCAGTAATGTTTTGCGATGTTGCGGTGTATTTTGTAGGCAAACATTGACTTGGCTAGAAGTCATTCGCACCAGTGCGCCTAAATATTTTTTTGCACTCGCACGCAATTATTTTTACTCGCATGTGCGAGTGAAATGGGCGCACTGTAGAGCCCTGCAGAAGGACAAAAAACTAGTGCGTAAAGCAACCACATCGGTGAACGTGGCTGCGCTAAAAGCCTCATAGTGGCTAGTCGGATTGCTAAATCTAAGAAGCCCTTTACTATTGGGGAAGAGTTAATTCTGCCTGCTGGTAAAGGCATGTGCAATGAACTCCTTGGGGAGGCTGCAGCTAAAAAAATAGCTCAGGTACCGCTTTCTGTAAGCACTGTCCATAGGCGAATTGATGATATGTCAGAGGATATTGAGGCACAGTTGTTAGAGAGGGTGAATGGGTCACCGTGGTACGCTATCCAAGTTGGTTGATTGCAGGTCACTGGCCAGAGTGTTTGAGTTGCGAGAGCCGCTGCAGAGATTTCTTACAGAAAATAAGTCACCGTTAGCTGCATATTTTAGTGATGAGGGCTGAGTGTCAAAACTCGCTTACCTGTGTGACATATTCGGGTTGCTTAATGACCTCAACCTGTCACTGCAGGGGAGAATGACAACTGTCTTTAAACTGGCAGATAAAGTCGCTGCATTTAAAGCCAAGCTTGATTTGTGGGTACGACGAGTGGATCGGGGTGTATTTGATATGTTCCAAACAGTAGTGGGGGTTTTGGGAGAGACTGAGGCAGGGCCCTTTCTCTCGCAGCTGGTGCCCGATCACCTTGTTGCGCTTTCAAATGAGTTTGAGCGTTACTTCCCATCCTCCAAAGATCCACGGCAAACCAATGAGTGGGTCCGCAACCCATTTGTCAATATCCCGAATAGTCCTAACTTGTCAGCGCAGGAGGAAGAGCAGTTGATCGAAATTGCAAATGACGGTGGTCTTAAGAGTGTGTAGGCTATGAGGAAACCTCTCTGGCGGGTTTTTGGATGAAAACCAAAGCAGAATATCCCGAGATAGCCGTAAAAGCGCTGAAAACGTTGCTACCATTTCCCAACACGTAGGCCTATCGATGCGAGTCGAGGTTTTCGGCAATTACTGCAACTAAGACCAAATTGCGCAATCGACTGGACATTTCAAACACACTGAGGGTGTCACTGTCTTCCATAACCCCCAGATGGAACCTTCTTGTTGCAGGGAAACAAGCACAGGGCTCCCACTGATTATATTCGTAATGCACGTTTAGTTCCCATGTTTTGTTACCATATTTTGTTAAGCATGTTCACACATGATAGATGTAGCTTCAAGTTGTTCAATTTTCATAGTTCATATTGTTCAATTTTCACTTCTTCAATTTCACGTTTTTCACATTTTTAAGAGTTCGTTACCTTCACTGTTCATACATAACTGGAGCTAGTTCTTTTCAAGTAATGCATGCACGGAACATGGAACCCCCGACCCACCGGTCCGTGAAACCGGTCCGTGTTGTATTTGGCTGCTGTGTTTGACTGAAATGTAGACTATTTTTTTTTTTATTTCAATACAGTATATGAAACAAACCTCAGTTTAGATAATCATATTCACACATTTTTTTGCCTAATTGACAACCATGACCATGATAACTGATAATATAAAATGAATGTGCACCTTGAGAAAATGATAAAAAATCTTTCAGAATGCTTTCCATTCTTGAACTGCATCCAATCGAATCGTACTGAATCGTTTTTTATGAACATGTATCTTTTCTTGTATCGAATCGTGCCCATATATCTAGATGCGAATTGTATCGTCTTTTACATGAGAGATTCACACCCCTAGTATGTATGTATGTATGTATGTATATATGTATGTATGTATGTATGTATATATGTATGTATGTATGTATGTATGTATGTATGTGAGTAGGAGGCTCAGGGGAATGCCTCACATGGATCCTTCTAAAACCAGCGCTTAATACCTTACTGTATATACTGTAGAGCTTTAAAGGTGGTGGTGACATTTTCATTTAACCTACATCAATGCCCACAGAATGTGTTTTAAACACAGACTGAAGAGTTCTTGATGCAGGCAAATGTCAGTCACTGATCTTTCACAATTTGGTTAACGTCCAGCATGACTTATAAATTACTCTTATGTCATGTTAGTCTGAATTGGCTTTTAATGTCGACATTTTTCATGTAATCAACACACGTCAGACATTCCTAAAAGGGAAATTCAGTCTTTTTAAACGTGGTAGTTCCAGTCCTTGTGGCTACCACATAGTGTGATATGACATAATGGAAAAACCTGGATGCAGCAGAGAATTTCAGGCCCTGGATTTATTATAAACATTTCTGAATGTGTTATGTCACATAATATGTTTTATCAATATAAACAAATGAACAATAACAAACTCATATGAAGTACTACTAAACATATGCTTGTATGAAAAGTGTTGTGAAAAACATATGTGATTTGAGTAATTGATATCATGCATCTGTGGTGGTGAAATCATCATTAAGACATTAAGACATTTATAAATGAAGGTCATCTGCAGAGCTTTTATCAGGTTCTGCTATCTGGCTTACAACTTCACTGTCTCTTAGTTGAGAAGACCCCAAACTCTCTTCTTTTCTTGACCCATTGTTGCGTCTTGAATGCAATATTGATACGCAAACTGTAGGTTTGGCTACATGCATACATAACCTGCAAACCACAGATCAAACTACATGTACCACATAGCGGTACAAAATATGACTGCCGCTCAGTCCTGTACATCCGTTCCGCGAAAATAAATCACACTTCAATTTGTCTCCATCTTGAAACTTTTGTGTATGCTTGTTTGGCATGCCTGAGTGTGTGTGTGCGGCTGCACAGAAAATAGCCTAGTGGTGCTGAAAAGGTGAATAGATTATAGAATAGCCAAAGAAGATGTAGCATTGTAATAAAACCTTTAAAATCTCTAAACAATCACAAGTAGGGCAGTTCATCACAGTTCATCCATTGCAACTGGATTGATGAAAGGTCACTTACACCTGTAGGCTACATTGTATTTGGGAAAAGTAATGCACAAATTAAGTAAAAGTAATCTGAAACGAAATGCTGTTTTACATCTAACCAGTGGTGCAAATAACTGACATGTCCAAATGGGCCTTGATGAAATGCGTCGCTAGACTGTTCATACACATTTTAACGGGCCAAAGTTAATTGAAGAGCTGTTGTCCGTTATTGTTCGTGCAAATATAGGCTGATTCATGTTCCCTTGCATTGTGTAACTGAGGTCCATGGCTAGTCTGGATTTCACCAGACCTCAATCTTTTAAGAAATCAAAAAATAAATAGCGGGCAGATCAGGCTGGGTTCACCCAGCCTAGTAGACTAGAAATCTAGACGCACTCTAGCAGCGGCAAATTAATTTGCTCAGCCTGTACGTCTAGTATCAAACCATAGGGATTTCTATTGGCTGACGCCGTGGACTTCATCCAATCACAGCGCTCTATGTTGTTAGAGAGTCTTAAGGCGGGCTTAACAGGATAACGACAGTCCTGTGATGGTGAACAACAAGGAAGGTGGCTATGGCTAATGGAGAGCGGTTGTTTGAATCAGCGTTGGCGTCAACTTTGGAGGAGTTGGACTTGTGCTTTTCTTTGAAAGTTGAGCAAAAAGTTGTAATAAAATTCACGCAGCTCCATGAGTCAAGGAAAGCGCGAATGAAGTAGCCACTTCTAAATGGGACCCACTACACAGTAGCTTAAGGTGTGTTGCTAAAGCAGCCATAATGAAATGAAGGTGTCATTGTTTGGATACTTCACACACACGTGCTTTTTTAATTTCACAGACTACAACTACCAAGCTGGGATCAAAGCACATCGATTCCCCTCTCACACCCTGCACGCACTTAAAACAAATAAACAGGCGTCTCAGTCTCACTCACGCATGTATAGGCAAAACTGTATCAGACCAGTGTAACGTTGGTAAATCTTCCATTGCACAGAATGATTTTTGTAGCACGTGCAACAAAAAACAGTCGAAAGATACAATTACAGTGCTGCTATCAATTTGCTTGGTATAACCGCATTTATAGTTTTCTACAAATGCAATCAATCAAATTGGCCTCCATCACTCAACCAACGCTAACGGTAACATTACCTAGGTCCTTGTTGATATTATAAGATTAACGTACCTGCAGTAAAAACCAAGCATGTCCGATAAACATCCTCAGATTTATTTCGGCTTCAAGAAGAAATGGGAATTACATTTCATGTGAACATCGTCCTATCCTTATTAGACGTTCTCTGCGGTAAACTACAGTCCTTGTAGGAAGCGTCCATTGTTTTTCCAACCCACTTTTAACTTCCAACAAAATTACGTCTCACTGCAACGATGCGCCATCTAGTGGACAAACGACTACTTATCGCCAATACTGGAAATGCAGCCATGATGATGATGATGAATATTTATTTTGGCTTTCTTTTAATCCTACTGAATTTGTAATTATGTATCGGCCGTTCTAATACCGATAGTATGTGGGTGCCTGTGTGTGTGTGCATGTGTATATGTGTGCACCGCCATCTACAGGCCAATGAGTGTACAGTCACTAAATGTACACATAACCTAATTTTTTTTAGACCCCCCCATGGATGAAATTCTACGAAACTTGGCATACCCCCAGAGAATGCCAGGTCAATCATACACATAAAATGTGGTGCAGTTCTGAACATCTTAACTGAAGATAGGGGCGATTAAAGCAGAATAATATAGCAATTTCATTTTTTACCGGGTGGGTGCAAATCACAAATGAGTGATTATGGGCCAGGTTGATGTGGGCCCTTGAGACCAACATACCATAAAAGATTCTTCATCCTCAGTGCCACGGTTCAGGTAGTTATTTACGAAAAACTGCTTTTTTTTGGGGGGGGGGCCCAGCAGGGGGGGGGAGTGGCCCCCTGGGACGAAAAAAAAAAAATTCCGTAAAAGTCTAGTTGGGATACATACCCACCAAATTTCATGTGCACCGGTGTTTCGGCATCCCGGGTATCGTTGACCAAAAATTCAAGAAGTAGATGACGAAAAAAAAACAAAAAAAAAAAACTTTGACAATCATTATATGACCGCTTCGCTAGCGGCGGTCATAATTATAACGTTACATCAGAGAAAGTCAAAAAGTCAGCGTGAGAAAAGGCATGTAAGGTAGCGTGACATCTGTCAATTGTGTGTGTCTCACGGTAAATGTGTGAGACTTGAGAGCCCTGCGATCGATCGATATCCTCTGGGCGATCCCTTTCTATACACATAGGAGGCCAAAGACTTGTTTGGTTACAAACAAGCAGATGAACTCACAGAGGGCATTTTTATCATTGCCCCATCCCTGTACAGAGCGGACTATTCCAATTCTACGCTCCTTAGCCTGTGATCTGCAGATAGAGCTTCTGGCACACGCATGTGATGCTCCACCCAACCTTTCCTCCACTTTTTGGTTGGTGCACCCTAGTAGTACTGACTTGTACCGACAAGACAGTGTATTTAATATAGCGAGAGTAAAGTTGCCACATTGTATGTTACTTATATAGGGCCATGCTCTATGATTTGGTTCCAAAACGTATACGTTTCTGAAGAGCAATATCATAACCATTTCAAGTGGCACATATTGCAGCTGTCTTGTCTGTTGTCACAAAAATACCTTCCAGTTTCTAATAATGGTCAGAATCATTTATGCCTATATTGTCCAGCTGGATCGTCTCCTGATAACATCTCCCATCAGATAGCTGCTGTTGCCCATATGCAGTGATCCTGATCTGATTTGTCAGCCAACACTGCAATGTCACTGCATGGCAGACTGCCCACACAGTGACCAAAACAACACCAGGAGGGGGTTTTGACATTCCTGCCCCTTCCCCCCAACCTTAATACAGCCATTGATGTTCATGAAAATTGTGTGCGTGGTGTGTGTGAGAGAGTGGTGGTGGGGGGGTGGGGTGTTTGTGTGTGTGTGTGTGAGAGAAAGAGTTCACATGTGTGTGATCAAACAACAGGCTTTCATAGTCCATTGTCATTCAGCCTGATTGCCTGCATGAGAGCTGTTACTGAGTCTGTAGCCTTGAGACTGATACCGCTTGCCAGACAGCAGCAGCTGAAATGCTCTGTGGCTGGAGTGATGGGGGTTATACGTAATTCTACTCCGGCCTTTACTGATGCATCTATGAATGGAGGGGAGCCCACATCCTCTGATGCCCTGGGCTGTCCACACGACTCACTGCAGCGCCCAGCGCTTGTTCATGATGGCTCTTACTGACAGGTGGGGCATTTAGCAGAACTGCCAACACAAATGACATCACTGAGAGAGTGACATCATGAGCCGATCACAAGAGGCATGATCGATTGATTGGATTTTTAAAGCTTTTTTCTCTCTATCACTGTGGTCCAGAGAAAAAAGAAGCTTTGACTAAAATGTTTGTACAAATTAAAGGGACAAACAAAACAAACAGCAGTCTTCTTGTCACACCTTTTGGTAAGCACACAGGTTGAGAGCTCTCCTTACATAAACTGGTGGGTCGGGATCTATTGGACCTGTATTTTAACAGACTTTATAGCCAAAGTCAGTCATGGACACAGACAATGTTTATGTGAAAGGTCATGTTAGACATAATTTTAGCGGTAGGCTAAACACAAGTAGGCTGCGACCCTGAATATTTGAAGTAGGCTAGGATATCACTTAAATTGAGGACAAAATATGACAGAAACCCCTGTGTGTGGTGTGCAGTGAATTGCTGGCACATGAGAGCATGAAACCATCAAAACTAAAATGCCACGTGGAAACAATTTGGCACTTGTCAAAGTCAAACCTGACATCAGGAGTTGAAGACTTAAAAAATGTAATGCCAAACATCCGCATGTTCCAAACACGTAGGTCTACAGGCTCTGTGTGTCTTATGTAGCTCACTATATCCGTTGGCTTGAACACTAATAATGTATGTGTCGCGACTTTATGAACATGGGAAATGGTGGGTCACAAAACCAGACCAGTTAAGAACCACTATTAGATGAATTAACAATGCCGGTAAAATTAGCTAAATCTGAGGTTTGCCGCTGCGGCTTGTATAAGGTATAGCCTAGTGGACGAACACGCAGGTAACTGTAAATAGCATGATAATACCGTAGCAAAGCATTGTCTGTGTTCGTTTGACTGGTAGTAAAGGTGAAAACATGTGCTTAGACTTGTAGGTCATTACAGTTAGGCACGCTCTCTCTCTCTCTCTCTCTCTCTCTCTCTCTCTCACATACACACACACACACACACACGTTTGTGCGCGTTTCCTCTCACGCTGTCAGTTATATTTATTTTAAGGTTGATGCAGAGGTTAGAGTTTACATCCAAGGTAACAGGGTGCACGATGTGAAATTAATAAAAACGGTCACAAAACAGTCTGAAAATGTCATGTTTGAGTCGCATAAAAATGTGTAACTGCACTCTTCTGCGTTCAGGGAAATGTCATCTGTCCCATCGTTTTCTAAACGCGACACCTTTGGTTATTACTTTACGCACTGCTCCATGGACTGGCCTTTGATGATATGGCATGGTACCCTAGAGTCAGTTGCGACTAAATGGACACAGTTCTCAGCTTAAGGATTCACATTTGCTGTCCACAACTAATGCCGCATCGATAGCCTGACGATATTTGTCAAAGCCTGATAACATAATTGCAAAGGCAGGCTGCATTTTGGTGGGACGACTGCCACCCCCGCGTCAAAGCTATTTTACACAATTTGCCTGTCACCTTGCCACGAAAGGTGAACTTTTTTTGCTGATATATGAAGGTGTGAAGGTTTAACCACTTTTAGCACACCCTCCCTTTGTCCTAGTTTGTCTACTTTGTTACTGCTTACAGGGGCTAGTAATAACAACAAAATGTGAAGTCACAATTTGTATTCTATAGGCCTACAGTAAACTCTAATCAGAGTAGGCTACTGAACTAGAATCAGGTCATGACAAATACCTTAAATACGTAACTATGAACACAAATTAATAACATGTTATCAATTTCAGCCGATGCAAAGATCAAAGCGCAAAATAAAAGACCAAGCATATTAAGAGACACTGCATGAGCCTACATCTATCTCAGCTCAGCCCAATTGACCATGGAATTTGCCTCATCAGTGTTCAAAAGTAACCTCGCTATATAATCACTAATTACAGGCTACAACTTTGTTTTATGCCTCGATATTTTAATAACTAACTGAATTCGCATTGCACTTACCAATGACAAGTAGATACGCGCCAACTCCGACATCCACAGCATGTGACAGTTTTGACGAGTAGACATCCATTTGGAAAAAAAAACTTTTATATTGGACAGTTCCTACAATATCCAAACGCAACGATGAAGTTCGCAAAAGTCGTTTCCCAATGGCTGTCGACTTTGTCACATTAGCAGAAGCGGAGAGAAGAAACATACAAAACACCAAAGCGCACAGAAGCTCCGAGGCGCACCTCTCGTACAGCTTTTGTCAGAAACATCTGACTTGACCAAGTGCGCCGGCAGGAAGGATCAGCTGGAGTGCGTGTGAGAGAGTTCTATCTAAGCCAATTCAGATGATCACATCGCGTCCTTATCTTTAGGTCTACTTAACGCCCTCCACTAACCATAAACTGACGTAGCCTATGATGGTCTGCCCAGCCTATTGGGGTAGTGGAGAACCTCCCCAATGAGAGCGTAAATTTGGAATGGAGACCATCAATCACACATTACATTTAGTAGGGCGGCCAATAGCAGTTTTTTCAGTGGAATCGTCCAAATAGTGATACAAGCACCAAATTGGGCACAGCTATCCTCTCATAAACAATGTATCTGATTGGTAGCGTTGCCAAATTTCCTCAACCCCAAATGAGGGTACTTTCCCCTCCAAAAAACAACAACACTGTTTTATATTAGGCTATAGGCTACAAATGATAATAGTGACAAAGTATTTTTGTATAATGGTTTAAAATAATGCATTTCTAAAATAGAAATACTACCGATTTGATGCTGTTTAACTTTAACATGGATCTCAATGCAAATTTCAAGTTTTTGCCTGAAATTGCACTGTGCCTATTTACAAGGGCATTGTTCCCACCTCTTTTGGGGCCTACCATCAAATGTTGGACCTCTATAGAATTATTTGCCAAGGTATGCTCATGCGTCTTATAAAATGCCTATGGAAACTCCCCATAGGACTTTTGGTTATCCAAAATGCATACTGACAATCAAATGCTTACTGCACATGAACCCCTTTGTGTAGAAGCATAATCCTGCTCTCAAATGAAAGGTAACACTTTGAGGTTGAGTCAACTGTCAGACTCTGACAGTTGAGTCAACTGTCAGACTCTGAAGACTTATTTGATCACTTTAATGCAAAAATGGCAAACATTATGGATGACATTGCTCCATTACAATTCAAGAAAGTTAAGGACAAACAGAAAGCACCATGGAGGCAAAATCCAGCAGTTAAACTTCTAAAAAGAGAGTGTAGGAAGACTGAAAGAAAATGGCGTAAATACAAACTTCAGATCCACTATGAAATCCATAAAGAGATGCTCCGCACATATAACTCTGAAATATGCAAAGCAAGACAGTCTTTCTTTTCTAACATTATCAATAGAAGTTCAAATAACACTCGTATTCTATTTTCAACTGTTGATAAGTTAACAAATCCCCCCTCACAATTAGCGCCTGAACTTCTCTCAACTAATAAATGCAATGAGTTTTCATCTTTTTTTAAAGGTAAAATTGACAAAATCAGACTCAACATATCTGCTCAATTACAAATTCAACAACCTGAACTTCCAGCAACAAACAGAGGGAAACTAAACTTGATGTCAGAGTTCAGCTTGATAGACTACGAAACACTTGAAAAAACGGTACAGAATCTCAGCCCTTCCACATGTGTCTTAGACACTCTGCCTACCAATTTCTTCAAAACTGTTTTTCACCTCATAGCGGCGGATGTCCTTCAAATTGTAAATGTATCATTGCTGTCTGGCACTTTTCCTAAGTCACTGAAAACAGCTGTTGTAAAGCCACTTCTCAAGAAGAATAACCTGGATGCCTCCATGCTAAACAATTACAGGCCCATATCCAATCTACCTTTTATTGGCAAAATTATTGAAAAAGTAGTCTTTAATCAATTAACCACCTTCCTAACATCAAATGGGTATTTTGATTACTTTCAGTCTGGTTTTCGGGCAAATCACAGCACTGAAACAGCTCTCATTAAAGTTTCCAATGACATACGCCTCAACACAGATTCAGGTAAAACATCAGTCCTAGTGCTACTGGACCTTAGTGCAGCATTTGACACTGTTGATCACAATATTTTACTACACAGACTAGAACACTGGGTTGGATTTACAGGCATAGTTATCAGCTGGCTAAAATCATATCTACAAGAAAGGAGCTTCTTTGTTGCCATCGGAAACTGTACCTCAACACCAACGTCCTTGACCTGTGGTGTTCCCCAGGGGTCGATCTTGGGGCCACTATTATTCAACCTCTATATGCTCCCACTTGGACAAATCATTCAAAATAATTTGATTTCATATCATAGCTATGCAGATGACACACAAATTTACTTAGCTCTATCACCAAACAACTATGGTCCTCTTGAATCTATGTGTCAGTGTATAGAACAAATCAACACCTGGATGTCTCAAAATTTTCTTCAGCTGAACAAAGAAAAAACTGAAGTAATTATATTTGGTAAAAATGAGGAAAGACTTAGGGTTGCCACTCTCCTTGACACAAAAGGGTTGAAGGCAAAGGATACTGTTAAAAACCTTGGTGTATTAATTGACAGTGATCTAAATTTCAACAGCCACATGAAAGCGATAACTAAATCAGCTTTTTACCACCTCAAAAATATTGTCAAACTCAGAGGGCTGATGTCAAAACATGACTTAGAAAAACTCCTTCATGCATTTATCTCCAGCAGGGTTGATTACTGCAATGGACTGTTCACAGGCCTTCCTAAAAAGACTATTAAACAGCTTCAGGTGATACAAAATGCAGCAGCTAGGACTCTAACAAAAACTAAAAGAACTGACCACATTACTCCAATTCTTAAGTCCTTGCACTGGCTTCCAGTAAGTCACAGAATTGACTTTAAAGCACTATTGCTTGTTTATAAATCAGTAAATGGAGCAGGACCTAAATACTTGTCAGACATGCTTCAGCAGTACACACCTTCTCGTCCTCTCAGGTCCCAGGTGAAAAACCTGCTAGTAAAACCTACAGTTAGAACTAAACATGGTGAAGCAGCTTTTAGCTGCTATGCGGCTCAGCTGTGGAACCAACTTTCGGATGACATTAAAAAGGCCCCAACTGTAGCCAGTTTTAAATCTAGACTTAAGACCAAACTGTTCTCAGACGCTTTCTGCTAACTGTGCCGAGTTACAAATTCTGAATCTGCCTCGATAATTATTCTACTTTGTCTTTTATTACTTTTTTTACTACTTTTGCCTTTGTTTTTGCTTACTAATTATTCTTTATTTTTAAATGATTTTACCTTGTGTTTTATGTTTTCTTTTTATTATGATCTTTACCTTTTAACTATTCTTTGACTATATTGCCCTTCTATGCTTTTATTTGTTATTATCGTTTGGTTTTGTTTATGTAAAGCACATTGAATGACCTCTGTGTATGAAATGTGCTATATAAATAAACTTGACTTGACTTGACTTGTGGACTATTTAGATTGTATGTCAGATGTTCTGATATAGACTGAATATACACAAAATATGGAATAATTACAAAAAAGTCTCTATTTTTGCATTTACTTTGTTGGTTCAATGAGTGTGTATAAGATAAACTATACATCTGTACAACTAATATTGGATAATACAACATGAAGATTCAATTTCTATGGATTCTTGTGAATATTTCAGTACCCAATATGTTGCATCTACTTATTGTGCTGCAGCTACACCGCAGCCAGAGGTCAGGGTAGCACCAAAAGCGGAGGAGGGGGAGGGGGGCATTTTGGATCAAATTTAATTGAGACATAATAAGAATTATCTGATAATGTAAAGCACTATACAGATTGTACATAAAAAAATGTCTCTTTTTGGATTCCCAAGAGTAAAGCTTTGAAATGGTGTATAACATTACTATGCTACATAGCAATATGGTGCATACAATTGATTTAGAATGTTGGGGGGAGGTGGGGGAGGGGGGTAACCGTCCCGCCGGCGGGACACTGAACACTATGTGGTTTTAAGAGCATTGTCTACACGGTATTCATAATATTTGAATATTATGAATTGAATATTGAATATTAATATAATAATATTATATTCATAACATTTTGCCTGCTCCATTCAAATATAGCTTATAGTCCACAAACTCTACCATTACATCTGACACATTTATAGTATAGTATAGTATAGTATAGTATAGTATAATACTCTTTTGATCCCGTGAGGGAAATATGGTCTCTGCATTTATCCCAATCCATGAATTAGTGAAACACATTCAGCACACAGTAAACACACAGTGAGGTAAAGCACACACTAATCCCGGCGCAGTGATGTGTTGTCTGCAACAACGGCAGCGTTCGGGGAGCAGTGAGGGGTTAGGTGCCTTGCTCAAGGGCACTTCAGCCTTGCTCAAGGGCACAATATTAACAATGATAAGCATACTATTAAGTTGGTATAAACAACCTTCATTCCTTTGGAATATGAAACATGTATTGACATGATGCTACTGTAGCTAGATATTTTCTGTTTGCAATTAAAAGTGAATTATGAACCTGGTAGCCACCTAACTATCTGAGTGGAATGTGTTTCAAATGGGATATTATGTGCTTCATGTAAATGCTTAGTTTAAAAGGAAACAAATTAAAGGGAAACGAAAGACTTCAAGACTATCCAATTCCATTACACAAAGGCAAAGACCACTCTTAATGTTGTCCTCTTGATTCCCTTAACTTTCTTATATTAAAAAGGATAAATCAATTATCAACAATGACAAGTCGACAAGTATCTCCCTCTCGTGCGTGTTCAGACGCAGTCCCAATTAAAACGAGTAGCATAACGTTAGATCTGCTGCACAATGGAGACAGAGAGGACCCAAAAAGTATCATCCTTATGTAAGATGCTGTTGGTGCATTTTGACATTGTGAACGTTCTCTAAAAAGAGTGAAACGCAGTTTGCAGTAAAGCTACTCTGGCTAAATTGTGGTGCCCCCTCTGTCCTTTGGTGCCCTACGCACAGTGCAAGATGCGCATGGTGGTAGCGGTGGCACTGGACACTTCCACGTGCGTTTACAGTAGCCTACATTGACAACTTCACAAGGCCGATGAGGCTGTGATTAAAATTCTGGACTGGAGCTGTCCCTGATTAGCCTGGGTTTTCGCTTGCTGCCTTGCGCGCGATTTTATTAACGCTGCTAGGCAGCCTGGATCATTTATAAATATTAGAAAGCTAGATTCCATCTTGGTGGGGGCAGCAATCAATGGAGGCCAATGGAGGAGCATGTGCCTCTGACTGGAAACCAGACAGGTGTCTGTGATTGCCTGCAAATGTTGCCCATAGACAATAAAGATGCTGCCCCCACCAACATGGCGGCCGCGTTTACGATGCCACCTAAGAGAACTCAACAGTCAATGCGGGATATAGCTTTCTAATATCTATGGCCTGGATTCCATGGACTTCGTTTTCACCTCACCGAAGGAACCAATCACAGAACGGAGGGGGGACAGCAAGACGATGACGACACACCGAAGCCGTTATAAGCTACGTACAGACGCATTTGATTGACATTCGTATGCGCCCGATAAACGGCTCTGGGCATTCGTAAACCACGTTTCAAACACGAGAAAATGAACGTGTAGTTCCCAGACCCCATCTCAATGAGATGAGGTCTGACGTTAGCCAGGCTAGTCCCTGATGGGACAAATCAAAATCACCCAAAATACGGGATGTCCTGGACAATTCGGGACTGTTGACAACCTTACTTGACCACTGGAAAATCCAAGATGGCAGCCATATTTCAAGATGGCCACCAAAAATTTACCTGACTAAATGTTTTTTTTCTCATAGAAATGCATGTATTGGCTCAATTTCACCAACGGTAACAGACAAGGGAGGATCCAAGGATTCTAAGAGTACCTCATTTATGAAAATTGGGCATATACAAGTCAAAGGGCACCACATTGTATGTGCCTCTTCGCAATGAATCCACCAGTCCATGTAAAAAGTTTATACTACCCCCCCCCCCCCCCACACACACACACATATATGCACATACCTTCACACACACACATACATACATATACACAAACACATAAGCGGACATATACACACACACAGACGCACACTCCCATACACACACACACACAAATCACAAATGTGTTTGTCGTTGTAAAATGTCTATTTTAGCGCACTTTCACACCTGGCTCTTTGAATCAGAACGTGGAGTGTTTCCCCCAAATATCGTTTCAATTGGAGGAGGTGGTCTTGGCTCGTTTCCAATCGAACTCTAGAGTGGTTTGTTTGCAGTGAGAAAGCAATCGGCCCAGTGTAATGGAACAACTCACTCGTACTTAAATTTTTGTAGGCCTACATATTAGGCTACAAGTTTATTCAACTTTTCGCAGAGTAGAGATCTTGCTTTTAAGCGAATGTCTTTTAGGCTAACTTTACCGGTGTTACGCGCGAGGAGAGGGTGGGATTAGCCTAGAGACTGTGGACACACACAAACATGTAATGGATGCCAGCTAGGTTAGCTGTGTGTGTGGAACGTTGGTAAACCTCACTCCCCTGCTGGCAGGAAAGCTAGTAGCCTGGGGCATTTAGCTCGATCGTCAGCACGCTCGACTCCCGATCCAGGTGGTGCTGTTTTGTGGGTTCGAGTCCGGGCATGTGCAGGGCTGAATCGTGCAGGTTCAACACAACACAGGTTACATTGGTGCCGTGACCCGGATCGGGAGTGAGGTTTAGGGGGGTGAGTGTAACGGATGCCAGCTAGCTTAGCTGTGCTTGTGGAACGTTGGTAAACCTCACTCCCCTGCTGGCATGTGAGCCAGTAGCCTGGGCTTTTGAGCTCGATTGTCAGCATGCTCGACTCCCGATCCGAGATGCTGCTGTTTTGCGGGTTCGAGTCCGGGCGTGTACAGGGCTGAACCGCGCAGGTTCAACACAACGCAGGTTACACTGTGATGGATATTGGCAGGTCTTAGACCCCGCCCTGTTTGGTGTGCCTGTGCTCTCTACCGCTCTCTCTCTCTATTCCTGTTGAGCAGGTGTTGGTGTTCAGGTGTGCCTGATTGGCAGGACTATAAATCTCCTGCATCCACAACAGTCAGCCCGGCTTCCTCCTCCTGGCATTTGGCTTTCGTTGTCCTTCGGTTGTTAAACCCCTAGACTGATTTTGCATGACACTTTTGGTTTCCTTCCATTATACTGACTTGCACTACACCACGTTATCATTTAGTCTCTGTTAAATTTACCGTTAATTAATAAATTATCTTGATTATTATGGAATCAGCGTGTGGCCTCCCCATTCATGTTTCATGCATCGAGCCGGCATGTCACAACACACACACAAACACCCACACATACATGGAGCTCTTATAATAAGATAAATGTGTGGGTGAAGTGTTAGGCGATTTCGGTACAATGTATTTAACAGTGAAATGTGAACAAGCAGGTCAACAATTAAATTGTGCGTGGGGTTGTTTGTAGACAAAAATGTAATCTCAGTTGGTTTATTATATCATTTGTTTCAATTTAAATTTTGCCATGTGAACAAATTCAGGCACAATGGAGAATGAATTCAGGCACAATGGAGAATGAATTCAGCTTGTGATTCTAAACAAAATAGGTAGGAAAGCACCCTTAAAGGGCCGTGCACACCAAGAACTATAACTATAATGATTAGAACTATAAACAAAAAAAAAACAAAACAAAAAAACAAACAAAAACAAAAACAAAAAAATATATATATAAATATATAATGGTAGTCAATGTGAATGACGGCATTCACACATAAACTATAACGGTAAAGACATCAAGAACAATTACGCTGGGGATCAATCGAATTTTAGAATGATAAAAAGCTAACAGCCAATCAGAATCCATCAAATTTTGGAGAGACTTTGCTTATCGTTGGCCAGTGTGGATGCTTTTATCGTTATGGTTATAGTTATCGTTCTTGGTGTGTACCAAGGGCTGTGTGAGTTCTCAGTCTGGTGCAGTCTGGTGCACACTGATGAGCATGAACTCGATGAGAGGGTGCTCAGTGGTAGTGGGGGAGGGGCATGAGAGTTGAAAACATGTATGTTATACTGTGAAGGAGTGTCTTTACAGATCTTGGGTACAACATGCCACAAGCCAACCAGATTGTAAGAGGCTGGCGGACCACTGGCGGTCCATTGGGAGCATAGCTGGCGGTCCGCTGGTGGGTTGCAGACAAATTGCCCAATTTTTTGCCACTATTGGTCTAAAATCTTTTTCATTTGATCAGTTATACTCCATATATCATTTTTATTCACTTTTCTTAATATTCATGACAAGTTAAATTTAAAGAGATGGTGGTTCAAAGGCGGACCACAAGTAGCATACCACCAGCGGTCCGCTATCTGATTTTGCTATATGGGCAGTTGTGCATTGATGCTGAATCTCGTGTCATGCTGTTTAATAATGTGAAATAGGCTGTTGTTGATTCGTCTCTGTAGGAAATCCCTTCCCTATAGTACAAGTAGTTGAACTCTTCTATTTATTGCTCATGCATTTTTCTACAGAAGGATAAATGTTCCTCCTTGTGTTGTCTGCAGCATTACACAGCTTTTCCAGCCTTGGTTGGAACCGTTCCAACTTTTTAGAAACATTTTGTTGGCATCAAATATAAAATAAACCATGCATTGTTTTCCATAAAATAGTAAAATTCCCCAGTTTCATCATTTGTCACATTTTCTATCTAACTATCTATGGTTTCCCATGATTTGCAGATCATCACATTCTGTTTTTATTTTCATTTTACACAGTGTAGCAATTTTGTTTAGGAAATGGGGTTGTGGTAAATAGCCTCCCCTGTCAAATGAAACCATTGGTCGGTGTATTGATCAACCACACAGGCCTTGGAACAATTCAGAGAATGAAAAAAACTGTTCCCTTTTGTTACACCATGCCTTCCTCCAGTTCTCCTTGTACCACTAAGCCCTGAGAGACCATCAGTAATGATTAGGCATGTTCTGCTCCCTTAATCTTAGTTCACTAATGACCACATGGAGTTATGAGTTCCATGAATTCAGATGAATATGGATTTTGCCCGTTCAGAAAAAAATAAAAATCTTATTCCCAGTCATTGCCTGCTATTTCAAAGAAACAGTTGAAGAATTGTAAATCAATGTCAAGTGAGTGGTTTTGTTTAAAGACAGTAGTTACAGGCTTTTTCATCAGATGGCCTGTGGAATACTTGATAGGACAATAAATAACTGATGATGATGATAAAGAATGTATGTGTTGGATCCATCTTAAAAGTGGCTTTTTGCTTATCATTCTAAACATATGAATCCTCCTTTCAAATGTAATTAATCATCAAAATGATTTAAATATTTATAAATACAACACGATTAAGAAGAGTGCCTAGGGTACAGAATATTATGAATTTAAAAAGCATTGGGCTTTGGTGGATCATTGCATAGTTTTCCCCTCTACATTTATTATTATTCCATTTAGCAGACACTGTTGTCCAAAATTACTTATATGTACGTATGCCAACTATATTATAAGGGATTACATTGTTCCCGGAGCAACTTGGGGTTGAATGCCTTGCTCAGGGGGACACTTTTCAGGCTACTGCACGCTAGCCCAGCTCCTTAAACACTACACTACCAGCGCCCTGATTCTACTGCAGTATATGAGTGGGGTAATTTGTGTTTAATGAGTCAGAGACTTCAATGAGAGTCCAGACCAAACAAGATATGAAAAGTTGGTTTGATTGATGTCCTTTGCCTTCCTAATATGGATCATTTGACAGTAGGGGAGAAGCAGGGCTTTTGGGAGGTCTCTCTGCAACACTGGGGGGTCTTGAAAGTAGTTCACAGTACTGTCACTCAGATGAGTGAGATGGCTATCAACTTCGGCCAAAGCAATACCCGCCCTTGGTGCATGATTTGGTAGTTGAACTGCACGGTCATGTTATTGCTGGAGTGGCAAGTGTGTAAATTCAAGTTTCATGCCAAGCCATGAATCTGCAACAGCATTTGGATTTGTAATCCATAACAACATTTTCTACAAAAGTTCTACAAAAAAGATAATATTTATAAACAAACATGTATTTCTCTGTGACCTTGACTGATAACCTCCACATAACAACAGGCCCTTGTATGTTCCAGTCAATTAAAATTGCACGCTTTTTGACCAATTGCTTTTCTGAGCTAAGCTCATCATAAATTAGACTAGAGTATACAGGCCTTAATTATATCATTAATTACCACTACAAAGCCATTTGGCAACTCTGATATAGATCACATTATGCTATAGCCCAAGTAATTATTTGCATTTTGCACATGGATTAAAAAGCTGTGGGAAATGGAAAGTGTCTGTCTGCGTCTGGCCCTCATAGAGGTCCGCTTGTGAAACACAAGGCAATAAACACAAGTGGAATCTGTGAGGCCCTCGCAATCTGCCAATCAGATTATTTCATTTGTCCAGTCCTGTGCATGAACCTCAACTGGTTGCCGTAGGCGGTAATGATAAAAAAAAGTCATGGGGTTCGATTTCTAGGAAGTGCACATACTCACCTGACCCCTCGTTGGTGTAAGTTTGCTTTAGGAGACAAATGCAATAGACACCATGAACCCGGTGAGGCTTTCATGTTGAAGATGAGCTAGGTGGCTGAATTCCCTATTCATGACCCCTATTCTTCCAATGTTCTAGACTTTTTGTGTTTGCTTATTTCTGCCTGCTGCCTTTTGCCAAACCCATTGATGCTTGCCTTCCGCTGCTGACTTTGAGCTGTGACATTTTCATGTTTCAACTCTCTCTGTTGTTTTCTGACCTCTTCGGAGACGCGCTGGGGATAGGAGTGGCATGAAAGTAATGTGCTCAAAAAAGAAATTGATGCCACCTGCTCCCAGACTCAAGTGGCACATTCTTCACTAAAATGCACTTCATGGAACTAGGAACTTGTCTATTTTTAAGTGTCATTGGATCGCGGATTAGAATGCGGTTGCCCTGCTATGGTCCTCCTCAGGGACACAAAACAATGTCACTAAGCAACCGTCCCTTGCTGCAGTTATGGGACAAATGCCATCACAATAATAT
Source organism: Alosa sapidissima (assembly GCF_018492685.1). Taxonomy (NCBI): domain Eukaryota; kingdom Metazoa; phylum Chordata; class Actinopteri; order Clupeiformes; family Clupeidae; genus Alosa; species Alosa sapidissima. The sequence continues at coordinate 13,349,144 of NC_055962.1, forward strand.
TTTCATGTCCAAAATATTGCCTTTTCTGCACATGAACTGCAAATAATTTGTCCAAAACTGCAATTTTGATACTCAGAAAACTGCATTTCTCACACTTGAAGTAGTCCAGTTATTTTTTGTAAATCCTTCAACAGCAGGCAGCGTGGAGAGTGTCTGAAGGTGTGGCCTTTAAAAACAAGCCACACGTGTGCCGGTGGTCTCCTGGTTTAAGTTTAAGCATTAATCTAAAAAAAGCACACACAGGCGCTCACAGCATGATCTGGCTCACACACTAAAGCAGTCTGATACTAAAGTAGTCCAAGAGAACCATACTCATTTGATGTAAATGTTGATGGGGATGTTAAGTGTGTATTGAAAATCAGTCTAAAGGGTTGCAGACACCGGTGCCGACATGAGTCTGCTTTCGACATTCGATTACTTAGACCCCATTATTCTCAATACAGCCCGACACACCAGTGTTGAACTCTGCTGCCACATCCGATGGTGTGCGGGGTTGTATTGAGAATAATGGGGTAAAGTAATCAAATGACGAATGCGGAGTGCGCCGCACTCATGTCGGTGCCGGTGTCCACAGAGCTTTAGAGGACAACAAAGGTGCTGTGCTTTGGGCTCCAAATGTAGCTGAACAAGATTCAGTCAGCCATCACAAACCTGTGGGACATGAAGTATTCATTAGAATCTGACTTTATCCCTTTGACAGGAGAACCTCACGTCTTCTATGTGCCAACATTTTGAAATTATCTTATCCAATTATCTAAAAACATCTGCAGCCATTTAACCTGACTTCTTAATAGCCTAATGTGCACATACAGTGAGGTAACGCTGCTAATCTAAGGTCAAACAAAGAGCAGCAGTGTTACATTAGTTGTGAGGTGGGACAGGAAAACAAACTTTGAAGATTTCTCGAGGATATCTGATGGATATCCTCGCTATAGAGATCTCTTTAAGTAAAGGAAAATTAACTATACTTGTGCATCAACCAAACTCTTTAGCAATATTAGAATTTATATTAATTAGTAAGTGCTAGTAATTACTAATTTATAGTAATTAATGTAATAGCTGTAAAAAGTTGAAAGTAAAACCAGCTCTTGGTTTTTTTTATTGTCACTTCATTTTCTCTCTCTCAGTTGAGACCCCATAAAATCAGCTGTCTGTCAAAGCCCTCTGCTGGGAATCATTAACTTGAACCGATTGCAATCAGCACCATAAACACATAGTGTGAGGGGATCATCACCACCAGCAGTCTTGACTCTATAGTGATTTAACCAGCTTCAGATTTCACTTCAGATTAAATACTGTATGAAGACATCACCATAGCCACAGAGGAGCCTTTGTATGTATTTGGGGTCACAACCTTGGCTGCAAGTGTATAAACACACAGGGAGGTCTTCGGCTTGACGGATGTGTGACAGAGATAACATACCAAAACACTACTGACAAAGTGCTGACATTTGGTGATAAACTTAAAGATAAGAAGAAAATGTTGCACACTCTGGCTCCAAATATCCTATTGGATAACGTTTCCCATTTACAAAAAAGTAAAATGTAAAGAAATTAGAATGTAATGATGACAGTAATAATGCACACAGGTGCAGCTCATGAGCAATTAGCACCTGAAGCCAGCCTCCCTGACACACTTGCAGACAAACAGACAGAAGACAAGCCGAAGACCTAGTGGTCTGTAACAGTAAAGCACTCCGCAATCAGGAGCCGACATGAGTGCGGTGTCACTTGCCACACATTTCAGTGGCAAAATTTTTAACTGGCAAGCAGAGGATAAACAATGGATTTTATTGAGCGGTGCCGACAAAATAGAACTCAATAATAATCATTACTGCGGTGGCGGTGGAAGAGTTTGGTGCTGATGCGTGGAGTTGAATTGAAAACAGTGGAATCTAATGTAACTGAATGTCGAAAGCGGAGTGCACCGCACTCATGTTGGCACCAATGTGTGGAGGCCTTAACTGTGTGGAAGATATGAGTTCTGTCTTTTACAGTGCAAGAATGGCATCCGAGCTACTTTATTCTTTGCCTGAAGCATGTCATTCCTGCAGATGAAACACAGCCAGGAGAAGTGTGATAGTTTGATAGTACTTATGACTAATTTATGCAAATTGCTTTGGCAGATGGATAAATGAATACATGTCTCAATTCCTCATTATTTTGTGTGTGTGTGTGTTTAATTGCTTTGACTGTAATCAGCTGAAGCAGGAGAACACACAGTATTGATTTGCCATTGCCGGAATTACATTTCTGTGCCATGCCCCCCCCCCCCCCCCCGTAATGGCACACATTTCCATAATTAGATAAACAACATGTTGTTTGATAATGTTTTATCAGTCTGCTGTTTCTAGCACAATTTTCTTTGCAGCCATCTGTTGGGGCTAGCCTGGCTAACGTCAGACCTAATCTCATTGAGATGGGGTCTGGGAACTAGGCATTCATTTTCTCGTATTTGAAACGTGGTTTACGAATGCCCAGAGCTGTTTATTGGGCGCTATGAATGTCTATCAAATGCGTCTGTATGTAGCTCATAACGGCTTCGATGTGTCGTCATCGTCTTGCTGCCCTCCCTCCGCTCTGTGATTGGTCCCCTAACTGAGGCGAAAATTTGCTCCATGGAATCCAGGCTGCCTAGCAGCGTGATTAAAATCGTGCGCGTAAGGCAGCATGGGAAAACCCAGGCTATATTGGGGCAGCAGCATCAGAAAACTAAATGACACCAAAAAACTAAACAAACAAATGAAAATATCTGGCACTGTGCTTGGAAGTACACTGCATTATGGACAACACGTCACATCAGCTGCATTAACTACTATTGATCAGACAACAGTGTTGCTTCAATGTCATTCTGATATAATAATTTCAGTGACTCCTCTTTGTGCCAGGAGATGAGAATCATATTCTTAGAGACAATGCACAGTTTACATTCAATTGTGCAAACTTCATATCTTAAATTATTTCATTTTGACTTATGTTTGAGTGATACAGTATATGTTCATCTATCTATTTATATCTATCTATATCAGATTTAAAGGTGCAGTTACATATGCATCTTGGATCATAAAGGCAAAACTATGTGCAGAGAGAAATGTACAGGGAGCAGCCAGTTGGTGCAATAAAAAGTCCATTCTCCAGCATACTATATAGTGTGCTTTTAGACACTTGAGGTGTAGAAGTGGCCATTTGATGTTTAACAAGGAAAGTCAAAATTGCCTTACTGATAATTTATGTCTTCAAACTTGCCTTTTGAATTGAATTAAATTGAAGAATTGTGAAATATTGTAGTTACCTGGTGACTTTTAATCAGTTATGTATGTGAAGTGAGGGGCAGACATTTATTTTAGTAATCAGAAGTTATTACTTATATCCAACAAGAAACATATTTTATATATATATAATCTTGACCTTACGTGCATAGCCAAGGCATGACAGTAGTGGCCATTTGATATTTAACAAGGAAAGTCAAAATTGCTTTACTGAAGTGAGAAAGCACTGAATTAAATGTGTCATGAGAAAACAAGAGAAGGTCTTATTCAACAAATACTAGGGATGTAATGATATGCTTAACTCACGATTTGTACGATTCACGATTTGAAGTCCACGATGTGATTTTCTCACAATTGTTTTTTTTTGTTTTGTTGTTGTGGTGAATAAGCTGCAGTATTGTTTCCCACAGGGAGGGGGGCATATAGGTCTACATATATATATATATTACTTATATATTATATATACTATTTTTAATATTATTTCTAGAATATTATATATAAACTACTGATAGCAAAATAAAAAAATACTGTATTTCTGATTATTTATTCATAACAGCATACATTATGCAGATATTATAGCCTATTGCTATGTGGCTCAAACAGCTCTAGCTCTTTCTGTCTGCTGCTTCAGCTGTCAGCATCACTGGTTGAAGCCTGGATCCATATGGTAAACAAAGTATCCTCCTAATTGGTTAGTTTATCAGTTTCCCCAGTTGTGTTTACTGTAAGTTTCAAAGTAATGGTTTTTCTCTTTGGAACAGGTCCTTTTGAGTCTGAGAAAATACTTTCCCAACACATCGGGACTGAGATGATAAGAACTTAGCAGGCAACTTGAATGCAACAATTTTTAACAAATGTGCACAGCGTGCTAATGATGCTAACCAGATTTAATAGCAATTTAGCCAGTCGTCTTCTATGTGCCACTGCCAACCGGTGCCAAAGTGAATGATTAGATTAAATGTGCATGCTGAAGAGTATATAAGTATATATACGTATAAGTATATATACTCTTTTGATCCCATGAGGGAAATTTGGTCTCTGCATTTATCCCAATCCGTGAATTAGTGAAACACACTCAGCACACAGTGAACACACAGTGAGGTGAAGCACACACTAATCCCGGCGCAGTGAGCTGCCTTCTACAACAGCGGCACTCGGGGAGCAGTGAGGGGTTAGGTGCCTTGCTCAAGGGCACTTCAGCCGTTCCTACTGGTTGGGGTTCGAACCAGCAACCCTCCGGTTACAAGTCCGAAGCGCTAACCAGGCCACGGCTGCCCCCAGGAGGGGGGTGTCCGTTGAGAGAGAAAGTGGGCAAGGAGAAGCTGTGTAACTCATTTGTATCATCATTTTTTTTATATTAATCTATGTGTGTGTTATATTTTTTTTACATGTTATTTTTCTTATAATTGATTAATCAAAATGAACATATGAATTTGGCAGTCCTACTAATTACATTACTAGCAGGGTACCTAAACACCCATTAGATTAAAAAAAAAACCTTCCCATAATAATGCACATTCCTAATCTGATGTAGATACAACACCTCTATTCAGGCCCAGACCACAATATAGTCCAGGGAGTTTGAGCACGATAATAGGCATCCAGAACTCCATTGCACTCTGGGATAGGTTTGTCATTAAATGGCCTCTTTGGCTAATTGGTGTTCCTCGTCAATGTCTCCAGGCTGACAGAAACAAAGGCAGCTGCTGCAGTTTGCAAGGCTGATGGCCCGTCCACCCAGCTGAGGCGTCACCCATAATTGGTATACCCTAGTGATGATCTTAGATCATCAGGAGACCTGGAGTTCTCTTCTGTGCTGTAACCAAGCAACTGTGGAGCCAGAGCTCATTTTAAGTGTCACATGAGACCCACTTGAGAGGCGCATGAGTGAGGTTCACACAGCTGATGTGCATGGGCGGATTATGAACTTTCAGGCCCCTGGGCCCAGATGTATTAAGAGCCCCCCACTAATTGTCGCATATGTGGGAGGGGGGGGGTTGGGGGTCCTCCCCTAGAAATGTTTTAATTTGTTTGATGTGATTTCCTGTATTCTGGTGCATTTTGGGGATGGCCAATACTAAATTCAATCAGATTCATAGCCTACATCCTGATTTGTTGATATTGAGGCAATGATTCCATGCAAAAGCTTGGGCTTCAGGGCCCCCTGACCCCATGGGCCCGGTAGGCCCGTGCAGTAATCCATCCCTGCTGATGTGGAAGACACTGTCCAATCGCCTAGTTGGTGCAAGGTTTGATGAATATTTGATTTGATTCCCATCATGGATCCTGTTTTTTTTTTGTTTTTGCCTCTGGTTGGTTTTAAGACTCTAACAGGTCTCCTGGGAGAACCCATCGGTACCAGTCTGAGATTCTAAATAATGAGCGACCAATCAAACAGCAGCCGTGTCACTGGTCAGTAGTTTAGGGTGACAGTGAGTTGCTGGGCCGATCAACTCTCTGACCAGCTCTCTTAATTGATTCATGCTGTTTGTAGTGAGTGGATATGCCGCTTGTCTAGAAAAAGAAACTAGTCCAAATCAAAGACCAGTGAAATAGAAAAGTCTCAGCTGACTTGTTAGGCTAATGAGAATGTTTAGTGGCAACTGCCAAGACATCATAGACTGTGGTCTGAAGAGGGACTGTGGCCGTTAAATGTAATGAATACTGGACAAACAGAGCTTCTGCGACGCAGAGGAGAAGAGTTAATTATTTATGTACAAATTCACTCGTCACCTAAAAAATAGAAACTATTTAACGAGAGCAGCGCAATCATATATATATATTTTTTCTTAATTTGTGTGATGATTCCCACACACACACATACAGTGGCTCACATACACACACACACACACACACACACACATGCACATATATAAATGCACACATGCAGACTCAGACACACACACACACACGCACATTGTAAAAACAGATACAGACTTTTCTTTGGTTGTTGTCACCAGGGCAGTGAGGGAGACCCAGAAATCCTTGGAGATGTGACTGTGAAGAATTGTGAAATATTATATAAGTTCCCTGGTGAATTTCAATCAGTTATGTATGTGAAGGCAGACATTTATTTTAGTAATCAGAAGTTATTATCTATGTCCAACAAGAAACATATTTTAATATATATGAAAATAATGACATTATGTGCATAGCCAAGGCATGACAAGAAAATAAAAAATAAAAACAGATCATAATCATATGCTCACCCAGTCCAGTCTAGGGTGTGAAGCTAACAAAAGCTTGTTTGAGGATTTCAGCGAGTCTCTTGACTTACTCATCTATTTAGAGACGTGGTTTCTCTTTTTGCAGCTGAGTCAAATTCAGAGACATCAGAAACAAAGTCGTCACAAGGGAAAACACTGTAATGGATGAACCCTATCACCATCGCCTTCGGCATCAGTTAGAACAAAAAATAAAATCAAATTAAACTGTATCCAATATGGGCGGCATGCAGATGGCTAAGTCAATAAAGCATTGTATTTTATTCATATTTATTCAAATGCAGTATGCATTTCCTCTCATGCTAACGTCTTAACCAGCATACAAAATGAAATGTTGGCTTTGAAATCTTGTCCTAGTGAATTAGCTCATCTTAGCTAGTTTTTACCAGCAACAATGATGTGCCCTGTAACTGGGGTGTGTGTTGAGGGTGTGTGTGTGTGTGTGCTTGAGGTTGGTCTGTTACAGACAGAAATGGTGTGGGGTGGCAATGTGGCAAGAAGATAATTCATTCCCTGGAGTTAATCAAAAACTAGATGTCACAAGAGAGGACAAGGCCCAGAAAGGGTTGCCCATTTCGTCCACACCCGCATGCCTGGTCACAAGAAACTACTTATGGTCACGATGGCCATGTATCACTGAAAGGTTGTTGCACCACTGACAGGCCTGAAGTGTGAAGAGTGGTTAAAAGCAAGCAGGAGACGACGTTTTGACATGGGGAGTGGGGGAAGGAAGCGTTCTCTGAAAGCAGATGCTGAAGTTTCACCCCAGAGTATTGCTGTCTGTCTGTGTTGTTTTTTTTAATTAGCTCCTCGGCCTAACAAGTTTTCCTTGAAGAAGTGGAAGAACTTTGAAATCCAAGGAAGTGAGGATTCCAAGAAAGTGAGAAAGCCAAGTAAAGAGAGAGTGTGTATGTGTGTGTGTGTGTGTGTGTGTGTGTGTGTGTGTGTGTGTGTGTGTGTGTAGCTTAAACACAGTGTGACAACCCATTAGCTCTCCCCTTAAAAAACACATATGTAAAGAGTTTTTCTGTCTCCCAGCTCCTGAGCTTTATTTAGCTCTGGGTAATATTTTATTCAAGATGCATTACTTGCAGAGGAGAGGACATGAATTACAAGGAGGGGAACAATGGCAGACTCACATTGAGGAGTGGAAAATTACACCAGATTCGCATCACACAAGGAGCGGAGCCAAATCAATGTGTGCTTCTGTGTTGTTGATTACTGTAATCAAGCATCATCAATGATCACTGTGGCGTGTTTGAAAACTACATAAGTTTTAAATAATCGTGTGTGTGTGTGTGTGTGTCAGCCATTAACCTCTCCAGGAAAGAAGTGTAGGGGACAGTGGAAATATATACATTTGACATTGTGGTTACTGCCCCCAAAGTGGTGGAGAAAACCCCAGCATAGGGAAAGCAAATAGCTTTGATTTAATGTAACACATGATGCACACGCCTGAGTAGAAAAAAGACCATAACAAGATGAAATCTTTAAGCAAACATGAATAAACGACAGAAGAAAAAAGCTTGGACTGAGTGTCAGCAGGGTTGAAACATATTAAATTCCCTCTTTTGGGTAATTCCAGTTACACATCTCGACTGGACTCACTGTAGAACTGTTTTCAATGGTCAGACTGTTAAGCTCGGTGGCAGCTCTGCCGTTCTTTCCTTCATATTTGATCCCTTACATGTTAAATGTCTTGTATGATTACATTTTAGATTACATGATTACAATGCATCTTTCTCTTTTTTGTAATGTCATTTCAAGCTCATCAGAAAGAATCTATGCTGACAGATGTCATAGTGGACAGCATCAAGTTCACCATCTACCAGAACAACCACTGGCCAGAGAACATTAATTTGCGCGCAGTCCATTTTCCCCAAACACTATTAGTGTCACCTCTGAATGCTTCCCAAGTGGCCACATAGAGAGGCCTGTGTGTCCTCAATGTCATGTGTGGGCAGCAGTACGAGAGAAGCCTGCAATGGCAAAAGGAAGGAAGGAAGGACAAATGTATTATCAGAGGAGTGATGTTAAACATAGCCAAGGGTCATCTGTAAAAGAGAGAGAGAGAGAGAGAGATGTCACAATCTCAATCTGATGCCACAAATGCATCGACCTCAATACTAGGTAATCATTCCGATTATACACCATTTTGTGGGACCTAGGGTGAGATAGAGAGAGAGTTTATCAGGAGATAAGAAAAATTCCACTAAACAATATAGAGAGTGAGAAAGAAAAAAGTGAGAGATTAATTATCAGAAGAGGAAACCACTTGGCCTATATAGTGTGGTTCTTTCCCAAAGATCTGCACAGAAATGGCAGGGGGGGGGGGGGGGGGGGGTCACAAGACTTGACGAGGAGTGTGAGTGTGAAAGCTTTGATGTATATCATCAGCAACTTGTCATGTCCACACGTATCTGACATGCTCCTGCACTAATTGCAGTAAAATGTCGTGGTTTGATGCACACCAATAACGCAATGCTCTTATGATCAGTCGCCGCAGCGGACTCTATTTGTGGGATGGACATAAACCTACACTCAGAGACAAGGATATGAAGAACATAATAATTAGTGCACTTTGTGTGAAACCGAAAGATCTCACTATGCCTCGCGAAATAGCACAAGTCATTTAATGAAACATCTAAAGTGGTGCCACGCTAATCTTTTTGATTCTTGATTAAACACAAACTTCTAGTGCATGCCAGCTTTGAGCTGTGAACTTGAATTCACAATTGAACTTAAAGAGAATAAAGGGATAGAAATGCAGAAAAAAGATTGTGTGGCCTGGCAGTGCCACCGCTCCCACTATCCAGAAGCTATCCAATCACTGCTTATATAATATATGTGCACTCTATGCATGTATGCTTTCATAATGTTCATCTGTGCAGTATTTGAATTAAAAAAGCTCTTGAGTCCTTCAGGTCAAATTCGACTTTGCCGTCGAAACTGCAGATACAAAACCAATGAAACACAGTCAGCATAGAACCAGAGGAGGGAAGAGGCAGATATATAGGCAACAAATCAATGTATTGGTGACATAAGATATTCTGTGTATTGTTTGCAGTTGTACGCTTGCATTGGGTGTTCACCACTATGTTCTGTCATGCACCAAGTGGCTACAATTCCTTTTCTTTATAGCCTCACAGCACACTGCATCAAGAGATGTGACCATTAACTGGAAATTGATTCTGGATAACTAAACATGAAGGTTCTTGCAATTTTCTCTTCATCTGTCTCAACAATTGGCAACGCTACTTTAGAAAAAAAAATAATGACACTATGTGATTACTGTTTTCTGAGTGTAGACATTAACATAGAAAACATATAATTGTTTTTTGACATTGACAGACGGGTGGCACAGGCTACTATCCTGTTTGGAGCCAAACAATCTGGGGTTGTGAGCAATATTACCAGTGAAAACATCCCCCAGAGTTTGATCAAGCCATTCAGTGGAGAGAGGGGTAAACTGAGGACATTCAATCAGGTTTGATGAGCAGGACTGTATTGCAATGGAGGGCTGCTATAGGGCACATTGATTTGAGGGGAAATGTAAGTGTAGCAGTAAGCACCAGTGCCAATTACTCAGATACAGTCACTAGAGTCACAAGGATGAAAATAGAGAAGACAGTGAAGTCAACAACAATGCAATGAGGGAAAGTGTTTACCATGTAACAATCAAACTGATTTCAATTCTGTGTACAAACACCATATCCTACAAACGGAATGCTACTGGTCAAACATAAGATCAATTTAACAGCTATAATAAAATAAATTGTATAAATAGAAGCTAATCTAAAAATAGACTTACATTACATTATCATTATAGTAATCTCCTTTTCAAAATATTTTATTCCATCCTGGGTGGTATGCATTTCACACACATCCATCTCCTGTCATCTGACTTTATGGAATTGTGGTTATTGCTCTATATAAATAGTATCAACTGTAAATAAATCAATATAAATAAAAAATACTCTAAAACTCTAAATAGGTTGACAGTGCATTTCCTTTCGAAAAGCCCTTTTCACCAATGAAGGGCATTTATTTCTACATTTATTTATGTCTGCTGCATTTCCTGCAGAAAATGTGGTGCTGTGTGTGTGTATGAGTGAGCGTGCGTGCGTGCGTGAGAGAGAGAGAGAGAGAGAGAGAGAGAGAGAGAGAGGGAGAGATTTTTTCAAGCATTAAAGAAAAAAATCTGACATGTGTACTGTCAGGGAAGAGTCCCTGAATGCTTAAACAAACTGCCCTGCTTTGTAACCTGGAGGTGGGTTTTTTCCCATCAAAACTGTTCCTTTGATTATGTGATTGATAATTGCTGTTTACCAATGCAGTCACAGTGCTTCCTCAAATCCTGCCCAGCAGGACTGCCAGTCCCTCATTGACAAGATTTCGTTTTGATCTAAAAAAAAAAAAAACCCTCACAATCCTAATTCCTAGCATTAACACAGCTCATTAGCACAGCAGGTTATGGATCTTCCATGCACACAAATTGATTTCTAAGGTTTTGACATGTTATTGTGAGCTGCCTGCACAGAGCTGCCTGCACAGCAAATATTATCTTACAGAATAAGGGCTGCAGTGGTAAAAACCAGCCACCCCCACTCCCCCCCCAATGTGTCTTGTTTTTTTCCCTTCTTGCTAGATATTGAACGTTCCACCTTTACAGTATATGCCTCATTGCACTTGCTGCGATTGCACAGTCCATGTTCCTGGTAATTGGTGAAGTGAATTTTCTTAGTTGTGAAAATTGTTCTATTGATAGTTTATTTTTAAAGTATTTTCACCTAATACGGTTAAAAAACTGAAATCAAGTATTGTTTTTATTAAAATTCATATCAGCCTAAAAATAAATATATTATCTTGATATGCTGTTTATCTTACTTAGATTTTATAACACCAACCATTTTTGAGTGAATCTAAATTAAGTGACAGTAAACATTTTATATGCTACTTAAAAAACTTAAATGGAGCTGGTTTAAATAAACATTTCAAAACCGCACTCAGAACAACCAAAAACAGCCAAACGGGAAAGTTGTGTGGAGGTAGCCTACAGTGCAACCAGGGGTTAAAGTGGGGCGAAACGCAGACACCTCAGATAAATTAATAAATAAATATATTATTTCATACCAACAATATAGCGCGATGATATTGTTAAAATAAATGGTGAGTTAATTTTTCGCGTGTAGCCTACCAGCAAATTGTAGCTGCCTCTCCTGCAGGATCACGGTGTTCAACAAATCAAAATATAATATCACCCCCTGGCCCCGCCTTCGCCAACACCTGTTATCCTATGGTTATATTTTTGACCATTTCTGAACTGTGAAACTCAAATGTGCATAGATGCAGATATCATTACTATACAACAGGGGTATTCAATTAAACTTCAGCGAGGTCCAGTTACGGAAAATTTCCTCAAGCAAAGGTCCGGAGCATCATAATGTTTAAAATGCGTGTATAGGATATGGATGGATGGCTGGATGGATAGATGGATGGAGCCTAGTTGTAGGCCTAGGCCTAATGTTTAATGTGAAATAAAATTAGTAGCCTAAAGGCAACATTCAAAATGAGGAGAAATAAGGCAAGATAAGAGTAGGTCCTAATTAGGGAGAAACACTGCTTGGCTATTTTAAGATCTTAAAGTGAACTTAAAATAAGATTTGAGCTGAGACAAGGAAGGATTTATTCCACAGCTGGTTTCTTGAACCCATCAATCAGCAAGTTTAATTCTATTTTTAATGTTGACCCGAAATCCTGGAAACCTTTAAGGAACATCACGTTGTTGGGCAGTGAATGGATGTGTTAAGATTGTGGTGGATCAATCATATTGCCCTCTTAATTAAATCGTAAATATTCTGTGGTCTCAGTTCACTGTTGAATGGGTAGGCCTGGCTTCAAATTGGCGCTTTTAACAATCGCCTCTCTCAGAATATGTAGCCTATAAGGGCCCGTCCACACGGAGACGCTTTTTAGGTTAAACGCAGAGGTTTTGCTTCGTCTTGGCCGAGCGTCCAAACGAATCCTGTAAACGCACTGCCCGAAACCGCACTTTTCTGAAACCTGGTCCCAGAGTGGAGAAATCTGAAACCGTAGCCCGTTTGAATTCGTTTAGACAGCGAAACCGCACATCCTGCTTGCGTATCGATGATGTCATTGCCACACCTCAGCTGCCCTGGACTTGCACTTATAGTATTGCCTAACAATACTAGTTTTCATACATGACATTACCTACGATTACACTCCGTTAAGATAAATAATCACAACTGGTGCTGCGCAGCGCCGATAGCTTATGACTTGGTGGACTGAACACTGTTTTTCCCCGGTGTTTTTTAATGCATTCTAGCTAATGTCAGTGACGCGAGAGAACTTAAGTTATTAGGAAAGTGCGGTGTAAGTTTAGGCTACATTAATTTGTGCGTAGTGCCAGTGTCATTCATTTATTTTACATGTCTTACAACATATATACATGCATTCAGTCGAGTGAAATCAGATATAAGCATACAAAGACGCTTAGAACTCACGTTAAGCCGATGGTAGCACACTGAATGCAAATGCGCGATTTGATGCAGGCAAACTTATTGACTGTTACTAACGAAGGTTTTATAGCAATATTATAAATGTGGCGACAGAATAGCCTAGAACTTGGGTAAGCCTTGCGTTTAGTAGCCTAATTGCGGTGATAGCCAAAACTAATGTGAATCACGGACTATCCTACAACCAAAGAAAGTAAAGGTGATTAGTAGGCCTACCTGCGTTAGCCAAATAAAGGACGGGACTGCACCCTTCACAAACCGTAAAATAAAGTTTATTAGTTTTACAGTTGACTACAGTTGACAGTTCACCATCAGTCCACACAAACAATTCTGGTTTCCTTACACTAGCCATTTCGTCATAGCCTATTCTGTCTGTTTGTAAAGCACAAACTTTGGTCAATTTCTGTAAAGAAACAGTGCCACCTATAGGCCTGGGGTATGAAGTAACGTGTTGAGTCGTGTTGAGATGGATCCGTTTGGACGCAAATATTCTTGATGCGGTTTCAGGGAAGACGGAGATAAAAAAGATCGGTTTCGTATGTGTGGACTAGCCCTAAGAGTCGGTCCAGGGCAATTCCGCGCAAAACTGTCACACCCATAACGCCAACACAATGCCATCGTAGGCCTATTTAGTTGACGTTATGGACGTGACAGTTTTGCGTGGTAATTGCCCTGATAGTTATATAAAGCTCTGTTATCGCTGTCTAGCTTTCTCCCCTTTGAACAATCCATGATTTGAAAATAGGCCTAACTTAGGCTACTAATCGCTAAATTACATATCCATCCGATTGTTTCTCGTCACGTCTCCTCTCCTCGCTCGTTTTCCCTGTCAGGCTATCAGTGAGTCTCTTCACCATAGTAACTTTACTCACTGACTTGACTTTGTCAGAATGCACAGATTTCACTGGCTGCGTAGCAGCAAGCGAGATGATGGTTCCTGAAGCTGTTATCCTAACCTACAAAACATTTAGCGCAGCTTTGAAATCTTCCGCGAAAATCTAAAATATTATGGCCTGGGTCCGGATAGGATCACGACAGGGTCCGCCATTTGGTGACCTCTGCTATACAATGTAAACACTGGGTCCTTTAAATAATGATTACAAATTTGAGCTTGTGAGCCAGTGAGCTTTTTATACACTTGAAATTGCACAATGCATAGAAAACTTCAGATTAGTTTACTGGGGGGGGGGGTTATATGCGGTTATACCAAGCAAATTGATAGCAGCACTGTAATTGTTTCTTTCGACTGTCATTTGTTGCACATGCTACAAAAATCATTCTGTGCAATGGAATATTTACCAACGTTACACTGGTCTGATACAGTTTTGCCTATACATGCATGAGACTGAGACACTTGTTTATTTTGTTTTAAGTGCGTGCAGGGTGTGAGAGGGGAATCAATGTGCTTTGATTCCGGCTTGGTAGTTGTAGTCTGTGAAATTAAAAAGCATGTGTGTGTGAAGTATCCAAACAATGACACCTTCATTTCATTATGGCTGCTTTAGCAACACACCTTAAGCTACTGTGTAGTGGGTCCCATTTAGAAGTGGCTACTTCATTCGCGCTTTCCTTGACTCATGGAGCTGCGTGAATTTTATTACAACTTTTCGCCACAATATGGCAGTTTAAGTCCGCCTGATACTGTAAGGCGTACATGTAAGCCATTGGTTTCCAAAGGAGATTTTATTTGTGTCGCCAGCATAGCCTATTGACAATTTATGTTGTAAATAGGCCTACCTTATAAGCCTACCCGTAGCTTAGGGAAGCTAACAGCTTTCTATTAGGATCTAGTTTGTTAGTTACAGTTTTGTCATAACTCCCTGATGCATTTTTGCATTTAGAATAGCTAGAGCGTGGATATCTCAATCGGAAAATTAAACAATATCGGGTGCCTATGGACTAGGCTGGGTGAACCCAGCCTGATCTGCCCGCTATTTATTTTTTGATTTCTTAAAAGATTGAGCTTGGTCTGGTGAAAGCCAGACTAGTCATGGACCTCAGTTACACAATGCAAGGGAACATGAATCAGCCTATATCTGCACGAACAATAACGGACAACAGCTCTTCAACTTTGGCCTGTTAAAATGTGTATGAACAGTCTAGCGACGCATTTCATCAAGGCCCATTTGGACATGTCAGTTATTTGCACCACTGGTTAGATGTAAAACAGCATTTCGTTTCAGACTACTGTTACTTAATTTGTGCATTAACAATAACGTTTCAGACTACTGTTACTTAATCTGTGCATTGACAATAAAGTATCACATGAACTAAAGATGACTAAAATCTTATGTAGAAGAAGAAACATTCACAAAAAATCCATCCATCCAAAAATGACCTCTGTTTTTGATAGCTGTTGAAAACGGCATGGAACTGACAGAGATGTTTTTGTTTATAAATAAATAAATACATAAATAAATAAATAACATTATGCTGATACCTTTTGCTTTTCCCAAATACAATGTAGCCTAGGTGTAAGTGACCTTTCATCAATCCAGTTGCAATGGATGAACTGTGATGAACTGCCCTACTTGTGATTGTTTAGAGATTTTAAAGGTTTTATAACAATGCTACATCTTCTTTGGTTATTCTACAATCTATTCACCTTTTCAGCACCAGTAGGCTACTTTCTGTGCAGCCGCACACACACACTCAGGCATGCCAAACAAGCACACACAAAAGTTTCAAGAGTGGGGGATGGAGTAAAAGATGGAGACAAATTGGAAGTGTGATTTATTTTCGTGGAACGGATGTACAGGACTGAGCAGCGGTCATATTTTGTACCGCTACGCAGTACATCTAGTTTTATTTACTTCACTACCGTTGTAGTTATATTTTTGTCCATTAGTATTTTGCCTCTGTGTTTGTATTCTTAAACAAACAAATACAACAAGAAGGCTCAGGATGATACCATCCCCAGTACCCTCCAGAATTATTGACAACTTTGGTAAAGTATATCAGCTAATCTTTTGGTGATTTATTGTTATCTCACAATGAAAACAATGAGGGAAATCCTCTTTGAGAACAAGGGAAATCTCATGAAGAAATAAATACTTTTAACAAAAACACATTGTCTGCTATTATTGGTACCCCTAGAGAATCTTATATACAAAAACATTTTCCTATTTATATTTAACTCATTTAAGTTAATCAGTGTCTGGGTAAATCCATAAGTAATTTTTCAACATGGGAAAGAGAAGCGAATACACTAAATTTAAATAAAAAGGAAGTGTGTTGACATTTGTAAGTCAGGGAATGGATATAAAATCTACTTCATCGAAAATGCCCATAAAAGGTTAAAAGGTTGTAATCAACTGGAAATGTGACAAATGTTCGGACAAAGACCCATGGTTATCTTGCCCCCACGTACAGTATGGAGGATGGTAAGAGAGGCAAACAATTCCATAAGAACCACCGTTGGAGTGTTACAGAAAAGGTAACGAGATGACGAAAAAAAATCATCTTGGGGTCCCCCAAAACATCTTCAAAAGTGTCCTCACTAATAGATTATTTAGAGGGCATGCCAGGTAAAAAACATTTCCAGTCAATTATAAATGTAAACTGCAGGAGTTACTGAATGGCACAGTGAATTTGTCTGGAATTGTGATCTATTGTCAGATGAAATGAAAACTGTGTTCTTTGGCAAGAAACACTTTAGGTGGGTTTGGCGTACATAGAAGAATGACCATATTGAAAAGAGCCCCAGGCCTAATGATATTTATGGTGGAGGGGCTGTGATATTGTGGGGCTTTTATTCCCCACGGCATGAGAACCTTATTAAGGT
Organism: Alosa sapidissima; assembly: GCF_018492685.1. NCBI lineage: Eukaryota > Metazoa > Chordata > Actinopteri > Clupeiformes > Clupeidae > Alosa > Alosa sapidissima. Next base: position 13,365,957 of record NC_055962.1, read on the forward strand.
GCCTGGTATCATGAACCCCCAGAAAAACCTGAACATTTTCCATGAAAATCTGTCTGCCAAGACACTAAAAGTGGGTCATGATTGGATCATTCATCTGGTGAATGAACCAAAACAAACGTCCAGATCAAAATAAAAATAGTTTACTAAACACAAATCAAGCTTCTGCCGTTGCCATCTCTGTCCCCTGATCTAAACGCCATGGAACAGTAGGGTTAGTCAAGGAGGAGAATGCACAAGTGTGGACCTATAGGAATCGGGACGATCTGGGGAGATTTTGCAAAGATAAATGGTCTTATAATCCCTTGTTTTGTATTCTCCAACTCTGAGATATGAAATTTTCTGTTTTTTCAGAATAAATTTGTTTCCTTTAAAGGTTGGATTTTTCCTCATTTAATCACCATTTATACCTGTTTTTAGTGAACTTTACCAAAGGTGCCAATAATTCTGGAGGGTACAACCATGAGTTCTACAGAAGATGATATAAATCAGAACTAAAGGGACTGTATTTGTACTGCTAATTCCCAGAGGACATCATCATTTGCATGGTCATCCTGTATTTGTTTCATTTGTTATGTTTATGCAGTTTTACCAGCTTTTAAATGTGTGTCTGAACATGCCATTCTGTGTAAAAAATGATCATTCAAACAGCCATAATCAGATAGCATGTCACTGAGATAGTCACACCTCATTATCTTGTCCATGTTAAAGACATTTATTTACAAGGAATACATTTGGAATGGAATAACTTTACACATGGAATAACTCTTCCAATCTCGGTTACTATCAAAGAAGCTCTTTTATTTAATGGTAAGAAAGTTTTTACATCTGACATTTTTGTTGTAGTTTATCCAGTATGAATGACTTCATGATTATTTCTTTCTTGTATTTATTTTCTGATTTATCAAGTGCAGTATTTAAAATGTATGAACATTTCCTTTGAAAGTTAGAGCTGGTCTGAAAAAGGTTGTGAGCTACTGGTAGCTCATGAGCTACATGTTGGAAACCCTTGTAGGTACATGTATTTGATATAACGTATCTCCTGTGTAGATCTTCTGGTGTACAGCAGATATCCTGACATTCGACTAAACAGCTTTCTACATTGAGAACTAAGGATGGGGCTTTTCTCCTGTATGCGTGCGCTGATGACTGGTGACCTGATACTTAGTCCTGAAACTCTTCCAACATGTAGTACAATGATATGGCTTTTCTCCTGTTTGGATCCTCTAGTGTTTCTTGAGATTAGATGTTTGACTAAATGACTTTCCACAGTCAGAGCACATATGTGGTTTTTCTCCTGTATGTGTGCGCTGATGGATGGTGACCTCATACTTACTCTTAAAATCCTTCCCGCATGTAGTACACTGGTGTGGTTTTTCTCTTGTATGTGTGCGCTGATGACTGGTGACCTCATACTTAGTCTTGAAACTCTTCCCACATGTAGTACACTGGTGTGGCTTTTCTTCTGTGTTTATCTGGTAGTGGCCATATTCTTTTAAATCAGATTCTTCCTCCTGTTTAATTTCCATCAGTAGAGACTTTTCTTCTTTGCAGTTGAAGATTTGTGATGTGTGTGTCAGCCTGAGAGTCATGATGCAGTCCGGGGTTTTCATTTTCTCTCTGACACGCAGACAGATGCTCTTGAAGGAAATCATCAAACTCTTCTTCTTTTACCTCCTCTTTCATTGGCACAGGCAGCAGTGTTGGTTCAGTAAATACTAGGGGTGTAACGGTACACAGACGTCACGGTTCGGTTCATACCTCGGTTCGGACATCACGGTTCGGTACGAGTTCGGTACAGTGGAGGGAAAAGCAAAACAAAAATGCAGAAAGCATTTTTTTTTATTGTGCATGTCTCAGGCTGTACCACCTAGTGTCATACAGTCTCTTCCCTGAGCTATCTGCAACAGCCTGAAGTGTGTAAGATGTAGGCTAAACAGTACAATAAGTACCCAGATTCCATCTGTAACTTGTAAACAAAATAAGACAATCAGCTATAAAACTGAAAATAGGCCTACAGCATCTCTTATTTCTGAAAGTGCAAATTACATAGAATGATTTTAAAAATCCACTTAAGCAAGACCTTCAACATCCGTGTTTAGTTGTATATGGAAGGGTCTACAATTTGCCTCAATATTTTTCAGTGTGTGTACAGTAATAATCTACTAACTGTGAACATATCACACTGTTTTGCCTTCTTTTAAAAAAACGAAATTGCTCCTTTCATTTCATAAACAGACTACAACTAAAAGTCACGTGACTTTGCCCTTTGACTTTAACTCACTGTAGCATGGTTTGTTTATTAGCCTGGTTAGCGTTGACACTTTCTTTTACCGTCTATGCACTTAACACTACCAGCTCCTCATGTGAGAAGTTACAAGTTACCCTAACATAAAGGTAATTACCACGCGATTTACATAGCTTTCTGTCATTACGAAATCATTTAATTTAAGCCATAGGTTTTGGCCCTATTTGTATGTGTATCTAAAGGCTGGTGAAGCGCAAGGGAAGTGTTTTTTTCTCGTTTCAGTGATTGGTAGCCTATCTGGGTGATGGCTTCGAATATGTGTAGCATGTTCGATATATTTCCACTCACATACCCAACAACTGCTGAACAACGCCGACACACAGTTTCATCTTATCCACCACTCTCTCGTCTGTACCACTGTAACTGAAGTTATCAAACTTGCGATCTAAAAGAGATCAGCGTATCCTCTAACTCTTGTGGGTTGCCACCACTCGCTTAGTGCTGCTATCTCTGACTGACTCAACCGACGACCTGACAAAAAAATAACATAGGCGCCAATCAGAGCTAAAGCGAGACTACAGATTAGCGTTAGGTGTCACTAAAGAACTCTCGTAACTCTCGTACATTACATTAATTAATCCGCACACAAGTTTTATGTATTTTTATACCGTGTATTCTCCGTGTAAATTCATGCACCGAACCGTGACACCTGTACCGTTTCGGTTCAATACGAATACATGAACCTTTACACCCCTAGTATAGTATTCTTAAGCAAACAAGGACAACAAGTAAGTATGATACTCTAAAAAACTTTTCATGAGGTTAGTAGATAAAACTTAAAATGAGGAACATTTTCAACATAAATAAATTAATTTAGCTACTTTTACATGTATAGGTGAGTTGACAACTTATTTTAAGGAGTTTGTCATACTGAAAAAGAAAGAAAGCTGTCTCAACTTATTATTTTCAACAAGCAGTCTTGCGTTCACCTAACAATAGATACGTATTAAGTTAGTGAAACTTGTAAATCTAGTAACCAAACGTATAAAGCTGATAACAGGACTGAACGTTCAGAACCTTCCAGACCACGCCTGAGAAGTAACAGTCAGAAATGATGGAACAAGATCCTGTACATCGAACATCAAAGGTACATGCAAAGTAGTTTTGTGTTTGTTTTACAAGCAACAACTATCAAACAATGGCACACAGTGCATCAAAACCATTGTCACGTGACACTACATATGAAATTAACGTTTTTTGCTGAACATCTGAAAAGATGGATTTTAGCTAGCTATCTACAGAAAGTTAGCTATTGTGTCTTCCAAGTTAGCTGCTGCTTGCCCGGTAATTGAACCATTTTATAAGATGACTTTAGTAACTGGCGTCTTCCAAGTTACCTACAGCCTACCCCTTGATAATTTGGAGTTAGTAAAGGTAACTTTTAGCTGTCTGGTGTCTTCAAGCTTCTGTTACGTTTTTTTTTCACCATGGCGGCTGCATTCAGCACTTAACATTTTAGCATTGCTAGTTCTAACACTGCACGTGTTTGAGGATAATATAAAATTTGGTTGTAGTTAAGCCTAACATTGTCACTATTTAGGAAGGTTTGTGGGCCATTTGACATTCTTAGCTAAACCTGAACATAATAGGTTAGGCCAACATTTATTTTATTTTTTTTACTGTGGAGAAGTTTGAGGAATATTCTGTGTCAATCCCTGAAAACCACGTTGTAGATTTTGTTCATTTTGTTGCTTGTTTTGAGGTCAATTTTCTAACATTGTGCCTTTCTTTTATACAGATAAATGAAGAATTCAGACGGATCTCTACATTCATTCATTGGAAAACTGGACCAGTTGCCATTGCTTTAAAAAAAACAATGCCATCAGAAAATTGAAATTGCTGTGTGCTTTTATTCAGACAGAAGTGAAGTAAGTTACTATAACTTAAAAAGATCCATGCAAATTGTTACCTTAATTTTTTTTTAGAAGAACTCAATTAGTTTAGCACAATAAACCTGATTTGTCCTCTAAAAGCTTAATTAAGTTGAACCAGCTTAATTATTTTAATTTGATCATATAATATAATTCAGTTGTTCTAACTATATAAGTTTCACAATATTTACTAAAAAACGTCTTGAGTTGGAATTACTTAAAAAGATCCACGCAAATTGTTACCTCAATTGTTTTAAGTTGACAAACAACCATGAGTCCTACCTAAGATCATGTACATCGTGTAACTAAAGGAATTGTGTTTTTGTTGCTAATTCCCAGAGGGCATCATCATTTGCATGTCAATTCAAGATCATAGTTCATTCTGTATTTCTTTCATTAGTTGGGTTCATACAGTTTTGCCAGTGTTTTTGTGTGTGTCTGAACATGTTTTTTTGTGTAAAAAATAATCATGGTTTCATTATAACAGCCATCATCAGATAACATGTCATTGAAATAGTCTTACTGTATTGGCTTGTCCATGTTAAAGACATTCATTTGCAATGATAGAATAACATTTCTAAGCTCAGTTATTATCAAAGAAGCTCTCGTGTTCAATGCTAAGAGAGTTTTTACATCTGACATTTTTGTTGTAGTTTATCCAGTATGAGTGATATTATTATGAATGTCCCTTGTATTTCTCTTTTGATTTAGCCTTATCTTCATTCAGCTCATTATCATACAACATGAATACAGTGCAACCAGATGGTTTTCAGATATTTTGTTATGTTTCAGACTCATCTTAAAATTAATTTAATTCATTTTTCTATTGTCAATCTGCACACAATACTCCAACACTCCACAAAAAAACAGGTGTTTGGAGTGTTTGTAATTTTATTTACAAAAAAAAAAGTAGACAAAAAAAACAACAAAATATGACCGCAGCTCAGTCCTGTTCATCCTCTCCCGCTTGTCACACTTGTCAATCTCCTACTCAATCCCCTACTCTTGCGTGCCTGTGTGTGTGACCTGTGTGCTTGTGTGTTGTGTGTCTAATTGTGTGTGTGTGTGTGTGTGTGTGTGTGTGTCTGTGTGTGTGTGTGTGTGTGTGTATGTGTGCATTTGGTATGTGTATGTCAATTTGTCTCCATCTCCTATAGAGCCTGACCATTATGGGATTTTGGAGGCTGATAACCTACCGATTTCGATATTTGAGTTATTGAAAAACTGATAACCGATATATCGGCCGATTGTCATTTTTAATAAAATTGACATAAAAATGTTCTCCCATAACAAGGTTCTAAACATATTGGACATGTCAAATGTTAAGTTTCTCCAGTCTAGATTTTTTCTTCAATCACTCCTATGATGTATTGCTATTGTCTATCCAAAGAAAAATGCCTGTTTCAAAGTTTCAAACTGATGGTCAAATAACAAAAAATCAGATGGTTTGCACCTCTTGTTAAAGTTTTAACAATTGTTAAAACACATTTTTTGAAACCTTCCACCCTTTTCTCCATTCTCAAACTACATTCACAGAATGTCTGACAGTTCTTGCAAAATAAAACACTCGTCTCAAAAGTTTTACTTGTGCTCAGAACCAAACAGTGTCAGAGTACCGATCCAGTGTATGATTGAAGTGGTCCCTTAATTTTTTTGAGCAGTATATTATAGCCCTTACAAAACAAAAAAACTGTATTACTTCAAGTATCAAAACTGCAGTTCTTATGCAGGAAATACAGTATCTTGGACTTGAAAGAACTGCATTGTACTGCATAGTAGCCTACTACTATACTTTACTGCAAACATGCAGTATTTTGGACATGAAAATACTACTGTACTGCACTGTACTGTAGTATAACTGCACTAGAATTCCCGGTGGGCCGCTTCATTTTTGGGCCGGTCAAGGAAAAACATATTGACATTTGTCACGTTAGTCTAGCTGTTTTCGGAAGCTTTGTCCTAGAGTGCCAGCAATCTAGACCATTGTTGATGGTTGATTTTTGTACAGCCACAGCATATTCTGTGTTATAGCTATGAACACATACAATGGCTCGTTTAAAAGGGGAGACTTTAAGCTCTCAGTGGGTGCAAACCGTGTATTTCTACACGCCTCTGTTCCTGAGAAATCCCAAGCTAAACAGTGGCTAGTTTTCATCAAAATCGCTGTTTTTTTTTCTAGAAATGGAGATATAACATCTTTCATGAAATATGAAGTGTTGCCTGTAAACTTTCCGGGAAGTGATCAGCGAGACCTGGCGAGACTGCCACCTAGTGATAGACCCACGAAAATGGCCTGGTAGCTAACGTGCATGCGTCACTGATTCGACCCAAAGCGGCAACCGAGTTATGATAAAATGTCCAGATAAAATGTCCAGATTGTGCGTTTTCATGAGTTTTCGATCGTCATATATTTCATTTCCATTCATCACAGAGTTCCCCAAATCACATATAAGGTGTGTTAGAGTGTCTAGTTTCGTAATAATAAAAAAAAAGCTAAAAACGTAATATTAAGTTTTTGGCACTCAACGCATTGGCACTCAATAAGTTAAAGTAGGGTACTCACATTCCGCAATCTATGCCTGACACCGTAGCCTCTGCATGGGTTGTAGCCTACCATGTGAGGGAGTTCTCCCCTCCCAAAAAGAGTTGGTTGGGTCCATATAGCCCGTCAGTTCCAAAAGGTTTTCTCAGATAGGCCTACCGATAGCCGGGCCGGCCCTACCGTAGCGATAAGCGTCAGGGAGGATGGATGTTGCCAAATGTGGCAAGCTTCCAGAGTTTTTTAAAGACAGACACTGGCAACTGGCAAGAGATAGCAATGATTAGCAACGTAATTATTGGGTAATATCGGACAGTAGTGTCAACCTATTCACAAGCAACTTATTAAATTAATTAAAATATTAGCCTTTTTGTATCATCCAACATTGTGATTCATAGACTTTGCAAATAGTATGCAAATATTGATAACAAAACCCAAGCTTGATCTGTGTGGCTACGAAATAAAAATGGTAGCCTCTGAGCAGTAGCCTAGATCAGCCAGTCCCTGATGATGATGATGAGCCCGAAATTAGCGATGAGGAGGCCATGAGGGACAAGTAGAGAGGATAAAATAGTAAACAATATGAATTAAAATTATTGTAATGATCAGAGCCTAGCTGTTGATGACTGTGCTCCCATGATGCTGTTCGGTTGATGTGTTATGTTGAATGTTAATGTTAACCATGCAAGTTACCAATGTTGTGCGTCCTGACTGTCGTGTTTATGTTTATAGTTGATTACAGTGTTCATAACCGGGTCTAACTAGTGTGTGTTGTAGATACAGCCTCACATAGATGTTTAGTGCTGGAGCATAAGGGCCTGGTCTGGCCCGGCATTATGCGTTCGTGTGTTTTGGTACGTAACCAATAAAGACCTTTCTAAGACAACTTTGCAAGATTGTTACATTGGTGTCAGAAGTGGGATGCCGACCCCTACTGGACGGGAGGAGAAAGCTGTGACCGATACCCCGGCGATGATGAGTTTCCTGCCAAGACGGCTCTTCGACAGTGTGCTCGCCCATGGCCACCTGCTGGGCCCAGCAGACGGAGCCAGCCTGCAGCGTGACCGTAACGAAGAAACCCACCCCCGGCCACAGGAGGAGACGAACCGGGCTAATGGCAGCATCCCGCCATTGGAATCCGCTCCACACGGGAGCGATGGAAATCGGCTGGTCCCCGGTGCGACGGCGGCAGATAGGCGCTCCAACGCTACAATGGTGAGAGGCCGCTGGCGACATACCTGGTGCAGGTCCGGCTGGCAGCCGAGCTGAATGGCTGGTCGGCGGAGAGAACGGGCGTACAGGTGGCGTTGGCTCTGGAGGGGGAAGCGCTACAAGTATTAGAAGACCTGCCACCGGCGGAGCAAGCAACCTGGACTGCAATCGAGGCCGCTCTGCAACGACGATTCGGCCAGAGGATCTTCACCAGCGATGCTCGCGAACAACTCGCTTCCAGACGGCGCCACAAGGGCGAGAGACTGGGCAAGTTCGCGGCTGACCTGCAGCTGTATGCCCGGCGGGGCTACCCAACGTACAGCCAGAGTCTACATGAAGAGATGGCACTGGAAGCGTTTGTGCGAGGCATTCACCCGGAGCGGCTGAGAGAACACCTTCGCCTGAGCGCCCATAGCTCGCTGGCCGTGGCGCTCGCAGAGGCCGAACGGGTGGAAAACATCTTCCACACAACGGAGTCGAGGCATTGCGTACGCCAGACATCGATGGAGGAAGACAGGGAGGAGTTGGAGACGACGCGACAGACCACAGCACAGCCACCACAACGCCGCCCACGCTAGTGGAAGAGGCCGGCCAGCGGAGACGGATGCTACCGGTGTGGCGAACCTGCGAAAACAACAGGTCTCATCCAGGTCCGCTTGCTGAGTCTCCGCCCCTCCCCACACAAACCCGCGAAACTCAAGCCCGCGAAAAAAACAGGTCTCATCCAGGTCCGCTCGCTGAGGCCGCCACTGCTCAGCTCACGCCCACCAGGGAGGAGCCAAGAGAGCGGGTTGAGCAAACACCACTCTCCGCTCAGAGAGCGCGGCCCTCTGTAGAGACAAGGCAAGCCGTAAATGAACTCGGAACTGTGGAGACTACTAGCAGCGTACACCGACATCTTCGCCGCAAGAGATGAGGACTGCACCCGAACGAGCCTGGTCCAACACGATATCGACACCGGAAATGCCCGGCCCATTCGACTTCAGCCTCATCGCTTACCGTTCGCCAAACGACAAGCAGCTGAAGAAAAGATCAAGGAAATGGCCGCGGCAGGAGTGATAGAGCCAAGCAGTAGTCCCTGGGCTGCGCCGGCTGTACTCGTCCGGAAGAAGGACGGCTCGTGGCGGTTCTGTGTTGACTACAGGCGCCTCAACCAGATAATCCGGAAAGACTCCTACCCGCTCCCCCGCATTGACGATGCGCTGGACAGCATTGCTGGCTCCTGCTGGTTTAGCTCGCTGGACTTACGCAGTGGCTACTGGCAGATTGAGTTAGCCCCGGAAGCTCGGCCGAAGACAGCGTTTACCATCGGGCAAGGGCTGTGGCAGTTCCGGGTACTTCCGTTCGGCCTATGCAACGGGCCAGCGAACAGACTTCACCGGTGCCATAGGACATCTGGAGAAGGTGTTCGAAGCCATACGAGGTGCTGGGCTCAAACTGCACCCGAAAAAGTGCCACCTGTTCCGGAGGCAAACCGGGTTCCTGGGCCATGTCGTGGGGGCTGCCGGAGTGGCCACCGACCCAGCTAAGGTGGAGACGGTGAGACGTTGGCCTGTTCCACGCGACGGTGCTGAGCTGTGGAGCTTCCTGTGATTTATTCACAGTGGCCGGGAATAGTAGCACGTCAAGGACTGTTGTATAGACACTGGCGAGCTCCCGATAGGCAATCTGACATTTTCCAGTTGCTGGTTCCTGCTGGATTACGAGCCTGTGTGCATGGGGCAGTGGGGGCGGCTCATTTCGGCATTGCCAAGACTCTTCGTCGGCTGAGAGGCCACTTCTATTGGCCGGGATGCAGGCTGGACGTTGAACTGCATGTTCACTGCTGTGATGCCTGCACAGCGAAGAAGGGCCCCACGTGACGCTCGCATGCTCCACTGCAGCAATACGCAGTGTTATGTTGAATGTTAATGTTAACCATGCAAGTTGCCAATGTTGTGCGTCCTGACTGTTGTGTTTATGTTTATAGTTGATTACAGTGTTCATAACCGGGTCTAACTAGTGTGTGTTGTAGATACAGCCTCACATAGATGTTTAGTGCTGGAGCATAAGGGCCAGGTCTGGCCCGGCATTATGCGTTCGTGTGTTTTGGTGCGTAACCAATAAAGACCTTTCTAAGACAACTTTGCAAGATTGTTACATTATTTAATATAAGAAAGATCAGTATATGACAGCAGTAATCTACATGATCAACCTATATGCCTTGTTTGCTCAAAAGTGAGTGTAGTAAAGGAGTAGCCTACAACACCAATATGATAGCCTACCCACGCTGAAAAACATGTAAAGATTAGTTCAATATGCCTCTTTGTGGAAGAGTGGAATACATTTCAAATGCTATATTTCTTTCTTTTTTTGTTAACTTATCAACCTATCCTTGTGGAATTTTTGGAATTGGAAATTTTTGTTAACTTCTCAGTTTAAGTAAATTATTATATAACCTTTACACATTTACCATGGTACTAATAAAAACTACAGGATAGTAAGAACTGAACTGTTGCTTAATTTATCCAATTTCCACCACCATGGAAAAAGTGGGCTGGTCTTGGGGCTGAAACTCCCGGCTGAAAAGTGGCTCCACTCCGGCCCTGTGTGTGAGTGCGTGTGTGTGACTGTGTGCGTGCCTGTGTGTGTGTGTGTTTATGTGTGTGCGTGTCTATGCATGTGGATGTGTCTGTGTGTCAGTGTGTGCATGGTTGTGGATGTGAGTGTGTGTACAATACATGTGTGCATTTGTGTATGCGTATGTGTGTTAATGTGTAGGTGTGTTTTTATGAGAGCGAGTGTGTGTGAGACAGTCCTGCCTTGTAGCTCCTCTCCTCATCCTCTCTCTACCAGCAACCCTTCGCTCAACACCGTCAACTCACTTGTTGTTCCTGCTCACTGCCAACTTGCAAGGAGTGAGTTGTCCAAAATCTTTCTTTTTAGTAAACTATGTGTACACGAACAATGTTCTCAATACTCAAGTTCATGTGTAGAAACACTGATGATGCTTCGATCAAAATTTCATGTTATGTCGAGCCTTCTTATTGTTTGAAAAATAGCGATTTTGACGCGACCATGTAGCCTACTAAAGTTTGACTCGGGTTCGTTCGTATTTCAAGGGACAAAATTAAGGTAGGCTATGACTAAAGTTTAGCTGACGATATAACATCCTATTCGACGTGACTTCGTTCGTGACACTCCTGTTAAAAGGCTAAACTAGAAAGAGCTAAAATAACACACCAACCTTATTTGCGCCTTTTATTCACATTTACTCAAAGATTTCATAAGCAAGCCCTTTTTGCTTTTACGTTGATGTATTCCAAGCTGCTTCGGGAGCGGGGACGTTGTAATTGAAACCATGCCTGTGTAATGTAATCGCTCTCAGGGACGCCCTCTGTTAGCTGGTTGGTTCGGCTGCCCAACTGCCGAAGTAAACGAGGGTGAATCAACCTATTCCAGACGGAGTACTGTAGGGAAAAGAAATCAAGCGGAAGTACGTGGGCAGGCAGAGGCCAGGCTACCTTGAGACCAACATACCATAGACATTTCTTCATCCTCATGGTTCAGGTAGTTAGTTGGTAGTTCAGCCATGGTTCAGGTAGTTATTTAGGAAAAACTGCATTTTGGGGGTTTCGGGGGGCCCAGCATTGAAAGTGCCCAAAAACACGGTAGTCTTCATCATTCTCAAATTGAAAAGTTTGGAACAACCTTCTTCCTAGATCTGGCCACTAAGCCACGCTGAGTAATCTGGGACAAAGGGCCTTGGTCAGACAGGTAACCAAGGACCCAATGGTCACTATGAATGAGATCGGGAGTTCCTTTGAGAAGATGAAAAGAAGCATAAAGAAGGACAAACAGTGCAGCTCTCCACCAATCAGGCCCTTATGGTAGAGTGGACAGATGGAAGCCATTTTTTGCCGGGAGTTTCCCACAACGCACCTGAACGACTCTCAGACCATGAGAAGTAAAGTCTTCTGGTCTGGTGAAACGAAGACTGAACTATTTGGCCATAATTCCCAACAGTGTATGTGGAAGAAACCAGGCACTGTGCTGCACTGATGTTTGTCCTTCTTTATGCTGACCCGTGGGCAGGGGCGCCCGTGGCCACTGTGCTTTGAACTCTGGCCTCCCCACTGGCCACCCCTGCGAGATATCATTTTTTTCAGTTTGTAGTCTACTATTAATTCAACTGCATAATGTGTAAACTCACAATAGTTCATGACCTACTGCCATGACACCAAAAGATTGTAGTCAATAGTAGCCTAATATCTATCTACAATCTTTGGCGCCACTGTCGTCACTATCACGTATCCCCTCCCACTGTGAGTTGCTAACTGCACAGTGCAAGAAGGTGAAGAAGCAGGTCTGAGCCATGGATCACAGCAACACTTGGTCAGTTTTTCAGTTTTGGTGAAAGTGAGAGGACAATTAACTGGTACGTATGTCTCAATATAAATGACTTCATGTAAATAAAATGAAAGTATGTTTTCAGTTTACATTGCAGTCTAACTCAACGTTTCTGAGTGAAGCTTTTACAGTATCAAATTCGTATTAGCTAAAATTAACGTTAGCAATGCAACTAGTCATGCTGCAATGTGTCGATTTGCAGATGATTCTTTTTTTAAGAAGAAAAGTTGTAGAACAGCAGAGACACAGGAGACAAGGGAGCAGCATACAGTAGGTTTGATGATGGTGAGGATGAGAATGAGGAAGATGACCACCTTACTGAGGCAGAGCAAACCAGTGAACAGGCAGAGACAACAGGGGATCATGTCAGAACAGGGGCAGAATACAGTGAACAGGCTGCATCATTGACGGTTCCTGGAACAGCAGATGAAGTGAAGACAAGACTGTGTATCCTCTATAAAAACGGATGAATGCTAGAGACATCAATATAATATCTTGACAAATGTATTGCTATAGCATGTCTACATCGAATTATGACTCATGACATACACATGAATTTGTAGAGTTTGAAGTCTAGAATTGTCTATAGACCTATATTCAAATGTTTATGGCTTTGTAAGTTATTTACTACTTAGTTATTAAGTTAAATGCACTATTATTGTTATTATTATTAGCAGTAGTAGTAGTAGTTTATTTTCATTGGGCTTTGTCTCCTGTTATTTATTCATCCTAGATATATCCCAGTCCAGAGCAGAGAGACCCACGCAGCCAGATCTGAAGGTTTTCCCTTGGACCCTATTTGGTGATCAAAGACGGAGCTTCATGAAAGAGTGGTACAGTACTCATAAATGGCTGGAATACTCTCAGACTAAAGATGCTGCCTTCTGCTATGCCTGCCGGCACTTCAGTCTACCTTCTTCAGGCGATTCAGCATTTACATCACAGGGATTCAAACACTGGAAGAGAGCGACATTCAGAGATGGGGGATTTGCTCAAAATCTGAAGCACATACTAATGCAATGTTAGCTTGGAAGGACTATGAAACATTGGAAAAATACAATCGTTCTCTCTCTGCCTCTTTAAGTGCAGAATATAGGAAATTAGTCAAGGAAAATAGAGAGTACATTAAAACAGTTGCAGAAATCCTGCTTATCACAGCAACGCAAAACATGTCACAGAGAGCACATAATGAAACCGAGGTTCAAAATAAAGGGAAATTTCTCTCTATTATGGAGTTAAGCTTACTTTAAGCATGATAAGATAGTCAAGAAGAAAATGACTGGTCAAAAAAATGCAACATACTTTGGGCATGAAACACAAAATGAGATTATTGATTGCCTGGCTGAAATGATGCGTAGCTCAATAATTGCTGAGGTTTCTCAAAGTGAGGCTTTTAGCATTATGGTTGATGAGACCTAGGACATAAGTAAAAAGGAACAGATGTCCTTTGTAATATTAATATTACCACAATGGCTCTGTATTAGAAAGTTTTCTCACTTTTGAAGCTGCAGAGCAGCTGGATGCTGCAGCGCTTTCTCATGCAGATAATGCAGAGGTATGGCCTTGACTACAGAAGCCATTAAGTGGGACCAGGCATATGATGGGGCCTCTGTCATGAGCGGCAAACACAAAGGCATACAGGCACGTATTAAAGTAGAGACCCCAATGGCCTTCTATATACACTGCAATGCACATTGCCTAAATATGGTTTTGGTTGACAGTGTGAAATGCCTTCCTGAAGCCGGTTGTTTCCTTTCTTTGTTACAGAAGCTCTATGTTTTTATGTCAGGGTCCTATGTACACCAAAGGTGGATAAAGGTGCAGAGGGACATGTACAGTATCAGGGGCAGAAGCAGGAATTACAAAGACTTGTAAAGACACGATGGGCTTGTAGGTACAATGTACTGTATGCAAAACAGTAAAGGATAGACTGACGGCCATCATACACCTGCTTAAAGAAATCTGTGAAGACAGCAATTCTGACAGAGCTGTCGACGCAAGAGGTCTATTAGCACAAATAGATCTCAAGTTTATTGGCCTCCTTGTTACAGTCACCAACATTTTTGGTGAGATTAAGTTTCTGTCACATTGAACACATATAGAGAAGGCTCTGTTTTTAACGAAATTTGGGATGATACAATGACTCTCACAGAGCAATGCAATGTCAGTGTTGCATCTTCAGGCCGTCAGGTCACACCAAGCTCTAGGCTTGAAGAGTATTACTGTACATCTCCACACCGATAGCTCAGAGACAGGTCAACACAGATAAGGAGTCATTTAATGTAGGACATGCTCATTCATTCCAATTATTGATGTACTTCTCTCTGATATTAAGAGAAGATTTTCAAAAGAGAATTGCATCATAATGGAAGGAATACAGGCTTTGAATCCTGGCAGTCCCACATTTTGTGACAAAAAAAAAACATTGTTTCCCTTTGCCTCAATACAACCTCAGCACTGAAGATCTAGAATATGAAATATCTCAGCTCAAAGGAATTATTAAAAGAAAGCAAGCTAGTGGTGTGGAAACGCCTCCCAATTTGATAGAACTCACAGTCTTCCTTGAACCATATAGGGAAGTGTTTCATGAGCTGTTTAAACTTTGCAAAATTGCTCTTGCATTGCCTGTGAGCACTGCTGCATGCGAGCGCAGTTTTTCTGTACTTAAAATGATCAAGACTGTCTTCAGAAATGCAATGACTGATGAGAGATTGAGCAATTTGGGGGTGTTAAGTATAGAGTCAAGAAGGGCAGAGGCCATAAATCTTGATTATTTTTGTGGATATGTTTGCAAAAAGGCACAGCAACAGGAGAATACAGTTGTATTGAAAAGTGTATGGCATAATGCAATTGGTTGGTTGTGACTGAGTAGGCTACATGAAAATGTACATTGTCTATATGTTATTGCATTTTGTTCAATGTGGAAGTGTTAAGTTTACAAACAAAAAAGGCAAGGGCCATACATATTGATGATTTTATATTTGTGTTTACATGAAGACAGCAACAGGAGAATAATATATATTGAGAAGATTCTGGTATAATACATTGGTTGGTTGTGAGTAGGCTTGAAAAAGTAGGCTTTTTAAAAAACATGGCCTATTCTTTAGTTGTGCATAATAAAGCTATGCAAAACATAATTGGGCTGTATAGTGTTTTAAATATGAACAAATACATAATACATTAAAACAGGATTGCTGGAGTGCTGTAGGATTAAAGGTTAACTGTTCCATACCATTAGATGAATCATAAAATGAGAAACCAAAGTAAAGTGGTGAACAACATACTACATTGACCGTTTTTTGACCATTTATTATTGTTATTATTTTTATTATTGTGCCACCCCAAGATTTGATGTGGCCTCCTCTGGTCACCCCTGTTAAAAATTTCTGGTGGCGCCACTGCCCATGGGAACCCTGCCTTCACCTTCTCTGTCTGTAGGTGTAACAGTGTACATTTTCCAGGATTTATAATTACACAGAGATGTTCTTATTTTGATATACCATGTGTACAGTGTCTTCTTCTGGGTGTCTATGAAGCTTCCTGTCCCCCTCCTCTTATCCCCCTTTAATATTTTCCTTAATGTATTGTAGTGGTAATTTGTTTGGTTTCATGTATTTTGTTATGTAACAGAGTGGCGAAGTCCCGCCCATTCTACTTCCGGTCCATGGGACCTATCTTTCAAAAAATTATGAACGGGAGTTGTACTGTCCTCCCTGTGTGTATCGAACACAATTTGACAGCCAGCCTAACTCCTTCAAGAAAACTCGCGAGTCAGGTTTTAGCCTCCAAGCTCCGGTTTTAATGAATAATGAGTAAAACTGAAAATGATACAAAACATATGTATTCAATATTCAATATCTGAAGAAATACAGTATACGATTAAACAGATGAAAAAGTATCCATCAGTAGCTGATCAGTAGACACATAGAAGGCAGCATGGTTTTATCAAATAAAGATAGATTTATCAGAAATTACCAAATAATGTCACTAAATTTACAATCTACTTTAAGTAAGCAATTATTAAACTTACGGACGATGCTTTTCAAAGGCTTTAACATACAGGATGTAGAAAGATGATAATTCAGCAAATAACTCAAAATGTGCTGCTGCTTATCAAGATGGTTGTCCTGGTTGCTATGGCTGTCATAAATCAAACAATACAGCATAGCTGTCATAGCGACTGCACATCAGAAAGAACCACTAGATGGCACTAAACTGCCTATACTAACTAACTAAAATTGGCAGAGGCAGAACACTCCCCGTCTGGCATCTGTAAGATGTCACATTAACTTGAATCTAGAGAAAAGGATACATTTGCTCTTCTTTTCCCATCAGCAAGATGATTTCTGACACCCTGAGGCCTGAGAAACTTCTTGATTGTTCCTTCTTTTGTCACCTTTCACTCCACTTTCCGGACTTTCTCATCTTGACCAGGAAAAATGGCTGTGATGACTGCCATGGGCCAAGTATTGTGAGCTGCTTGAGCATCCCGCAGCAGGACGAGGTCACCTAATTGAATGTTACGCTGTTCATCTTGCCACTTTCGACGCGGTTGCAGTGTTTGGAGGTACTCTGCTCTCCACCTGTTCCAGAACCTGTTGGCCATATTCTGCACCTGCATCCATTGACGTTTGTAGAGATCCTTTTCGCCAAAGTCTCCAGGCGGCGCCAGAAAGTTGCTCTTTTGAGTAAGTAATGCGGAAGGTGTTAAGAGGAAGGGCATGTCTGGATCGGTTTGGATAGGGACAAGCGGTCTGGCATTCATGATGGCGGACACTTCGGCCATCAAGGTGCACAGGACTTCATGTGAAAGAGCTATCTTAGTCTGCATCAACATGGAATCTAGTATTTTACGAGCCACTCCTATCATGCGCTCCCAAACCCCTCCCATGTGAGAGGCATGGGGGGGATTGAATTGCCATGTACAGCCTTCTTGGCTGAAGTAGCTTTGGACACTTGATTCTTTCATCACCTTATCAAATCCAAGCTCCTTGCTGGCTCCAATGAAATTAGTGCCACAGTCAGAGTGGAGTGTCTTTGCTGGGCCCCGGATGGCAAAAAACCTTCTAATAGCATTGATGCAGCTTGAGCTATCCATAGACTCAATGACTTCAATATGGATGGCGCGGATGCTCATACAAGTGAATAGTACTGCCCAACGTTTGCTCTGAGCCTGCCCACCTCTGGTTCGGCGGGCAGTTATGTTCCATGGGCCGAAAACATCCAATCCAACATGAGTGAATGGTGGTGACACACAGAGACGTTTTTCAGGCAAATCTGCCATCTTCTGCCTCTCTACACTGCCACGAAGCTTCCTGCAGAAGATGCACTTGTGTAACACCTTACTAATGCATCTCTTCCCACCTACTAAACGGAACGGTGAAACGGGTCCTGATTGGTTGTGCTCAAGTCATGCTGTTTGCGTAGAAAAGCTGGTCCTGTCAGCCAGGAAGTACTCGCCAGCTGTGAAGTTGACACTGACCTTGAAGCATGGTCTGCTGGATTATGCTCAGTAGACACATAATGCCACTGCTCTGGTCTGGTGAATTGTCTTATTCTTTGTACTCTATTATGCACATACACTTAGAAGCGTTTGGTTTCATTGTATATGTATCCTAGAACAACTTTACTATCACAGTAGAAGTGTATGGCATCTGGCTCAAAGTCGATCTCTTCCACGATGAGTTCAGCCATTTCTACTGCTAGCACTGCAGCACACAATTCAAGTTGTGGTATTGTGAGGTCTACTTGCGGAGCTAACTTTGCCTTTCCTAGGATGAATCCAAGCTGGTAGGCCCCATCCTCACTGATGGTTTTGAGGTAGGCAACAGCACCAATAGCATTGGTGGATGCATCCGAAAATATGCAGATCTCTTTTCTTTTAGCTTTTGACAGGGACTGTGTTGTATAGGTCCGAGGCACATGGAGCTCCTTAAGGTCTTTTAGTGAACTACGCCATGTTTCCCCATTCTATCCTCTTATGTTCAGGCAGAGGCGAGTCCCATTCCATGCTGTCCACTGAGAGTTCCCTAAGCAAGAGCCTTCCCTGTATTGTCACAGGTGCTACAAAGCCAATGGGGTCATACAGGCTATTTACAGTTGACAGTACGCCACGTCGTGTGTAAGGCTTGTCGTTCTCTGACACCTGAAAGCTTAATGTGTCTGTAACAATTTCCCATGTAAGCCCAAGGCTGCGTTGTGTGTGTGTTGTTTCTCCATCAAGATCGAGATCCTTTACATCTTTGGCATGATCCTCTTTGGGGAAGGCCTTCAAGACATCAGTGCTGTTAGAGGCAATTTTGTGCAGCCTCAGGTTCGACTCAGATAACAAGGCTTGTGCTCCCTGAAGAAGATGAATGGCTTCAGCTTCTGTGGGCAGTGAGACGAGCCCGTCATCCACATAGAAATTACGCTCTATGAAGTGCCCAGCAGCAGTGTCATACTCCTGTTCACACTCTCGGGCAGCTCGTCTCAGTCCATATGTCGCCACGGCAGGAGAAGGGCTGTTGCCGAAGACATGGACTTTCATACGGTATTCTATTATGTCCTTTGTCAGATCATTGTCACGATGCCATAAGAACCTCAAATAATCTCTGTGGTCCTCTCTCATCATGAAACAGTGAAACATCTGTTGGATGTCTGCTGTTATGGCCACTAGCTCCTTCCTGAAGCGGATCAGGACACCTAACAGGCTGTTATTTAAGTCTGGCCCGGTAAGCAGAACATCGTTAAGAGAAACACCATAATGTTGTGCACTGGAGTCGAAAACAATCCTGATCTGATCAGGCTTCTTTGGGTGATATACGCCAAATGTCGGTAAGTACCAACATTCTTGATCCTCTCGAAGTGGTGGTGCAACCTCAGCATGATCATTGTCGAAGATTTTCTGCATGAAGCCTATAAATTGTTCCTTCATTGTAGGTTTCTTCTCCAAAGTGCGGCGCAGAGAGGAAAGACGACTGAGAGCCTGTTGCTTATTATTAGGAAGGCGTGGCCGGGCGTGTCTGAAGGGTAAAGGTGCGACCCAGCTGTTGGCCTCATCTTTATACATGTGTTCATCCATAATTTTCAGAAATTTCACATCTTCTATAGAAAGAGCGAGTTTGTTGTCATCTTTAGTTTTCTGAAAGACAAGTTTTTTCTTTAGCTCTGTTTGTCTGTGTGTGAGAGATTTCTTTAATTTGTATGTGACTAGGGCATGGAGTGAATAATGAAGGGCGTCCATTTTCCAGCACATTAGTCTTTGCACTGTAGACATTTGGCTTATGGGCATTTCCCAGGCACATCTCCCCTACTAAGACCCAGCCAAGATCTAGCCTCAGAGCAAAGGGGGCGTCATTAGGCCCATTGATATGTTGTCTGACCTTATGTGCTCTGAGCACGTCTCTGCCTAGTAGTAGGAGGATGTGAGCATTTGGATCTATCTGTGGGATTTGTAATGCGATAGACTTTAAGTGTGGATGTTGCAGGGCCACTTCGGTTGTCGGTATTTCAGCCCTGTTATCAGGTATCTCATTGCATTCAATCAGAGTGGGGAGTGCAAAGCTGTTACCACCACTAATTGGTTCTATATGAAAACCTTCAGCTCTTCTGCCGCATGTATCCACTACGCCAGCACAGGTCTTCAAGGAGTATGGAGCTTCGGTGTCATAAACACCAAAAAGATAAAAAAATTCAGACCTTGCCAATGACCTGTTGCTCTGATCATCGAGCATAGCGTACATTCTTGCAGCCATTTCAGGTTTCCCGTGTGGATAGACTTTAACGAGACAAATTTTGGCACATGACCTCCCAGCGCGGCCTTCTCCACAGACCTCCATGCAGTTTGCGCTGACATTGGTAGGTTGATTTTGTTCTTCTCCCTCCCCGCCATCCTTTACATAAGGCACGGCAGTCTGTGATGACCAGGGGGGTGGGCCTGGATGCAGAGCACTGATATGACTTCCACTGTCACACTCCACACATTTCAGAATAGTTTTACACTGTTTTGCTAGATGAGAGTTAGAAGCGCAGCACTTAAAGCATATGCCTTGCTCTTTTAGAAATGCTTTTCTTTCATCTAAAGCCTCTGACATTGTGGTCTCTTTTGAATTTAGACCCTTAGTATATCCACTTTTCTTGTAGCCCAAAGGGCAGCTTCTCCACAATGGGGTTAATGCCACGGGCTGTGTCTAGCACTGTGAGCCCTGGTAGATATCCATCTTCCTTTGCGGAGAGTAGCTCCATTAAAAGATCCCCTAACTCTCTTAGTTTATGGTAGTCCCTATTAGAAATGTGGGGAAAGTTGTCTAGTTTCTTTAGAAGAGCCTGCTCAATAGCTTCCGGAGAGCAGTAGACTTCCTCCAGCCGTGCCCAGACCATTTGCAGGGCAGCAATGGGATTCCCTATGTGGACCGAAGCCGTTTGACATAGTTGGAGGATTCTTTGCCCAGCCATTTTGTAAGCAGATCTAACTCTTCGCTTGCAGATAGCTTCAGGTCATTGATGGTATTTAAGAAGGATGACCTCCATGCCCTGTATGACTCTGGACAATCGTCAAATTGTTTTAGGCCTGTGCTGACAATTTCCCTGCGTGCCAGATATCTAGCCATATTTATCATGTCGTCAGGTGGACGTTGCTTAATTAGTGGCGGCGTGGGTATGTAGGGAGAATACGGAAATCCATTTGATCCTAGTGGGATGTCAGGTTGTGGTTTGTAATGTGCTTTCTCTCTGTTAACAGCCTTGTAGAAGGACTAAAATCTTGTGTGTGTAAGTGTGAAAATGGGTTCTGGTATGATCCCTGCGGCTGCTGTGGTATTTTAGAACTATGAATGTATCCTCCTGTAGTGAGTGGTGGCTCTCCATGTCCTATGCGGGCCTCAGGCACATAATGTTTGGTAGCACTGACTGGCTCTGTATCTGGGGTTGTCATGGATAATGTGTGTACATAGTCTCTTGTACGCTCCTCTACACTCTCTGAAGAGAATGGCTCTCCTAGGCCACTGCAACCATCTTGGCTTATTATATGTGGTGCTGAGGATTCCTCATTTGCCAATTCTGCTGCAGCTTCCAGCACTTCAGCCTCTGCTATTGCAGCAGCAGCCTCTTTTTCCAGACTAAGGGCCTCTAGATTTGCTTCCAGTCTAGCTTTGTCTACTTTCATTGCAACCTCTTTCTCTGCAAAGGCTGCACGAGCTTTAGCCGCTTCCGCTTTGGCGCGGGCTGCTGCTGCTGCAGACGATTTTGGTGCTCTTGAACAGCCAGAGTGATGTGATTGTTTGTCTGACATACCTCCGTTGTTGTGTTAGTTTACCTCTTTGAGAGACGTCCTTTTACTGTACTGTCCTCCCTGTGTGTATCGAACACAATTTGACAGCCTTCAAGAAAACTCGCGAGTCAGGTTTTAGCCTCCAAGCTCCGGTTTTAATGAATAATGAGTAAAACTGAAAATGATACAAAACATATGTATTCAATATTCAATATCTGAAGAAATATACGATTAAACAGATGAAAAAGTATCCATCAGTAGCTGATCAGTAGACACATAGAAGGCAGCATGGTTTTATCAAATAAAGATAGATTTATCAGAAATTACCAAATAATGTCACTAAATTTACAATCTACTTTAAGTAAGCAATTATTAAACTTACGGACGATGCTTTTCAAAGGCTTTAACATACAGGATGTAGAAAGATGATAATTCAGCAAATAACTCAAAATGTGCTGCTGCTTATCAAGATGGTTGTCCTGGTTGCTATGGCTGTCATAAATCAAACAATACAGCATACTGTAGCTGTCATAGCGACTGCACATCAGAAAGAACCACTAGATGGCACTAAACTGCCTATACTAACTAACTAAAATTGGCAGAGGCAGAACAGGAGTTAATGGAGAGATAAAAAATATTTTTTGGTCCAGTTTGAATTGTGCCACGAATTTCACATATGATGTGTGTGAATTTAAAAGATAATTTTTCACGTCAAGAAAGTACTGTTGTTCGATAGACTTCAAAAGTTATGTTGGTTTTGTGCGAATCCACTCAGTGGACTACATCTCTCGTCTCAAACGATGTACGTCACCAACGTAATGAAACGATAAGAGCTGTTATGCTAGTTAACGGTTGCATCTTGCTGCCTGCTATGTCACTTATGTCACCTATGTCACAGTATGTAAGCTAATGTACAGTCTATGGACGAATACAACTTACCTGATGTGTTTAATCCTCTGACTCATAATATTTTCTTCGGCAAAGAAAGCCCAATTAAGACCTGTTGCTGGTATGCTTGTACAATCTAGTGTGGCTGTGAATGAGCTAACGTCACTAGCGCGACTGATGGGTTTGTAGTCGTTGGAATTACGATCTTTCACAATGTTGTAATTCAATAGAAACAAACTGCAAATGTCTTTACATGAAAAATTGTCTTTAAAATTGACAAACATCATATGGGTAATTCAAGGCACACGTCAACCGGGACCAGAAAATAATTTCTTTTTCGCCATAGACTGCCGTTCAAAATTTTTTGAAAGATAGGTCCCATGGAGGCAAACGGAAGGGGCAGGACTTCGCCACTCTATAGCGTCACATGGTGTAATATTTAAGCCAGTGAACTAATTAGCTACCTAGTTAGCCTACTTTATTTACTAGTGAATAATTTCTTTTTCGCCATAGACTGCCGTTCAAAATTTTTTGAAAGATAGGTCCCATGGAGGCAAACGGAAGGGGCAGGACTTCGCCACTCTATAGCGTCACATGGTGTAATATTTAAGCCAGTGAACTAATTAGCTACCTAGTTAGCCTACTTTATTTACTAGTGTGTAGGCTACATAGACAGTAAAGGTAGGCTACTGTACACTGTTTAGCGATTAATGGCTAGCAATTAGCATCGTGGCTAACGACTTAGCCTTTTTCTTTGTTGCTTCTTATAGGAGTCGGGGAAGGAGAGATAAACACATCAGGTAAGTTGTATTCGTCCATAGACTGTACATTAGCTTACATACTGTGACATAGGTGACATAAGTGACATAGCAGGCAGCAAGATGCAACCGTTAACTAGCATAACAGCTCTTATCGTTTCATTACGTTGGTGACGTACATCGTTTGAGACGAGAGATGTAGTCCACTGAGTGGATTCGCACAAAACCAACATAACTTTTGAAGTCTATCGAACAACAGTACTTTCTTGACGTGAAAAATTATCTTTTAAATTCTTTAAATTGTATGTTGTATTCCAGGTGTGTCATTCATTTCGATTGGTTTGTTGATTTGTGGTGTTTCTGTTAGTGTGATCCTAGCAAGTTAGTTCATTTCCCTTTTATGCTAGCTTCCGCTAGCTAGAGAGATAACTACACTGTGTCTGAATGGGAGGCTAGGCTAGGTTTTGACTTTGTTGCCTGATGCTACGTTTATAAGGTGACGATGAAAAGAGAAGACGCAGAAGTGCCGTCTCGTCTTCATTTTTTTATTTGCGTTTAGACGAGCATTCTCAGGGGGAAATCTTTGTTTATATGAAGACGCAAGAGTATGTGACATTCGATTGGATATGCATTCCAGAGCGCTGGGTGGTGGTGTGATAGAACCCCGGTACGTCACGCGCAGACATTCTAATTTGACAGTTTAGCCAGAGAGGTAATCAAGGATCTTTGGTTTAGCCGTTTAGACGGAGACGCAACCCGGGTCGTCTTCGAAATTCTACACTCTGGAAGGAGTCTTCAGATTTTTGCGTCTTCAAGCCCCGATGGCGGGGTCGCCGTGTAAATGAAAGGCACTTATGATAAAACATTTTGTCGTCTTCCTTCGCAATCGTTCTCATATAAACGGCCCCTTAAAATTACTCCCTAAACCCTAGCGGTTTATATGGGAAGCTTAAAAATGTTTCTATTTCACTTTATTTCATGTTTAAATTGTAATTGAGTTACCTGCCCTGTTTCTGTCACCCTGGGGAAGAGGAGTTGGGGAAGGAGAGATTAACACCAGAGAATGTCTAATAGGAAGAGAATTGGCACCAAAGATAATGAATGCGTAGCAAGATGGGTCGTCCTAGTTCATGTCTATGAGGGCAAAGTGGAGTTCAGTCAAAGACGGGCTCTGGTTTAGTTCCCGCCTGCACAGGGGCGTGTCACTGACGTATGACTTACGTTTGAACGCCTCGGTTCCACGCCAGACAAGCCGGAGTACAAAATAAACTTGGTGTACACCTTCATTAATGTTGATTTTCTATTACTATTACGACATTCTACTGAAATAGGGAGGAGGGTTTGGAGATCATGATACCGTGTCCGAAATGTGCATCCATTGCTCAGAAAATAAGGCTTTGACAAATTCTGGGAAATTCTTGGATTCTGCCATAGACCTCAATGTTAAAAAGAGAGCCTGATCACTGCATAAATGTGCGGGGGCGTGTACTGCTACCCTATTTGCATAAATTTCCAGGGACAGGAAATGGCCTCTCATGAAGTATCTTCGTAATCAACCATCTTTGTTGGCACTGTCTGGTTACTTCTGGTTTCTGGACTGGTTGCAGTTCCTCCTCAGATTCAACTTGAGGGCGCTCGCAGGTGAGTGCAGAATGCATGGAGGTCTATGGAGCTTTACCCCTCAATATCCACTTTTCTCTGGGGATATAATTTTTGGAGTAGTAATTTGAATGTTGCATTCGCTAGGAGAGGCAAAGATACACACTGTTGATTGTTATATTTTTTGAAGTCCCGTAAGTCTTCTAAAAAGCCTTTCAAATATGTCAATGACGTCATTCATTAGCACAATGCTAGCGTGATATGGGCAACAACGACCCAACCTGTTATTACATTAATACACAGGATTAGATGTTAAAATCCCTTGTGCCAAAATCCAAGGTAAAAACACATTCAGAAGCCCCTGCTCAAGTTTAACTTTAAAAAAGCACACTACCCACAAATCCGCCAACAAATGGTCACAAACACAATACAAATGGCCCATCCAACAGCAGTATATAGCATGCGGCATGTCACTGGGGTTATCAAGTGGGCACCCTCATTCACCGATGTTTCGTTAAGTTAGGCCCACGACACCTCATGAAGGCTTAACAGTGAAACCAGCGTCCTGGAGACACTCACCTCCATGCTGCCACCATATTACCACATTGAAATATCCAATACCCAAAATTCTCTTAACCAGCCCGTTCCGTCCCGTTGATGTGGACTGAACCATAGCCATAAAAACCTTGGCCAACCAACCATCAACCTAGGCACAGCCCATCACAAACAAAAGAAGTTACACAAAACAAATTAGCCAGTTAGGTTAGCCAGTTAGCTTAGGCCCCATCGCAAACACAAAACAAATTAGCCAGTTATGATCAGAAAGACCCATGGACAGTGGCTACCTGACTAATCATCGCTACCACCTGTTAAACTGCTCCCAACTTCTGAAACGCAGATAACGTAGCCTATAGAACAACTAAATAGCCATCAAGGAAAAC
This sequence comes from Alosa sapidissima, assembly GCF_018492685.1. Lineage (NCBI taxonomy): Eukaryota > Metazoa > Chordata > Actinopteri > Clupeiformes > Clupeidae > Alosa > Alosa sapidissima. The sequence continues at coordinate 13,391,709 of NC_055962.1, forward strand.
ACAGCAACTCATATGCGTGGCGCCTACACGATAACCACACAATTGCTTAATTTAGCCTAACAGTGTGGCGCAGTGGTAAGATAGCCTTCCACAAAAAGGTCACAGAAAGTGCACCTCACATATGCCTACTCCATAAAAAAGCAGCCTGTAACTCACCCATTAGAAGTTCACTCTACGGGCCCTCTGTTCAGAGTCATTGCTCATTGATGATATATCATTGCCGTATATCCAACTGCCTGGCTCTGCTGTTCTTTATGAAGATTAGCCTATAGCCAATCCACTCAATCGTTCTAATCCCATGCTAGCCTACTCCTTAGGTAGGACTTAAAGGAACCATATGTAAGAAATGTATTTCAATTAATCATAAAATGGCCCTGATATGTCATTAGACATTAAGAAATCATATTAATTCCAAATACTTATATCAGTGACAACAATAGTCCGGCTATTGTCATTTAAAAAGTAAAGTTGCAGCCCTCAACTGATGTTGATGTTGTGTTTTGTCATGTCATGTTGTGTTTTGGCCTGATGCGCCACCCTCTACCTATCTACTAATCACAAAGTCAGTAGTGTTTTGGCATCCGGGTTGGCAACCTCGAGTCAGGGGGGAGGGGGAGTGGATACACTGCTCTACAGTAATTTGAAGTGTTTGTGTTAAAGTGTTTGCAGTACCAGTTTTGGCCACAATCTTACATACAGTATGGTTCCTTTAACGTCAGAATTGCTAGCATCAACGCCAGCAGCAACATTTGAGGTGTTTTTTTGTTTTTTTTAGTTTCATTTATTTGGATTTAGTGATCTAGATGAGATCACTAAATCCAAATAAGATGTTCTCGAAAAAATCCAAATAAGATGTTCTCGTCTTTCTTTTCTCTTCTGTGTGCCACTTTTATGCTTACTAATTGCTGATTGCATTGCTGATTATTATAACTAAAGTACAACACATCCAGAAGTAGCCTAGCCTCACAAAGTAATGTAGGCCTAATCACGAATGACAGGAAGTAAGATCATTGGGATAAACACATTTCCCCCATTCCCAGCAGGCCTTGTTCCTTTGTAAAAATGGACAATAAATAAAGAAATTTAAGTTGCAGGTATTTTTTTTCTATTTCTAACTTATATTGTAGCTTATGTTGTAACATCTGAACGTCAACACAAGAGTGGTATAAATAGCTGTCAATCCTGATCAAAGAATATAATATGTGAGAAAAAAATATTGATATCCGAGAACTGCCGACGCAAACACAGTTCAAGTTCAATATTGCGTGATGAGCCCGAGTACTATCGGGAGGGGGCACATATCGGGGCCGTGGAAGTGGGCCCCCCTTCGCGCCTGGGCCCCGGTGCACCGCCGGTAGCTACGCCCCTGAGTGTAGCACTGTAGCTCTAACTGTCGGCTGCAGCAACTCGAGCGAGGCAGAACCGATTTTTTTTGTACCGACAGTACTCAGTGACCTCGAGAAACAGAGATCTGTGTTCAATTCAATTCAATTCAACTTTATTTCGCCATGTATACAGAGATACTAGGAATTTGATTTGGTCTTCTCCATGCAGGCAACACAAAGTGCAACAGAAAAACAAAAATAAAGACAAAAAAAAAACACAATACAAGGACAGACAGGACCATTATGAGCAATAAATGAATAGGAATGTAAATAAGTATAAGTATATATACTCTTCTGATCTTGTGAGGGACATTTGGTAAATAGTGGAAATAGTGCTGTATTAAATAAAAATAAAGTGCAAGTGTGAAACCTAAATAACAATATGTTAGTGACTGTTTTAAATGGGGGGAGTTGCACAATATTTTAATGTGGTATGGCATCTTCATGCTACATAGACACATCCATGATATGCCACAGTTTCTTAAAGGTTGTTCTAGGGCTGCGATGTCCTCTGACTGTGTGGATTGTGATTTCAGTGATTTTCTTCAACGTGCTTCCCATCCACTCTATTTTCTCTTTCCAGCATGTATGATTACATTCTGATCTGGGTAGACAAATGTGCTGGGTAGCTTAGTACCTCCTTGACTCCATGATATGTACCTACCTTCCCTGATTAAAGTGAGAATCTATCTCTCTTTCTCTATCTATCTCACTCACTCACTCACTCACTCACACACACACACAGAGAGAGAGAGAGATAAATAGAGAGAGCACTTGGCTACAGAGCATAGCCTCTTGCCCTCTATAATTATACATTACCCAATTACCCAGTCTGAATGCCTGTGCGCACAGATGGGAACCATGGAAAGTAAAAGTCCTATTTGTTCTATCTGATTGATTCTAATGCTGCATGCCAGACAACTCAGAAATTGGAGGTTCCCACTTTATAGTCGGGGAGATCGACTTGCCCTGAGTTTTTACTGAGTTGTCCCAAACCGTCTGCAATATCCCCAATTACCGTAATTCTTCTGCCAGGTAAATGAGCTGATTACTAAAATCACCTGTTTGAAGGGCACAGGTACAGGGGACAATATAGGAGTTTTGCATTCCAGGGGCTTTCCCTCCTCTACCCTCCTTAGGTCGACTGGACCTGATGGTTTGGCTGCATTCCAGGTTCCCCCAGAACCTTTGTACAGTACGTCCACACAAGTGTGTTTCTTAGTCACAACCATGAAGGATCTGTCTTACCCCCCACAGTAATCAAAAAAGAAAACAGGGTTGACTTCAGTTCATTCGGATCACCACACTTCACCCTGATTCCATTATTCTTCCTCCAGTTGGCTCCAAATAAGGTGTGAGAACACAATTTCCTTCCAAGACCCACTGTCACCATGAGTTCCACGCCATTCCAGACAAACCCTTTCTTTCCAGGAAAACCAATTCATTCTGAGGAACATTTAAAGACACTCGATTTCAAAGAATGTAAGCCAATTATCTGCCATTTGACCCCCCCCCCCCCCCAAAAAAAAAAAACAGCCGTATTCCAAACCACTGCCCCTTCACTGCCCCTTAATTGGGTATTTGGATTATATGATGCACAGCTAGAATTCCATTGCATTTTCCATCTTTTGACAAAAAACAATCACCTACACTGGTTCCAGGCATACAAAAACATTACATTCGTGGCCAGCTTTATTCTCCGTCTCAGAGGGTGATATGAGCTATGGATCCTTTTTTGGATTTTGCAGGAAAATTCATCAGGATGCTCTCTCACCTCTCCATGCCCAATGAAATTGAAGTGTATTTGTCTCATGTCCAGATGTGCATAGGGTACGTAAGGTTTTGAACTTATTTGTACTGCCCAAGGGTTAGGGTTAGGTGGTGGTTAGGGCTAGAGAAGGTGATGTTTCACAAACACCTTTGTTGTATTTATAATACAATGATATGCAATAAGGTTAAGACATCAATGTTCCCTCCATAATATTTTAGGTTGCTACTGTAGGTTGCTTCAGCTATGTTATGTCTTAGATCAGGGATGTCAAAGTCAAATACATTAGAGGGCCAAAAAAACAAATTTGCTACAAGCCGAGGGCCGGACTGGTTCAATGTTTATTAAAACATATTAAAATGACTGCACGTAACCTATTGAACCAAGACGTGTACTGTATTTTATTTAATGATTAAATGAATAATGACTGTGACTGAAGTGCGGGCAAAGTTTGCACAGAAATGTACGATTTTCCCATCCTCACCAACCTTGTCATAAAACTTGTTTAAATGATCATACAGTACGATGCCTCCTTGCTGCTTTGTCGTCTACATCAGCCTTTCTCAAACTTCTTTGACCTGAGGCCCAGTCAAGGCATACTTTGGGGTCATAGGGCCCACCTACACGAACCCACCCCCTCCTCCCACCCCCCATCGAATTATCATAATGATATCACAATTATTATTATTTTTATACTATATTGCTATACATGCACTTCAAAACAGTCAATGTTTAAAGTGCTAAGATTGTTCACAAAAGTTTGTGAAAACACGCACATCAGAGTACTGCTTTACTAATGTAAAATATAATTAGGCCTACAATAGTTTCATTGTTTTTGCATTGTTGCATGAGAAATACTTCTCAAAACAACAGCAGTTATATGGGTGCTGTTGTTTTGGGATGTTTCCCTCATGCAAGCATCATACACTGATAGAATATTTATATGCTAATACATTTAATTTGAATGCCTGAATGTAAGGATTCAGGAAACACAATACCAGCTTTTGTGAATGGTAAATGGCGGATCAGATCATGCGTAAATCACTGATCTGGAGATCTTTAACTATCTTTAACTAAGACTAATTAATAGCTTATGGCTGACTTTAATACTTAATGCCAAATATAGTCTGTGCTCTGTTTTTTATGGAAGTTGCATAAATCCACGTCGTTCTATTAAATGTTGTTTCATAATTAAATAGCCTTCCAATAGGTTGAAGCTTAGCTTTGCTACTAACGTGCACACGCATGCATTGAATAAACGCCCATACCACGACTTACAGCGGGGAAAATAAGTATTGAACACGTCAACATTTTTTTCAGTAAGTATACTTCCAATGAGGCTATTTGCATGAAATTCAATTCTTTTAAACAGATAGTCCTTTAATATTGAAGATTTCAGGGGTCCCTCTTGTGAATCCTGATCTTTAGTTAACTTCCAAAACTGTTCAATTGAATTGAAGTCAGGGCCTTGATTTCCTTTCTCTGAAACCAATTGAGAGTTTCCTTTGCTGAATGGTTTGGATCATTGTCCTGCTGGAAGGTCTAGCCATGTCTCATCCTCATCATCCTGGTGGATGTAAAGATTCTCCCAGAACAGAATGACTCCATTCATCATTCCTTCAATTGTATGAAGTCTGCTAGTACCATGAGATGAAAAACAGCCCACACCATGATGCCACCACCTCCAAACCTCACTGTTGGTAGGGTATTTTTAGGGTGATGCATAGTGCCATTTCTCCTCCAAATATGGTGTGTAGTATGACATCCGAAAAGTAAAATTTTTAACCACAATACATTCTCTCAGTATTTCATAGGATTGTTCAAATGTTGTGTAGCAAACTTTCAACGAGCTTTGACATGTTTTTCTTCAGCAATAGAGTTATGCGGGATGAGCGTGCATAGAGGCCATGACGGTGGAGTGCATTACCTATGATTTTCTCTGTAACAATTGTACCTGCTGCCTCCAAATCTTTCTGGAGCTTTCTCAGAGTGGTCCTTGGCTCTTGGGCTACTCTTCTGACTATCCTTCTGACTTCCTGGTCAGAAATCTTGCAAGGAGATCCTGTGCATGGCCAGTTGATGATGTAGTGATGTTCCTTCCACTTGCAAATAATGGCTCCAATACTGCTTGCTGGATGATTCTGAAGTTTTGAAGTGCATCTGTAACCAGTTCCATTAATATGTTTTGCAACAATAAGGTTGCAAAGATCTTGGGAGGGCTCTTTGCTTTTACCCATCATGAAATGTTTCTTGTGAGACACCTTGCTAACAAAAAAAACTTTTTATAGCCCACCAGTATGTACTAACCCAGCTTATATCAATTTGTACAGATAGGAGGGAAAATGTCTCTCACTACTTATAGATTTCAGTTTGTTCCTTGCCATTCTTTGTGTTTGTGTACTGCTTTTTCTTAGCGTGTTCAATACTTTTTCCCTGTGCCATTCCACTTTTTTACTCATAACACTACTTTTAGACATTAATGTTTGGATTTTTATATATGTGTGGATTACCTAAGTTAATACTAATGTCCGGTGAAAATTTCATGTGAATAGCCTCACTGGAAGTATACTTACTGAAAAAAATGTTGACGTGTTCAATACTTATTTTCCCCGCTCTAAATACACATGTGGTATTCTTTATATTCGCATGAAACATCCTTATCTCTGTAATACTGTATATGCTGTTTAATAAGCAAGGCTTTCTAGCCTTTGGGGACGTGTGGATGTGCTTTTAAATGCGAGTCAAATCAGCAATTCAGCTTTAATTCTCCCCCTACAACCATTACTACATCCTGTCTTTAAGCAACTACACATCTGCACAAAGCTATGAACAACTTACAGACTATAAAACATCCACATTATAGGATGTATTGATGCTATGCCATAGTGCTGCTGCCTATAGAACATGGTTGTATGTTTCTCATGGCAAATCTCTTAATTCACTGATAAGGACACACCGACCATGCAAACACATTTATTTTATCACACTTTGAAATGTCTCAAAAATGGGGAAAACTGGATTTTGTATTAATCCCTGGAAAACATATTTCCACAAGGGGTAATCCTCGTGATAAGATATTGCCTATTGCCTTCTTCTTGCCTTCCTCTCTGACAGCCACAGCTGAGCTCAGATGATGGTCGCTCATTACCATTTGCCTGAGTCGTGTCCATGGATAATTCACATTTTTGTACATAAAACAACATGTAAATTATTCAAAGGGCAGAAGGAACAAGGATTTATTCATATTTCATTTTTCACTCTGAAGTGTCACCAGTACCGTTTTAAATTGTGGATGGCAGAGGCGTCTTTCTTTCTTTGTCATCATTGAGATGTTAAGAATTAATTTGCAAGTTATATGTAAAAACACCATCTTGCAGCTGATTCTTCTTGGCTGTTCATGTTAAATTATAATGCATTATAAGTTATGGAGGGATTAATTAGCTTTGGCCTTGAATTTGTCTCTTATTTTCATGCCTGAAATGTTCTGGACAGGTACAGTAGGCTACTCATCATGATACATGTAAACTAATAAACCAGTCATGATCTGACTCTGAAAATGCACATAGCATGCACCGCACAAACTGTATGTCAAAGGAAGTTATGTAAATCTCTTCACACCGGGATACTGTACTGCATGTTTTATGGCACTCGGCGGTTTGCACCGTTGGTCTAGGGGGACTCTGCTGGCATGAAATCATGGCATGTTCAAAAATGGGCAATTCTACAAAGACTTTTTTTTTCTAACCTGGGCAGTGAAGTCGGACTAACCGTGTCACCTAATAAGGCCTACTGGGACAGGTTCTGGGTCACTACCAAATGCCACGATGTGACGGTGATGGTCCATTGAATGAATGGTGTCAGCACTGCCCAACATGGGGAGTCATGAATTATCATGAGTCAAACTTATATCACTGACAACAGTAGTCTGGCCAGGATATTGTCATTTAAAAAAGTGAAGTTGCAGCCCTCAACTGATGTTGATGTTGTGTTTTGTCATGTCATGTTGTGTTTTGGCCAGGGGCCCATTGCACAAAACTAGATAAGGGATTAAGCCGGGATATCTTGGTGAAGTTCCAGGATCTATTTAATCTCATCCTTTATCTCAGTCAGCAGTCACCACAAACGGAAACCAATAGTTATTTCACTGCCCACTACACATTGTTATAACATATAACTAGACACATTTTCATTATTTAAACGTTTGTGATCAATAATTAACTTTTACATACATTACTCGGCATTCCCGACCTGTCATGCTACAATGTGACGCCACGGGAGCGCCGTAACCATTTTGCGCGAGGTGGTCACGACACTAGTTGCAATATTCTCCTAAACAGAGGTGTTGCTGTTGTAAAAAGGCTATCGCTGCCTACTTTACACCGTAGAAAAAGCAATGAAGCCGCTCTAGTTGCCATGGTGAATCTGTGATCGGTGGCGGGGTCTATTTGAGGGAGCCGCGAGCGCGCAATTATCCAGAATAGGTTTCTCCTGGCTTGATGAATCCTTGTCTGCTCATTCTGGCTTGGTCTTTGTGCAACCAATTAAGCCTGTACGCTCTTGTTTTGGATTCATTAAGCACAGCTCAGTAACTTGTCCCGGATGTCTTAATTCTGCTTTTGTGCAACGGGCCCCAGATGTGTCACCCTCCACCTATCCACTAATCACAAAGTCAGTAGTGTTTTGGCATCCGGGTTGGCAACCTCGAGTCAGGGGGGAGGGGGAGGGGATACAGCCCTCTACAGTAATTTGAAAGTGATTGCAGTACCAGTTTTGGCCACAATCTTACATATGGTTCCTTTAAGCAAGATCACAAGCAATGCAGTGATTGTAATGTTGGATGTAGTATTCATTAGTCATATTCCCTCCAGGATTTAACCTCTGTGTAGTAGGCTGTAGACCACCCCCCACCCCTTTTGCGCGCACACACACACACACACACACACCTGGAGGAACTGTAGCTCAACTCTGCAAAATGCAATGCAATGCAAAGCAAAAGAACAAAACATAATATGTGCCCTATACAGTAACTACAATGTTCTTATGAAAAATGTTTTTTATTATTTTATTTTACAAAATCAAGCAGTTACCTGTATGCACGAATAAGTGGAATACTACCTTCTGAAAAAAATAATGAGTTTTGTGTTATAGTGATGTTTAGACAAAGCCTCATCTTTACACAAATACACACAAACACACACACACACACACACACACACACACACACACACACACACAGAGAGAGAGAGAGAGAGAGATGAGACTTAAAGATCTTAAAATAACAGAAAGAAAATTAAACATCACTGCACTTTACCATCTCAAATGGAAACTGGAAATGATCAATATTTTATTTTTAAAGATTCAATGGCATCTGCGCCTTAAGTTTGTGATGATGTTTTGCCTGGTGCGTGAACTCCAAAAGTTGAGTGTCAAAGTAGAAAGAACAGAGGCGCACTCAAGGGCTTGATACTCATACAATTTGTATTGGAAACCGAGATTTCAACAATGAGTCTTAGGACAAAACTGGAAAACAAACGTTTTGGGCTTAGCCCATTATCAATGTCTCCAATATAAAACTCGTCACAGGGCGTTCAGGTTTTTTATAGAAGTGATGTGTTAATTACCGTAATACTGAATGTCATCACAAAAGACATAAAAATATAAAATACACCAAAAACAAAAAACAAACAACCATATGTGCAATAATCATTAAAAATATACAGACATAATGTATACATATCTGAATTCAAGACAGCAGTATACACAATAATACAAGTTCCACATATCCACTCATTGTTGAAATCTCGGTTTCCAATACAAATCATATGAGTATTAAGCCCTTGAGTGTGCCTCTGTTCTTTCTACTTTTAAAGATTCACAGGGAAAAAAATCACATAAACTGAATCAATCCTCTCAGAGCTGTCAGAATCAAAACTTTCACAGTTTCACTGAGAGCTGATCAAAATCGCATCTGAAGTGTTTGTGTTTTTAATGTGGTTTTATGAATATTTGACTAATTCTCTGGTGACACACTTGGAATCAAACAATGTTATTTCCCAGAATGGGCCCATAAACAATAACAAACCAACCTACCGATAAGCTCCGGAACAAATACTTGAAAGGCAACAGAAAAGCAAAGGATTATTGGCTTGACCCCTTCAGCCTACTAGGCCTATAGTTTAGGTAGATATGTTTGTTATGGTTTTGATTTCCCCCTATCTTGCACTTTATTTAATTTTTCAAATAAAAAAATAATAAACTAATCTGGCAGACTGGTAGACCTTTTGAAGTGATGAATGTGAACTCACATCATATCCAAGAATATGTTGGACCTTGTGAGTCGAGGTCCCTCAGCCTCCAAGAGCTAAACCTTTACGTACTGCAAACCTGGAGTCCATTTCAGGACCTTCAGAGTGCAGAGTGACCTTACTATTTACTAATGAAGCCCATATGTGCTTTGCTTTCATTATCCACCATAGCAGAAAAGGGTTGATGTCTGGTGCTCTCAAATCTCCACTCGAACAGCTGGATTAGGGGCAAATGATTGGAATGATTTCGAACATGGACCTGCACATTCGGACCATTTCACGGTATGTTTTTTTTTCTCTTCTCCAGAATATCCTCCTCTCCATGGAACTCTATGTCCCCCTCTGTGATGAAAGGAGGAGGATTTAGTAAAGCTAAACCAAGCTAACATCGGCTGAAAGCAATAAATTCCTCATTACCCCTGTGCAAATATCCCAGCGCTCGCTAAAGAAAAAAAAAGTCCAATAAATGAACATTCCGGCAGAGGTCACGGCATGGCACAGTATATGTGACGCTGAGATGAGTATCAGTTTGTGCTTCTGCATCTCTGCTGCTGGGCTCAGTAGTCATCAGAACACACCTAGTCATGCCCTGTGCAGTGCTCAGTAGTCATCAGTACACACCTAGTCATGCCCTGTGGAGTGCTCAGTAGTCATCAGAACACACCTAGTCATGCCCTGTGCAGTGCTCAGTAGTCATCAGTACACACCTAGTCATGCCCTGTGCAGTGCTCAGTAGTCATCAGTACACACCTAGTCATGCCCTGTGCAGTGCTCAGTAGTCATCAGAACACACCTAGTCATGCCCTGTGCAGTGCTCAGTAGTCATCAGAACACACCTATAGGAGGGTAGGCATGCCCTGTGCAGTGCTCAGTAGTCATCAGAACACACCTAGTCATGCCCTGTGCTGGGCTCAGTAGTCATCAGTACACACCTATAGGAGGGTAGGCATTCTCTGTGGAGTGCTCTAATTAAGCTCAAATATGCCACGGGTATGTGATTCCTCATATTAACCAAAAGTTACTGTACACCAAGTCCTGATGTAACTTGTGAAAAAGTTGTGTAAACGTGCCTGTACAGGCGACGATTGGCTCTTCATAAAGGTTGTAAATAAAGTGTTAAAAAAGTAGGAAAGGGAAGAAATTAGCGTCATTACAGACATGTCCTAGCCTGGAGAATCCAGACCCTGATAATCTAAAAAGATTAAGGGTCTGGCAAAGAGCAATGTAATGGCCCAACTCGAGGGGCGGCAACAAGCATGCATTTAAAAATCTCACTGCACGCAATTGGATAACACTAGACCATGTTTACTCTGAATGATTTCGGACTTCCACGCAATCGGATAACACTACGACCAATGTGTGCTGTCCTCCAACGTTGCAGCGCTGTTTAGCAGTTTAGCTGGTTCCCCAGGAATGCAAGGGGGAAAAGTAACGTGCATCATTGCTCTTTGCCAGAGTGTCCCCCAGAGACAATATCCAATTGTGCTCTCGCGAGAACTCTGGATTTCCAGGGTAGACATGTCCAGCTAACGCCAGCCAAATCCATTTGTCCATACCTGTAACCGCTGTTTAATTTGATTTTAGATTGGTCCAAGGTCTTTTATATATTTTTCCTCAAGGTTCTGCCTTGTGAATGAATGTGTTTGTATTGAAACAATCACACTGTGGCCTCTTTATGGTAGTGTACTGTGTGTTAGATTTTGTGTGTGTGTGTGTGTGTGTGTGTGTGTGTGTGTGTGTGTAGGCCTCGTCCATTGGGCACATAGATTCTAACCGAGGAGGACATTCCGGAGGTGATGCCTCACCCATCTCTACCAACCAGCCCATTCACAATTATATCTTCTTACTATAACAGAACCATGTATGTCTTTTCACTTGAGCACTGTTTCTCCTAACTAACAGGAACTTTATGCAAAACCTGTTATTTAACTATGTTTTATATAGTTCTATACATTGCATCTATCCTCTCTCTTTATTTATTTCCTGTGTAATAAAGCAATGTTTTTCGATTACTTTTATCTGTGTACATTATTTCATTGTGTGTACATGTGAATTTACCCATTAAATATAATAATAATATTAGATATTACTAACATTGGTATAGCCTTCAAAGACTCCGGCTATACCCGGGCTTCATCAATTTAATTTGGCCTTTTTTTGTTTGAACGTCAACAGAAGTGACGTTATTCAACATTGCTTAGAGCACCTTTAATTTATTAGTTATTTCCTGTCATTTGTGAAAATATTATTACTAAATTATTACTAATTCACATCTTCAACTAATATTAATATATTCAACTAATATTCAACTAATATTAAGTTTCATGGAGTATTATATTGAAATTGATTTCCAAAATGCCCCACATAGTCAATATGTTATGACCTGCACTTTGGATAAAATGCCATTGACACAGTGCAAGGCACTTAGACACACAGACTTCTCGAAATGAGTCTATGTTACTCAAATCAATGAGGCTGTGAGCATGTTGAGTAATGCAAATGTAGATAAGAATCATATACTGTTTCACTTGAGGTCAAATTAATTACTTTTCACATCTTTATTGTTCATTCTAAATTCCTGATATGGGTGCTAGAGCACTTGAAATAAGGAGGTGCTTCTACTAAGATGAATCCCCACAGAGATGATTTCCGTGCCGATAACAACACCTTCAGTGGAATATGTAATGTGCTGCTCTTAAACTGCGTTTTGAAGTTCATCTGAGGCATCAATAGCCTGGATACCAGTACTGTAGGGAAAATAAATTGAGCAGAAGTACGTAGACAGGCGGAGCCAGGCTTAGGCATCAACTCTTGAGAGGGCTACATCTTACTAGTCTTGCAACGTCGATCAGACATGGATGTACACTGCTGTAAGGACAAAGCTCTTTTATGTGCTTTCACATGAATGGGTTTTGGCTTATAGTGATGATCTCTTCTCTCGCTTTGATATGAAAACGTACTCTCCCTATTGCACTCAGAAGTTTGAATCATATCCAAAGAACTCTCCTTGTTGTATAATTTGCCATCAGATGACATAACAGATACAGTAGATAGATAGATAGATAGATAGATAGATAGACAAATAGATACTTTATTCCTCCCAAGGGAAATTGTACACTGTAAAAAATTGCTGTAATTTTACAGTAAAATCTTACTGGAAATTACTGTATATTTAACTTTACAGTAAAATGATGTAATGTGCAATGCATTATGGGTTATCATACAGTTTACAGTCCAGCATTGCAAATTTACAATAAGACCAACGAGATTCCACAACATTTTCCCGTAATTTCCTGATTTGTCAGGCTTTGTTGGCTATATGAAAACGAATTGTAGGCCTAACCAGAATGTGTAGCCTATTTATGTATTGCTTTATTTTAATCATATTAAAACCACTATTTTGCCTGTTAATTTACCCCATGCATATTTAGCTTCAGTTTTTTTTTCTTTGCAGTGGTGTTTGGTGTAGGTGTAGCTTGTGACATATCAGGAGGAGGCTGGATGAAGAAATGGGTAGATCAGCCTAACGCAAACTGCATACAGGAAGCTCCAAAAGATATAGTGATGTTGTCTTTTTTAGTTTTGAATTGTAATACAAATGATTTGTAATGCATTTTTGCATTTTAAACTTCTGCTGATAATGAGTGAAAGAGTGCTTAGGGCTTTCTGCAATCAAATGCACTGCGCCGAGGTCGTCTTGACAACCTCATACATTGTTGCAAATTGAGCAGAAACCACAACCACTTTCCCACGGTAAGACTAACAGAAGACACTACGAACACGTTGTGGGTAGAAGAGGAAGACACTACAGCGGTTCACAAAGAGATGTATTAGTAAGTACATTTTCATGACCACAGCCATAAAAAACTTTTCAAACGTTTGCAGTAGTGGGCTATATCCTCGAAAACACAAAATCTGTTCAAATAAAGTGCCAGCTTGTAGGTTGAATGACGATAAATTCTAAATTCTTGATGGCGCTAAATTCTAGTTGTCTTTGCTGCTAGCTAGCATGGGAAAGCCACGCACTCATGGTATATGTAAAAAAAAAACAACAAATATTAACATATTAGTAAAACTGTCAGCATTTCAGTGTTTTAAATCTTTAATTGCGGGTTTCGAACTGAAGCATTCGGTTGTTAGCCAAGGTTTGTGAAATGATAGGCTAGCTAGCACTTCTAACATATTAGGCTAGCATTACATATGATCTAACGTTAACGTTAGTGCCTTTCTAACACAACCGTTTGTTTCTGTTATTTTGCAGATTAACGTTAAATGGTTCGGTTCATCCTGAAACAAGCCGTGACAACCTTCCGTTCGTCCTGAAACAAGGTATGTTTCTTTGTAAGTTTTGTCAGCATGAGTTTAACAGCATACTGGGGTTTTGTAGACATACAAAGCAACATAAAAATACCCCAAACCAATCATTTACTTGTGGAGTTCCTGATTGTACACGGTCTTTCAGGAAATTTAGCGCTTGCAAGTCTCATATATACAGAGACCACAGGGACTATCATAGGATTACTAATGTTAGAGGTTTACAATTTAATTTATCAGACTCTATCACTTGCCACATTGAAGGTTGTCAGTCAGAGTTCCAAGACCTAAAAGGTCTCATTTCACATCTGAAGGGGCATATACAAGAGGGTAGAACAATTGGTTGTCCTTTTAGAGAATGTAGCAAAACATTCCATGTGAAATCCACATTTGCTTCTCATATATCTAGAACACATAAGAACACTTCAGCCGATCAACTTGTTACACTAGGGCCAGCCTTAGGTAGTGACCACACAGGTGAGACTAGTAGTCAGTCGTTTGACATTCACAATGATGGTGAAGAAAGCGAGTCAGGTGGGCAGCAGGATATATTTGATGTTGATGAAACACTCTACCTTAAAAATCTGGCACTGTTTTATTTGAAGCTTCAGGCTAAGCTGTTATTACCAGCTTCTGTAATTCAAACAATTTTTGAAGAATTCCAGGATGTTCATGATGTTGAACAATGCCATATGTTTGGAATATTAACTGAGAAGTTGACCTCGCTAGGCATGTCAGAAAGCACGATCAAACCAGTAATTGAAGAACTTAAAACAGAAAGTCTGCTAACACGCTTTAACTGCCTTTTCAAAACAGATCAACGGCGTAAGACCATCTTTAAAAACAGTTTCCAATATGTTGAACCATTACGAGTATATCTAGGTTTAACTGATGCAGGAAAAGTAGCCTATGCCCAATATGTTCCAATACAAGAAACACTTCTTGCTCTCTTTAAAAATGAGTCTATGAAGCAACAGTATGATGAAGTGCGTAATCGTGTGACTAATGGTGGTGTTATGCAGGACATTTGGGATGGAGAGGTTGTGTCCAAACACTTTTTATTCCAGTCTGACAGGTCATCTTTAGCTTTAATACTCTATCAAGATTCATTTGAGGTGGTGAATCCACTGGGATCAGGGAAAAAAAAGCACAAGGTGCTAGCTGTGTACCTAACCCTGGGTAATATTTCGCCATGGTACAGATCAAATATTGATCATATGCAGCTTGTTCTTTTGTGTAGAGAACAGGACTTCAAGACATTTGGACAGGAGTTAGTCTTCAGTCCTTTGATAAAGGATCTGAACAACTTGGAAGATAATGGCATTGTGAAAGATGGCAGTGTTCTTAGAGGTGGTCTGTGTGCCATAGCTGGAGACAATCTGGGCTCTCATAACATTGGAGGCTTTGTAGAAAATTTCAGTCGAAGTGAATATTTTTGTCGGTTCTGTGATATTAGCAGAAATGAATTTGAATCAAACCCTTTGTCAACTGCTACCTCCAGAACTGTTGAGAATTATCAAGAAACTCTGCAAAACTTTCAAAACAGAGAAAGAACTGACAAGAACAATGAAAAGGGTATCAAATATGATTCAATTTTTAATCAGCTTCAGTACTTTCATGTGTGTCTGCCTGGATTGCCGCCTTGCTTGGGTCATGATCTCTTTGAGGGTGTTGTTTCCTTTGATATGGCATTGTTGATTAATCAGTTAGTGGTTCAGGAAAAACATTTTACCCATTTAGAGTTAAACAGGGCAATTGATCACTTGCAGTTTCTTGGTAATGACGCTAATGATAAGCCACCAGAAATAAATTCAGGCAATGAAAAATTATCCGGACATGCTGTCCAGAACTGGTGCCTTTTAAGAGTGCTACCTTTGCTAGTGGGGAACAAATTACAGAGCCTGGCCGAGAGTAAGATATGGCATCTGGTTCTGCTCCTTCGAAAAATTGTTGCATACATATGTGCTCCTGCTATAACTGCAGATCAGGTGGCATATTTGCAAATTCTAATCGAAGAGTACATTTCTGACAGAGCTGAATCCTTTCCTCAGAAGCCCTTGAGACCAAAACACCACTACCTGTGCCATTATCCAGAGCTGATCTTGAAGTTTGGGCCACTAATACGTCTTTGGACCTTGAGGTTTGAGAGTAAACACACTTATTTTAAACAGTGTGCTCGAAAATTGCATAATTTCAAGAATTTGTGTTCCACCTTAGCAGAAAGGCATCAGCTTCTGCAAGCCTACTTGAGTGCAGGCAACATCTTTCCTCCTTTGATTCGCAATGACAAAGGAGATGAATTTCATTCGAATGATTACAACTCAGAAATTGTAACTGCAGTATCTCAATTCAATTTTTCTCCCAATAACACTTGTGCTACGAATGATGTCACCTTCAAAGGCACTAAGTACAGAAAGGGACTCCATGTGATCATTGGAAAGGAAGAGGATGTATTGCTTGTTGGGGAAATCAAACTGATTCTGATTCACACTCAGTCTGAAGTTTACTTTGTTGTAAAGAAATATCAGACACATCTGGAAGTTAATTTGGGTGTATATTCAGTGCATGACTTAGAACAGGGCTCCCACTTTGTTTGTCTTAGATATGAAGAACTGCTTGATTATTATCCCTTGCCAGTCTATAAAGTGAATGATATGTCAGTGCTCATCCTTCACCACTCTTTCCCTTCTTTATAGAGCCATGACTCAAGAAATAAAGGAGGCAATCCTGCAGGTATTACCTACATTAGCAGAGGATACCCTGTCTTTGCTGCTGACCAGACTTAACAGCATTGGCGTGGACCGCAAGTCGGATTTGCAATATGTGAAGGAGGAGGATCTGTCAGAACATCTTCGACCTATAGAATCGCGAAAACTGCTAAACAAATGGAGCACCGATGGTATTGTACTTTGCTTTGTTCTTATATTAGGAAATCACTCATATCTTGTTTACTATTGTAAAAAGTTTATTTTCAGCTAGGCCATAAGATGTATAGTTACATCCCCTGAGTGTGACAAGAAAAGAAAAAAACATAGTTCATTTAATTTTGACACCACAGTCTCTTGTTGTGTTACAATGCACTGTACTTCAGCTTTGCCCAGAGCTCTGTGGAATTGCCACAGCACTGCATAGGGAGAAAAGTGATGACATAGGGGCAGTCTCAGAAGTTTTTAGTTGTTTGTTGAGGTTGTATGGGTTCCATATTGTACATATGAATGTGAAAGTTGATTTATGTCTGTTTTTAAAATGCATATCTGACTTTCCAGGGCAGCTGAGGTGTGCTGAAAATTTACAAAGTGACAATTCACAATCAGACTCCACACGTAGTCCATGCAGACTGGATTCATCCTCCTCATCCTTCTCATCCAGCCCAACCAGCACAAATAGCAGCACCAGCACAGTCGACATAGACTCTTGGCCAGACTGTTTTAAAGTTCCTTGGGGCAAAATGCCTCATGCCATATCAATGGCTGTGCATTCACAAAAGCGCCCAGCTCCAAGAGACCGAAGAGAAATGGTCCGGATCATAGTAGATGAAATGAGGGTGATTGAAGCCAATCCTTCTAGATCTGATTGCTTTTCTGTTGCTAAGAAAATAGTTAGACAGTATCCCAAGAGCTTTGCCGATGTCTTGAAAGATGGCACTAAAATTGGAAGTGGATATGCTTCCCTTGTCAATCAGATTAAATCCAGGGTTGAACACCTGAATAGGGACAATGTTACAGCAAGACGCCGGAGAGGAAAAACACTGCCAAGCTCATCCACCACCAAGAGCACCAAAGGACCATCAGATCAATATGGGTGTATCAGTTGGCAGCCTGAGTGTCCTACTGGGGAAACTGAAGACAGCCTTAAGGGGAAAAAAGAACAAATGCAAGAGATGTTTTCAAGAGAAGGTCCAGTGGGGGGAGAGAGAGGATGTGTCGACCAGCTAATGCATGTTACATACTACCTGCAACGTAAGTCTATCAACGCAAGTCCACCTCACACAATTGCTGAGCTTAGAAAAGATTGGCCATATCTCTTCACTCAGAAAGGCCTCTACAGTCACTTTCAGCATCTTACAGACATACCCATCCTGGAAAAAATGGAGGGAGCAATTGCAGAAAAGGGAAAGATGATCCTCCAGTTTTATCGCCAAAAGCCAACAAACTCGGAGGTGAAGCAGGTCCTGTCCATGTTTGAGGCCAGTGGGTCTACCATAGTTGGACCTTGTGTTATCCTGTGCTTAATGGCACACTTCAAAGAGAACCCAGATGGACTACTGTTACAAGTTGATGTAAGTATACAATATTTCACTATATCTGTCTATGTATGTGTCTAGTTTGTCTATAATCAGTTGTGTAATGTTTTGTTTTGCTATTCTTCTGTTTCAGGAAACAGCCACTCCTGCAGACGTGGAGAGATTGCCTTTACCAGATGCTCCCAGATTAGTTATTCAAGGTAAGTGTTCCAATTTAGCTTTTTGGTAGTGGTAAAAAATTGAAAAGGGCAACATAAGACCATAATAAAACTTAAGAGGAAATGTATTATGTATGATATTTGTCCTTTGCTGGGTGTTTAATGTGGCAGATGTCAATTTTGTTTGTAGTCTGCAGTCCGAAAAAGACCCATAAATGAATCGGTGTGCCCAAACCTTTGACTGGTAGTGTGTGTGTGTGTGTGTGTGTGTGTGTGTGTGTGTGATTGTGTGTGTGTGTGAACATTTCTTATGTTCTTGGTTTCATTTCAGGGAACAAATTTGTTTCCAACAAATGGATGCTAACCATCGAAAAACAAGTGGTGATGACTCCACATTCAAGCTTCACTGCAGGCCTGGCCACTTTGTTTGCAACCTTATATACCTTCAATTTGGAGTACCAAGAGGAGGCTTCATGTGTCCTTGAATTCATCCAAAGGTATTATAATATGAAAAATATGATGACACAGCTTCTTGAGTGATAGCCTAGTGTTTGTTTTAAAGTCTTTTCTTAGAATTTTAATTAGGCCATGAGCTACGGGGCCTTACAATCACCCCCTCACCTCCCAAGGGAACCAACTTTTTTTTTGAAGGTCTGACCATGCTAAACATGAATTTGAATGTTAACATTGAACATTTTGGATTGAACTACCTGTTTCAGCCCCATGAATAGATTTACATTGAAAATCAATCTATTTTAATACATTGTTAATACATTAGAAGAACATCACTGTCCATGGCATAGAGGAAGGAGTGACATCTGTCTTTGCATGTTTAGTCACAAGATAGATATGTAAATAATAGAGACCAAAATGTATAAGCTTCTCACCAGAGTCACCAGGCAAATCAAGTAGAAAGACTATTTTGGTCTCTATTGTTTTGGGAAAAGCCAATTAAACCACTCGAACTATACATTTTCTGAAAGCTTATGCCCTCTACACGTGATGAAACATGCAAAGACAGATGTCACACCTTCCCCTATGTCAATGTCATGGACTGTCATGTTCCTATAATGCATTTCCAATGTAAATCTATTCATGGGGCTGAAACAGGTACTGCAACCGAAAATGTTCAATAATAAAGGAGAATTCCGGTGTGATATTGACCTAAAGTGTGTTGAAACATGATACCAAGTGTGAACGTATGTCTCATAGCTCATCTCGGCTTGTCCCCTGCACTCCGAAATCAGGGGACAAGTGCAGGGGACAAGCCGAGATGAGCTATGAGACATACGTTCAGTCGGTATCATGTTTCAACACACTTTAGTATCACACCAGAATTCTCCTTTAACATTCAAATTCATGTTCAGCATAGTAAGGCCCCGTAGCTTGCGGCCTACATGTGCTGTGTATGTGAGTAAATACCATCTGGATCTGGAGACTGCTCACCACTCCATCATTCATCTTTTAGTATATCTTATCTACTTGTCCAACCCTCTCAACACCACTCTTCCCCCCTCTCTCCCCCTCCCCCTTTTTTTTGAAGGTGCTTTGTGGGAATCAACCCAGACACCGGCTCCAAGGCTTCAAGTGGAAAGAAAAAACGTCACACAATCAATGTAAAAGTCTGCACTCTTTTACGCAAGCTCATGGACTTTGACTGGCTTGGTTTTTAGGCACTCTCTCATTTTCTAAATGTTTTTTCCAGGCGTTTATTGCTTTTGGTAACATTCATCTTGTTTTAAAAATCCACTCATGGACTTTGACTGGCTTGGTTTTTAGGCACTCACAATGTTTTTCCAATGTTCAATTTTCAGATGTTTATTGCTTTTGCTAACATTCAGCATTCTTGTTTTAAAAATCCACATAATGTTTTGTCATTGTAAGTGACCAACCCCAGAATGTTTGTCCGGTTTGTGGTGTATTGGCTGCGCTAAAAGCCCTATTGGCGGCAGGAAAAACAATGAGAAAATTTGGTACAACATAGACCGAATTAGTGGCCCGCCAGATAAAGCTAGGACACTTTCCTTAAGTTTCACTCAAAGTGCCCCATCAGGTTAGCGTTAGCTACCGGGCCATTATTTCGGTCTATGTTGTCCCAAATAATAGTGAAATTATGCTGAGTGAGTTGAATGAATGGCATTCTTTTGCTACATTCAAAATAAAGTTGGAAGTTTAACTCTGAACCTTCTCAGTCATCATTATGGATTAGCCTAACTCCAAGGGATTAGTTTAGTTGAAAAGCATTTAATGAGAAACAAGATTAGGCATGTTAGCATTCATTTTACAGTACTTTTAGCATGCAGTTTTTTACAGTAACTTACAATAAAGTATTGTAAAGCAAATTTAGTCACAGGTTGTTGCTGTAAATAATAAACAGTATTATACATTATTTATTCAGTTAGATGCTGTAAAATAACGTCAATAAATCGCAACACAACTACAGTATTATACATTATTTATTCAGTTAAACACTGTAAAATAACGTCAATAAATCGCAACACAACTACAGTAAGGTACTGTTTTTATTTTACAGTAATGTATTGTAATTCAGTATTACTGGACATTACTGTAATTCTACAGGTATTAGCTGGCAACTTTATTGCCAGTAATTTACCGTAAATTTCACAAAAATTTTTTTACAGTGTAGGATAAAGGGATGAAATTTGAAACAGGGATGGCTGTGCAAGGGTTTTTGTTTTATTAACATGCAAGACTCGTCTGTAGAGGTACTCGTGGTTTCTGGTCTTTGTTCTGGTCTTTGTCCTTGTAATGAAAATGAAGAACTCTTGTGCTTGTGCTTGTGTTTGATATGCTGTGCAGTAAATCTGATCAAGAGCCAGTACACATACGGTAACATCATTTATTCATTATGATTCTCTACATGGATAAGGAATGGATGACCATGATGTGCCAAGCAATTTCAAGGGATTTCATCTAATATGGTGAAAAATGTAATTACTCATGCCATTTCATTTCATGCCAGTAAAAGTTGCTTTAAAAAGTTTGGACAGGGACATGTTTACCACTGTGTTGCTTCATCTCCTATTTTCACAATCTGTAAACATTTGGGAACTAAGGAGTTGCTGAAGTTTTGAGAATTAAAAGTTATTCCGTTTTTGCCCAATATTGAATTTCAGCTGCTTGATAGTTTGAGGTCTTTGTAGTAGTGTTTTTTTTTGTTTCATGATGTACCCAATGCAGACATGCCATTGTATGCACTGGATTCTTCTATGGAGCCATAGCCTAGTGTTGTAATACATGCCAATGTTTTCTCTGAAAAAGACATTGTCTCGAAGACAGCATATGTTGCACAGGTTCAAAACCTGTCAACATCATTCAGCATTAACTGTGCCTTTCCAGATGTGCATGCTGCCATAGGCTAATGCTCCCCACACTTTAGGTCAATATCACACCGAACTTCTCCTTTAATATGTAGCGGTAAAAAAACACCCAATCTGGCAATGCCAGCCACCAGTGTCACGCCGCTGCATGCGTCATCAAAACAAAAAGCAGCATGTAGGCGACAAAGCAGCAAGGAGGCGTCGTATGATCATTTAAACAAGTTTTATGACAAGGTCGGTGAGAATGGGAAAAATCTTACATTTTTTGTGCAAACTTTGCCCGCCGGCTTTTTAAAAAGAAAATTTGCACTCGGACTGAAGCACTCGGCTAGCCTTTCAAGGTATGTGCAAGCCAATAAAAAATCAAGACAGATCCTCGACCCATATCCCATTAACTGCGTTCTATTGGGCTGTGGCAATAATTTTGAAAAATAATAGCTCACAGCAACATATGGAAAAAATAACTATGAAGTAGTTAATTTTTGGAACTGTGAACTTGGTTCAAAAAATTGAATTATGATCTATGAACTTAACTAGTTAATTTTAAAATTTGTGAACTGAACTTTGAACTAGTTAATGTAGAAAGTGAACTTTCCCAACACTGGGAACTAATTCCACCAACGAGGAATTCCTGAGAAAAAGAGTCTTGACTGTGACCTGTTAGCATTAAAAAATATGCAACACAGCAGACGCTCATCAGAGGACTGCAGTGGGGGGGAAGTAGCCTAAAGCTAAATCATGGAATTAAAATAGCTAAGTGCCGATCCAGTACGTGAGTGATCTTGAATTTACTATAGCAAGCCAATAAAGAGTAACTAACAGATGAGTTATGTATGTCCTCTTTGGCTGATTAAAGACCAGATTTGCTGCTGCATTTAGAATCATTCGTACTAGTCTCATTACACTTCATATGTAGGAACGTCTAGCCAGTTCAGTTCAGTCCACGGCTAGTTCAGTGCTGTCTACCCACTCACACTCTCCCATACAAATATGCAATCATAAGTTTTTGTCCCTAACCCTCCCACATTCATTCAGGGGTTGTAAGCATCCATTTAACCCACTAGTCAGTCTACCCCCACAAGGAAGGCGAGGCATCAGCCTTTGTTTTCACAATGAATTACTAAGTGTGTGGCATCACCATTTACTCCAAACTTCATGATGGTGTGTGTGTGTGTGTGCATTGTATGTTTATGTTTACACATAACAAAGAGGAAATATATTCAATACATGAGCACTTAATGTCCCATTACATGTTGGGCTATTTTCTTTAGAAATCTATCAGTCTATTGAGCTGGAGTGTGTGTGCACTGTAAAATCCAATAAGTAAACCTTACTTAAAAAAACCATGGAAACCGATTGCCTTGAAAAATCAGACTAAAGTGGACTAGGATTCTAAAACTGAGCTTACAAGCAATTCCTTAGTGTAGTGTATTAACACTACAGCAAATTCCTCTTTAACCTACCTAGGTATTGCAAGTGAAATGTACTTTAGTTTTCATTCATAAAACTCATGTTCTGAAGTTGAGGTAACTAATCAACCAATTCCTCATATCTGGAATATGTAGTAACAGTTACTTGAACAGCAAGTTAATCTTACTTGGTGAAACCATGGAAACCGATTGCCTTCAATTTAGCAAGTAAATATTACTCATATACACAAGTTTGAATAAAAATAGGCTCTATTCTAAAATAATGACATTTACAACTGCATCAGGTACAAATACGGCTTTGAATTATTTATTATTCTTGTAAAAACAACAAAATTGTGTTTTAATAAAAAAAAAAAAAACATCTTAAAATGTCTTAAATGGCACAATTTAGCTGTAGCAACAACCTACATCTTCCTTTTTTTCTCCTTGAACATTTTATAAAAATCTTTTTTAAAAGGCCTGAAACTAAAATATACACACTTTAAGTATCTCAGTAGCCTGTACCAAATAAAAATCAACACAGTAGTCTAACGTAAATTAACACAATACATGAAAAATACTGTCTTCTTAAAGGGATATCCCACCATTTGGAGAATTACTCATTTTCCACCGCTCCTTGAGTTAAACAATTGATTTTTACCTTTCTCCAGTTCATCCAGCCGTTCTCTGAGACTGGCGATACCACTTTTAGCTCCAGCCTAGCATAGATCATTGAATCGAATTAGTCCATTAGCATCTCGGCTGCTAGCATCACGTTTAAAAGTGACTAAGATTCCCGGTAATTTTCCTATTTAAAACTTGTCTCCTTTCAAGTAAGAAAGTGTAATAAGACCAATGGAAGACCAATTTCTAGGCTGATTTGACATGGAACTATACTCTCATTCAGGCGTAATAATCCAGTCACTAACCGATTCGTCTGCTGCAGCTCAACTTTGTTGCTGGAAGTTAGCCTACAGGGACTATTTTCAGGTGCTTCATGATATCATTGTGCTGCTGTGCCCATGGTGTTCCTTGATTATTACGCTGGAATGAGGGTATAGTTCCATGTCAAATCAGCCTAGAAAATCGCCACGTTTAATTTTCCGTTGGTCTTATTACACTTTCTAACTTGAAAGGAGACAAGTTTTAAATAGGAAAATTCCTGGAAATCTTAGTCACTTTTAAACGTGATAAGCTAATGGTCTAGTCAGATTCAATGATCTATGCTAGGATGGAGCTAAAACTAGTATCGCCAGACTCGGAGAACGCCTGGATGAACTGGAGAAAGGTAAAAATCAATTGTTTAACTCAATTGGAGGTGGAAAATGAGTGTAATTCCTCAAATGGTGGAATATCCCTTTAAACATCTTAAAACTTAATCGGGCCACAAATTTATAGGGCCAAATTCTAAATGACTTACCACCACAGACTTAAAGGGGAATTCCGGTATGATATTGACCTAAAGTGTGTTGAAACATGATGCAGAATGTGAACGTATGTCTCATAGCTCATCTCGTTTGTCCCCTGCACTCCGAAATCTGGCACTAGTTAGCCGATGCTACCAACAGCTTTTTCAATGGGGTTGCCTCGGCATCGGCCTAGCCATGCAAATAAATCACTGTTTCACAGCATTTACGAGGCTCAAAATATCTCCACACTTCATTGGTAGACTTCCGAGGGCCCTGACATTTAAAACGAGACATTGAGAACTTGGAAAAAGCACTGGTAGTTTATTTACAAGACGATTTAAACAGACAGTACCTTAAGAAAGTTTACCGTTCGCAGTCATCTTGAATTTAGTCACGATAAGTCGAGCGACGAGTACGAATGAACAGGTATGATAAGGGATCAGATTCCAAAAATAATTCCGTGGAAATGCATGTATTCCCGTTGCTTCCAGTAGCAGCAACTGGAATCCATGCATTTCCACAGAATTGAGTTTACCAATGAAGTGTTGTGATATTTTGAGCCTCGTAAATGGTGTAAAACTGTGATTTATTTGCATGGCTAGACCGATGCCGAGGCACCCCCATTGAAAAAGCTGTTGGTAGCATCGGCTAGCTAGCGCCAGATTTCGGAGTGCAGGGGACAAGCCGAAATGAGCTATGAGACATACGTTCACACTCGGCATCATGTTTCAACACACTTTAAGTCAATATCATACCAGAATTCTCCTTTTAGTTTAGAACCATATAAGCTCAAAAAATAGAAAACATCTCAGCAGAAGATTTTTAAGACTTTGCCATTTTGGTGGTAGCTTGTTCTAACCCAAACAAGATGCAGAGTGCCTCAGGCAAACTTTTGAGACCATCCATTACCAGCCTCCCCTCAATGATGATGGCTGTAGACACTGGCTCCAGGTGGATAAGAGTTGGATCAACCGGTGTGTCATCATCAATGACCGTCAGCAGCCCAAAGGAGACTTGTGCCCACACGTCCTCACCATCAGTAACCTGTAAAACAAAAAGAAACACAAAGACAACAGTTAAATATATGACTGATTAGTTATTAGCGTCCAAACTGTACCTTGCTGAAATATAAAATGAATTAACGGTAATGCTGCTGCAAGTAATCCAAGCTTTGTGTTGATCTCTTGAGGATGTCATCAGCATGAAATGATACAAAAGATTTAGAAACATACAAGCAATTTTCAGCATTGTATTACATCCATGGAAACTTACCACTTACCGTAAATGGTGTAAACCAGTGATTTATTTGCATGGCTAGGCCGATGCCCGAGGCACCCCCATCGGAAACCTGTTGGTAGCATCGGCTAATAGCGCCAGATTTCGGAGTGCAGGGGACAAGCCGAGATGAGCTATGAGACAAAAGTTCAAGGTATCATGTTTCAACACACTTTAGGTCAATGTCATACAGAACTTCTCCTTTAAATGTTGAATACACACTAGTATGAAAATCACAGCCTTCATATGGGCATGGAATGTTAATTTCAAATGACTACGCACATGTGTGAAAAAATCTGCTTCAGTGCAGGGCTCCCCATATGACTAAAAAGTGCATAAACAATCCATATGAAGACAAGGTATTGGTTGTTGCCGAATAAACCCGCCATGTCTTAGACGATAATGCTTAAATAACTGACCTCTTTTGTCTGCCGAAAAAATGCAATGCATACATTTCCACTGCATGCCTACACTACCATCTTCTAAATTCGCAGCTAACCTTAACTTTGATTCTGTATTCACTACCTCCTGCTTTAAAATTCTAAATTAGCTGCCAACTTTGAATTGGACAGTAATTTACTAGTAGTTAAAGTTACACATTAATTTATCCAACTGTTAATGCAAAACATCTGTGGTGTGGTGGGGGGAAGGGGGGCCATCGATCTAAAGTTAGCTCCTTCGAACCAAAAACATGCCTGGGCAAAATAAAAACAGTTCACCAACATGTATATCCTTACAGCTTACCACAAAGTCTTCCGAAAGGTCTGATGTTTATTTTTTATCTTCTGAATGCTTTCAACAACGATTCTTCGGAAGAGCAAACTGAGAGGGCGAAAATTCAAATCACTCCAGCACATAGACAGTAACGTTAACGTCTTCCTTGCATGCTCCCTCTTCTT
The DNA here is from genome assembly GCF_018492685.1 of Alosa sapidissima. Taxonomy (NCBI): domain Eukaryota; kingdom Metazoa; phylum Chordata; class Actinopteri; order Clupeiformes; family Clupeidae; genus Alosa; species Alosa sapidissima. Next base: position 13,418,215 of record NC_055962.1, read on the forward strand.
CTTCTTCTTCCCTGCAGAAATACGCGCAAGGGCGCCTCCTAATGGTAGAAATTTGTCACTGTTGAGGTTACTTGTCTCAGACAAGTTGACCTCAGTCTTATTATGAAGTAACATGCTTTTTTCAACATGGAAGTAACTGTTACTTTACTCTAATCATTAAGATGCACACATTTGTTGCTGAAAGTAAAGTAAACAAGGTTAATGCAAGTTTACACAAGTGTTACACAAGTGTTACACAAGTGAGATTTTACAGTGTGAGTGTGTGTATAACAAGAAAGATAGTGAGGTCAAAGGTGTAATTGAAATAAGTTTACAAAAGAAGAAATCTTTTTCATCTAAAACTAGCAAGCTAACTGCAACAGTCTACAGATTTGCAAACTGATGTGGCAATGTTTATTTGGCTATGTTGTGCTGTAAAAGCTTTTGTTAAGAGTGTTTTATGCAATTTAGTAATTTATTAGTTTTTTTTAATGTAATTTACTGTAGGCATACTGATTTAGAATTCACATTAACTGCCATTCATAAAGGTTACTTGAATTCATATATATATAAACAACATTGTAAACACATGACCATAGTCCTTACAAGGGTTAAGTGAAAGATCCTTGATTAAACCTTCTCTGGTGAAGTTATTATTTCAACCTCGAGAACAAACCTATACAGTCCACAACCTAGGTGCTTTTCACCTTCACATAAGGGATAACGGCGAGGTGTCCAGTTATATGGAATTAATGGACGAGGCGGGGGCAAAGAGTTTCCTCTGCCCAAGTCCATTAATTCCATATAACTGGACACCTCAAAGGCCGTTATCCCGCTTATCACCTGGTTGCCACTATAGGCAATAGTCATGCCTTTATAAGGAAACAAGCTGTTCTTTTTAAAAAGAAGCCGACTTGTTTCGTTTTGTAGCGTGACTTTACAATATGAAGATGTGATAATTAATAATCAGAATCATAATTTACTATTAAAAGACTTTTAGTCATATACCTGCTTAAATCCAGCTTGCTCTAAAACAAATAAAAATGTGCAAATGTGGCAAGATAATGATAGACAACCAGTGTGAAACAAGTTAGATTTATAATGTTTAAAAACTTAGAAGCTTAGAATTGGAGTGTTTTCTTAATTAAAAACATAAATTGTTTTTGCTAGAATAACCTGTTATGATTGTCGGCTCTTCTTTTTCCTTATCATTTTCTTTGGACCGAGCATTTAGCCTTTAGACTTAGACAAGTTTTTATTCCTTGTATTTTTTGTTTGTATTTAATAAAAGTCAAAATCCTAACCTTTGATTAGGAGTTTGTAAAAAGACTGTCTAGCGTTTTTTTCGGCTTCTATTTAAAAAGAACAGCTTGTGACAAACAACTCTTGCAAATACAGCTCTGAATTTCTTCCTCTTTTAGTGAAGTTAACCACATTTTGAAGTACAAGTCGAAGGGAACAGGGAATAGCGACTAAGAGATAGAGAGAGACTCTGAAGTGGTCTATTTTCCTTAGCCCCTAAACCCCAAATTAGGGATTTTGATTCAGATAGGGAGAGCCTCTCCATCAAGTCAATCCTCTTGTACAGCCTAAACCCGTTGAAAAGGGGCCCTCACACCAGACACACACACTGAAAGATACTTCCTCTTTTACCCTGTGATATTATCACAGTCCGAAGACGAACACCAACAGGAGTAGCGATCTCAACTGTGTTAAAGGGAGCCCCTTTGGACACCAGAGTAGTCACAAAACGCACACCTCCTCTTTTACCCTGTGAAATCCTCACAGTCCGAAGATGAGCGCACCCACACCTACAGGAGTAGCGATCTCTACTGTGTTACGGGAGCCCCGTATACACCAGAGTGGACACAAAACGCAACAGTTTGAAGCATTGATAAAGCATTGATATGGAATGGTGATTAAACTCTTTTTTTTACCACATCTACTTCATAGGTGTCCCGTTATTCAGAATTAATAGCCACCCCACCAGCCATTCAGAAAAGAGTATTTCTTCTCTCTGGGTGACTATAAAGCCTTTGAAGATGTCGAAGACATAACGTCCTTACCTACATACAACAACACAGTTTAAAAATGACGAAGACATAATATGATGTTTGTTTAAGGACTGGTTAATACTAAACCAGGAGCTTCACAAACTGTCTATTTTGACCACACTGCCAATCCTGACTACAGGATTAATGCCCAGGAAGCGGCTGATCAAATATTTACCCAGCAGCACAGTGGAGATGCAGAGAGAGGGAAAGAGAGAGGGAGTGAGAGAAAGAGGAATAATGATAACAGAGAGAGAGAGGGAATGTTCCCATACAGTCGTGCTAATAAAGCAATTTGAACTGAATTGAGTGAAAGAGACAGAGAGGGAGATGCGGAAAGAGAAAGAGAGAGAGAGAGACAGAGAGAAGGCCAAAGAGAGAGAGCAAGAGAGGGGAAGAGAAACAGACAGATAGAGTAAAAGAAAGCGAGAAAAAGAGAGATAGACAATGGCCTGGAGGATAATCCTTGTCACTACGGCTTCCTTTACCATCAGGCTGAGTGAGAGACCACTTCCGCAGCACTCAGTCAAGCAACACACGAGCAGGAATAACAAAATCCAAATATTAGAGTCTGGTCCCCCAACGCCACTAATTTGTATATTATTTGAGCACAGACATAGCCTATCTAGGATATTTTCAATTTGTCTGATTTGATCAAATCCACAGAAGTCATATCAACTTATAATGTGCAGACGCTGTGATTCCTCAAAAGACAATACAACTGCATCCCTCCAACAAGTTCAACTGAGGACGATGAGGTTTGGACAATAGGACACGGACAAGAGGCTTGCCTTTAGGAGTCAGCACAAAGGTTTTGTTGCAATTAAGATCAGCACTACAGGAACTAAACCAGAAACTCAACACAGCAAATAACAAACAAACAAAAACAAACAAACAAACAAGGGATCTATTGACAGAATCAATTCATTCCATTGACAAGGGCTTACTATATGTGCGAGGTCAAGAAGGAACAGTGGGACACTAATAATTAGTTTACCTCTAAAGATAATAATGGAAGGGATGTTTTAGTACTAACCCATGTCCACATATTGAAATCTCTGTGGCCTACCTCCAGACTGCTGTTTGTAGGCTTCAGTTCCCCCTGCAGTCTCACATCCGTTCTCACAAACTCAGACGTATTCACTAATCCATATCCCACCAGATAGGCTCTGTCATGAACACAGGTATTCTGGATGGACGACTGAGCTCTCAGATTTCCTTGAAATGAATGTAAATGTTGTTATCCCAGGACTTTAATTGTAATATATTGTCTGCTGACACTGCCACCTTGGCACTAACTTGGTTATTTATTTGGCTGATGCTTTTAGAACGACTTACAGATAAGATGTTGAGACAGACTCCCTGGAAGCTGCCACTTGTGGTTAAGTGCTTGAATCGAACTGATGACTTTTATATAGGCTACCCAGCTCACATCCTTTACAATACAAACTGCTGCCATCAGTTAGATACAACAAGGCTCCAATTAAACACAGGTAAAGATGATGTAGCTGAATAAGTATATAAAACTATTACTAAAATGGGGTGTAACACAAGGGGCCATGTTGTACTGGAACACACCTATACGCTTGTTCATGTTATCATGTTATAAGTCTGTTACTGCACTGTGACATGTGACATTTTCATCAATTTAATTCAGTTCAATTTAAAGAGCTTTATTTCTCTGTTCGGAACTTCATGTCAAAAGCATCAGTGTGTGTCCAGTTCACCTCCACACACACACACACATGCCACATGGAGCCAATTAGCACAAGCACAAAAAAAGACTGATCAGTAAGGAATACAGTGATGGCCAAAAGTGTTGGCACCCATGCTAAAGTTGACTGAAAAGAGGAATATAAAATCATCTTTTGGAAATTGATCTTAATGCCTTAAGTGAAAAATGGGGAAATATCTAACCTTTAAGGACACCAATTTTCTTAGTGAATGAATAATGTATCATAAATAAATGTTCTTCCTTAAAATACAGGGGTCATAAGTATTGCCACCCCTATGTTAAATTACCATAGAGACAGGCAGATTTTTATTTTTAAAGGTCAGTTATTTCATGGATCCAGAATACTGTGCATCCTGATAAAGTTACCTTGGCCTTTGGAATTAAAATAGCCCCACATCATCACATACCCTTTACCATACCTAGAGATTGGCATGGTGTTATTTCAGTTAGCCTATTAGCTGGTTTGATTTGCATTGAGCTCAATGAGCATCAAACCAGCTAATAGGCTAACTGAAATAACACCATGCCAATCTCTAGGTAATGGTGAAGGGTATGTGATGATGTGGGGCTAGATGAGTGGATCAAAGGCTTCTGCAAACAACACTAACTGTTATTCCTTCCACACACACTCCCTCTTTCTTAAGATCTCAAGATATGACCAGTAAGCAGCATAGCCAAGAAAAGGGTTTTTTATTATAGTCAGAGTGACAATTATTTTTTAAAACATTTTTGTTGTTTGTTTCAATACACAAGCAAAAAAAAGAAAGTTCAGAGACATCAGCAAGTTGAAAGCAGGTAAATTATATTTACACAGGTATTTTACATAGATACTGTAGTTTCACACCTGCCATATGCAAAAATGGTATTGCTGTTTTTTAATGTATAGTACAACTACTAATTACAATTGATATGAAAAGCAAATAAGTTATTTAAATATCAATCACATACACAGAGTGTGCAACATATGTTAATCATGTCATATATGTAATTATGCTTTAGAGATGGGGAATGATACAACATATTGTAGTTAAGTAATTAATGGGGAGAATGTTAATTAATGACAATTACAAATTTGTACATCCTGGGCTTGGCATTTGGAACCGAGATGTTCTTTTCTGTGTTAAGGAACAGTTTGATTTTGTAGACCTCCTGTTCTTAATATGACACAGAATGAATGGTTTGTCAAAGGGCTACAAATTCTCATGCCAATTGAGCTTTTATTCATTTATATATAAAACAATAAAACAATTTATTCATTGCTAAAGTGCATTTTACAGTAACAGTATTTTTCTTTACAAATAAAAAATGTCTTTTTTTCCGCTTTTATTTTTTAGAACTATCTGATATTTGATTGATCATTGAAAGAGGACTGGATTACTGGATTGAAAACCCCACACTTCATTCTTGTGAGCACACACACACACACACACACACAGACACACACACACACAAACACACACTCTCTATCTCTCTCACACATACAGACACAGATACAACTGAGAATGTTTTTGTTTGGTAAAACTGTGTGTGCATTAGACTATGGACACAGATGTCTGCTTGTGTGTTCTGGTCCATGCCCCTGTGTAAACGCACTGATATCTCAGTCTGTATTAGATAATGGTCACTTCAGCTGTCAATCACACACCACACAAGATTGTGCACTCAGGTAAGACTTCTGTGCTTTACTTCGGCTTAAAGACTTGAAACCCTGAATGGACTTCTGGCACTGATTTCTTATGGCCCAAACCGGGCTCAACACCCCCACCCCAGAACTGACTGACCTCTTGTGTGTCCATGGCAACAAGAGCACTCTTAAAGGCCTTCGCACATTGGCACCGACATGGGTGCAGCACACTCCATTTTTAATGTTCGATTACATTAGATTCAGTTTTGTTGGCACCACTCAATAAAAATCTAATGTTTTTCGAATACTTGTCAGCTAAACATTTTGGCTCTAGGCAAGTGACAGAAAGTGGTGGTGCACTCATGTCGATGCCTATATGCGGAGCGCTTTAGACCTACTGTAACTACATTCTGACAGTAACTTTGAGCTTACTCATGTGCCCTTTTCCCCTGAAGCTGAAACTGTGGGCTAGATCTAGTTTAGATCAGCCCCATTAGTTCCACCCAAAGAAAACGAAGAACACCTGGGTGCTTTGTGCTCTACGTAATTATGATCTATATCTATACGCTCTGTTTGTGCTAATCATACTGATAAACAGAATCCCTGGTGGATGTGTGATAGGAAGTCCTCATCTAAAGCTTTTTTTGTGTGTCTAGAATGGGGTAGATTTTAAGGATGTTGCCTCACTACATTTCATTTGAGTTATAGCAAAACATTCCTCAACCTTACAAAGTCTCACTACCAGATGCTGAAAATAGAGTCTACGCAGAATATAATGTACACACACACATTCATACACCCCCACACACACAAAACAAAGATACAGCCTGTGTGCTAACAGACATTCAACCTATCCCTGGAAACCCGAATAATATAACTTTCAGGAAGTGTGACTGAGTGTGGATACAAAGCTTAAATGCTCATGTCGCAGTGTTTACTGTATATAATGACAAGGAAGCTATAGAGAAAGCACACTGTTGCAGTGGAGGCACTAGAATCTGACCAGTGAGAGGAAGTGTTGAACTGTTAGACACAGAAAAGTGTTAGATTAAATAATAGTTAATTATCTTCCATTAGTTCTGATTAGAGTAGATTAGACAAGAAAAGCAAATTTTGGCTCTTCCAGACAACAGGAAGAAGCTTATGAAATGGCTATATGTCAACCTCTGGCACACACACACACACACAAACATACACACACACACACACACACACACACACACACATACACACAGGACCCTGAAATAAAGGCATATAACACTATTTCCTTTAAATAAACACAATGCTATTGAATGCTGATATGAGAATAATGTTGTCTTCTTGGGCAGCCATGCCCTGGCTAACCACCATATATACACTCGCACACACACACACACACACACTTAGTTGATGACAGAGTGTTTTGAGTCCCACAATCCACTGGCTTGTGCCACCAGCTTCTAATCCTCCCCCAGTGATGCACCAGCGACTCCAAAACGGATCTTGCCCAGACACAAGCCGCCATAATCAACCATATCTGAGCTCTGACAGAACAGATCACAATGATGTACATCCTGTCCTTCAACCCACCCCCCCCACCCTCCTCCCCCACCCACTCCATGAAAGGAAAGAGTGTACGAGTTTACTTCTTTTTAAAAAAGACTGCTGTTGTAGTGAGCGACAGCAGTGTGTGGGCACCATACAACCCTTTGTAAGGACAGAAGATGTGCTGCTTACTCAAACGGCAGTGCTTTCGAGTCAAAGGTCAATGTCCTTTCAGTCTCAAGGCCACTGATCTGTCCTTGGCAAACAGATGACAGACAAGCAGAGAGAGACAGAGAGGGAGAGGAAGAGAGAGAGAGAGAGAGAGATGAAACGTAGAAGAATAAAAAGGTCTGAACATGAAAGAAGAGATAGAAAGCCTGCTGAGGTGACCACTGAGAATAACAGCATGACATGTGGTCCTGCTCACAGCTCGAAGAGATGCAAAGACTGATCGATCACCCACTGGAATGTCTGCCTCCACTAGATATGGACGTGAACACACCTATGGAAGAAGCTACCGTGATGTTTGTATGAAACTGAAGACATTTGCTATCCCTCAGGATGACTGATGAAAATGACAGAGGGAGATGGAGAAAGGGAAGAGGACCTTCTTCCTGTATTCTGGGGGTCACTCTGTGCTGTGCTGCCCATGTCCTAAAGGGCACAGGCCCAGACATAGCCTGAGGTGCAGAGTAGATGTAGTGTGATGCAGACATATCGCTGCAGAAGTTATTGATGCAGATGTTATTGATGCAGATGTGGGTTATGAGGAGACGTTTGAGCAGGAGTCACCGAGCATTTGGGAAGAACATAGAATGGACTGGACAGATGGACAGAGACGCAGGTGGCTGGCTGGAGAGATCCTGCCATTTCGTTGCCCTGGTCCGGACTTGACCTGCATGGACGAGTGCAGATGCGGGCACACAGTCGCAGGCACGCAGTCGCAGGCTACGAGGCCAGCAGACGGGCCTCGTGCAGGATCCAGCGCACATGGCCATCCTGGCTCACGCCGGCCTGGTGCAGACACTCCTCGGTGAGGGCGCGCACCCCGGCCAGCGAATCACAGCCCACCGAGGCCAAGGGTGCCGCGTACATGGGCAGGCCAATGGACACCAGCCAATCAGAGACAGAGAGGGAGGCCGAGCGGCACGGGGACGTGGGCTTGCGGCAGGCGTCTGTCTGTCCACCCGACGGGATCTGAGGAGAGAAGAGGAGAGCGAGAGAGAGGGGGTTCATTTGGGATGAATTACTTATGAGAAGACTGAATTGTCTGTTGTGAATTCTATCGCTTGTAGTAACTTATGGTAAGAGTCAATCGCTTGTGGTAAATTACTAGTAGTAAGTCTGAGTCGTTTGTGGTGAATTACTAATGGTAAAAATGAGTTGGGGGAGAATAAATTGTAGTGAGAAAGTGAATCCTTTGTGGTAAACTGCTTGTTTTGAGGGAATAATTTTTTGATTAATTGTGTGTGGTGGAGGGAATCACTTGGGGGGAATGATAGAACTGCTTGTATTTGCTGTATATTGTATATACTGTATTTTGGGGCAGCCGTGGCCTACTGGTTAGCGCTTCGGACTTGTAATTGGAGGGTTGCCAGTTCGAAACCCGGCCAGTAGGCACGGCTGAAGTGCCCTTGAGCAAGGTACCTAACCCCTGACTGCTCCCCGAGCGCCGCTGTTGTAGCAGCCAGCTCACTGCGCCGGGATTAGTGTGTGCTTCACCTCACTGTGTGTTTCACTAATTCACGGATTGGGATAAATGCAGAGACCAAATTTCCCTCACGGGATCAAAAGAGTATACTTATACTTATACTTATATGTTTTGTTAATCTATTGAATTGCTAGCCATTGTGTCATTTGTGACTCATAATTGAGTTGTTTGAGGCTCATCATAAGTAAGTTGTTTGCGGCTCGCAAGTGTGTGGTTTGTGGCTGCTTGTGAGTGAGCGGTTTGTGGCTACTTCTGAGTTGTTTGCGGCTTGTCGTAAGTGTTGTTCTGAGTTGTTTGTGGCTCATGAGTGAGTTGTTTGTGATTCGTGAATGTTCTGAGTTGTTTGTGGCTGCTCGTGAGTGAGTTGTCAGCGGGTCGTGGGTGAGTCGTGTGAGGCAGTCGAGGGTTAGACTCACGGCCATGCGGTGCTCCTTGCGCAGCTGTTTGACGCGGATGATGTCCAGCGTGGAGAAGATGATCTGCAGGGGGCGCTGTAGCTCCTCACTGTACCTCTGCACCAGCAAAACCGGCACACCACACCTCCCATGCTGACACACACACACACACACACACCCACATGGACTCACACAAGTTAGCACTGATAGTATTTTATCATTTAGGAGATTAATTTGGGCATTGGCTATGACTGTGCATTATATTTATTATGATATTATAGTATTACAATAATATTATGTTTAGGAGGTTAAGCACTGTGTTCAGATGTCAGCATTGTTAGCATAACTGGTAGTAAAATAATGGTTTTGAGTTATTGTGTCACTTTCATTTTTTTGTTTAGATCTATCTAGATGAATATTGTACACATGATGCATTTGGAAAAGACAAACAGAAAAAAGAAGTGAAGTGAAACATTCATATCTGTCTATTTTCACACACCACACTTAACACATGATAGGAGAAAACATTGTACCTCAGTCATGGAGCATAATCTTCCAAAACTAAGCTACTTCCTTTAAAGGAACACGCCAACTTAGCTTATTTGTCGTCTACCCCCCAGTTACTGTAAATTAAGGACACATAAACCCTTTTCTTCTCTGTGTGTCCAACAACCAAGTCTGACACTGTTAGCCTAGCTTAGCATAATTCACTGGAACTGGAAAATGAATGTATCATGAATGTATGTAACTTTTGTGTGGTACTTTTGTACCACAAACATAATTCTTTAACATTGAAAAAAAAAACAGACATAAAACCAACACACTCCAGGCTAGTTTTCCTAGTTTAGGACAAAAACGAGAATATTCAATTGAGGTCTTCAGCAGGCTTCATCCATGTAAAACTATCAATGTTTTAATATAATTGTATTTAAATTGATTGAATTTGCTCCACCATTCGCTCTGAGGCACTGCGTCTCACCTTATCGGAGTAGGGCTCCTCAGTGAGGTCGATGCCCTCTGCCATCAGCCTTTCCTCCAGAACAGTCTCTAGATCAGCCATCTTGGACACCCTCCTGAGCGCAACCGCCGCCATCGCTGGCCTGGAGCCATGGATCTGTGGGCAGGCAGACTCGGGCAGGTCCGACAGCCAGGGAGGGGGCACCGACGGCGAGGTGCCCGGCTCAGGCTCGGTCTCCCCCGGAGAGAGGCTCGGGGAGATGGGGGAGAACGTGGTGGGGGTAGAAGTGTTCCCCTCGGGGGGGCTGGGGCAGGTTTTGACGGGCAGGGCAGGCAGGAGGTGGGCTGGAGGAGGCGGTGGGCGCAGGCCGTTGGGCAGGCGCTCCTTGGACTTCTTGGCGGGTACGGGAGGGGGCACGGGGGCCTTCTTGGGCAGAGTCCGCAGCGGGGGGGAGGTGGGAGGGGACGTGAGCGGGGAGCCGACGGGCGACGCCACAGAGGCATCATGGGACGCTGGAGGACTCTTTCGGAATGGAGACAATGGTGTATTGTGAGACGCTTGAGGAGAGCTGGGAGACGTGGCAGCGCCAGCGCCAGGCCTGGGTGGAAGAGCGGGCACAGCAGTGGGCATCACCCCACCTTCCTCCACCCTTTTCTTCCTCTCCACCTCCATCCGGTCTTTCCACTCTTTGGCCCCGGGCCCCTGAGCAGGCAGCGGAGGCCCCCTCTGGGTCTTCTGCTGCTGGTCGAAGGCTTGTTCCCACAGCAGGTCTCCCACAGACTGCGACCTCTTCCGGGACCCGGCGGCTCCGGCGGGGGCCTCCAGGGGCACGTCCAGCATCTCGCAGCTGCGGCTGGTGGGCATTAGGACCCTGCAGCGCCGGGCCCCCCGCACGCCCCGCCCCAGGCCTCGCAGGGCTTTGATTGGTGGGTGTAACAGGAAGTGCTTGGCGGCAGCCGCAACGGGGTGCTTGCGGGCGCGCTCCTGCTGAAGGGCCTCGGTGGAGCGGGTCAGTGGCAGCGTGGGGTAGTCGGCGGCACCCAGCTCCGCACCCGAGTTCAGCAAACGCGAAGCCTTCCGGATTTTTCCTGTAGAGACGGAGAGAGAATGCGAATGATTCTCAAGAAATCTTTCCTGACAATGAATCAAAGTACACCATCTCACAGGGGCCATCGTCTTTGTCGATCATGATTTTGCAGTGAAGATCATGACACATGATAACTTGGGCGAATCAGTCATGTGACTAACGTTACAATTGAGGGTATAGCTGCCATGTCATCTATACTCATGGCATGGAGAAAATACCAATTCATCTTCAACTATTTTCTTTTTGATGTGGTGGAGGTTTGGAGCGTGACTATAGTTACAAAAAGTCACACTCCAAACTTCCACAGCATTAAATTACACTTTCTCCATGCCCAGCATACTTAAACATAAATCTTGAAACTCAATAATTAATACCATGGCAGCTGTGCAATAATATGTGTCAAAAAAATAACCAATTTGTAACGTCAGTCATGATGGATGTGCCCTCTTGCTCTATGTATATTGAGCGATGAGTGGAAACCAATGACATTGTGGGTGGTCTAGAGTGATCTTGATTAGAATGTGGTTGAGGGAAGCAGAGAGGTTACAACTGGAATATTTACGTGTGAAAGAGTGAGTGTGTGTGTGTGTGTGTGTGTGTGTGTGTTTGACCTTTGGGTGTCAGTAACTTACCATGTTATTATCCGGAAGCTAGCCTGAACACAGTTTTGATTGGTTACTGTCAGAGGAAGGAACACAGTCCAAACGCTCAAAAAGTACCAGTGTTCAAACAGCTGTTCATATTAGATGCCTACCATTTACAAATATAAATACCCAAGTTCAAACAACTATTCTACTGATATTAGACCTGTATCATCTACTATTAAATCTAGCATCTAATGAGCTTAATCTCCCTCTCTCTCTCTCTCAGAAGTCAATCACTGTGAACAACTCAAAAACATGTGAAGAATGTTCTGAACAATCATATGTTTTCACATTTAAAAAACAATACTCCAAAACAGTTGGTAAGGCAGTCATAGATTAGCCTGGCGTCCGCCCAATTTCATTTAGCTTCAGTTCTTTGCCGAAGAGGAGCATAGCAAAACATAGTCAAGAGTATGGTTCACAAAGCTAGTCATAGATACCATTAAATCTATTTTTGCACAGTTCAACAACAAAGACTGCAGTTAAGATTCCTCTCATGATTTCACAGTAGTATGTTTTCGAGCTGTGCATAGATCGTGTGTATGGCCTCCCACTGTGCTGGATAGCTTTATAAAGGCAGGACCATTTACAGGTTGTTGGTATTCTTAACAGTGGTGTTCTTCCACTGTTAGGAGCTCACCATCATTATTCGGTTTACACTCAACTTTACTCAAGTTCAACCTTGTTTTCTTGCTATTGTCAAAGAATAACTCCACATATTTTCACATCTGTGGTCATCCTTTCGAATAACATAATTAGATTGAAATCCGGCTGTAGAGATCTTGGCATGGGTATATGAGCAAACACGTTTCATGTTTTTAGTTTTCACAGCATAATCAAAGCCCTTATGTCTCTAAATCATGTGCATGTTACAAGGTTACAATTTCAATTACAATTTTGCCTGTCATCTTGGATTCTACGACTTGAGACTGTTAATGTTGGCGTCTACAGCAGGTGTGTTCAGCTCTGACTGTATATTTGTTTTTGTTTGTCTGGTGTGTGTATGTGTGTGTGTGTGTGTGTGTGTGCGCATGTCAGATGTGTGTAAGTGGCTCAGAATGACATGAATGAGTGTTACGACCAGTGGATTAATACATGAGATGAAAGAAAGTTAAGTGAGGAGACATTGGTCAACAAAAGGCTAGTTTATTATGACACAAAGCATGTGGTTATGTTCCTCAAGAAACAGAGCGTGTGATAGGCTGAGGGTCATTAAGAAGCAGGATGTACACAATGCTATGCAGAGATGTAAAAGTCCGGCTTCATAAAGTAAAAGTCCTGCCATCTATTGGTTCTAGCTGTGCGCTTAACACCGGTGATTTCACTAATTAGCTGATCTACCTGGTTTAAGAATTGTGCTAATTAGAATCAGCTGATTAAGTGAATGGTTGGAACAAAAATGTGGCAGGACTT